>NC_065582.1:62455772-62772201 GCF_024542745.1 Macaca thibetana thibetana | reverse complement strand
CAGAGGGAGTAAGTGTCAGAAAGAATATTTGAAGAAATAATGGCCAAAACCTTCCCAAAGTAGGTACTACATATTCAAGAAATTCAATGAACTCCAAGTAAAAGAAACAGAAAGGTATTCATACTCAGACATATTATGATTTTAAGTTGTTCAAAGCCAAAGATAAAGAAGAATCCTGAGAGAAGCAAGAGAGTAGCATGTCCTTCATAATCCTCAATATAATTAATAGTATACTTCTTATCAGAAACCATCAAGGCCAGAAGGAAATGGGAAGAAATTTGTATAGTGCAGAAGGAAAAGAAAGTAGTCAACAAAGATTTCTGTATCCAGAAAAACTATTTATTTCAAAATGAAAGAGAAACTAAGATACTCCCGGATAAACAAAAGCTGAGGGAGTTCATCACCAGTAGACCTGACCCAAAGAAATGCTACAGAGAGTTCACCTGGCTAAAATGACAGAATGCTAGACAGTAACTAGAAGCTATAAAAAATGTAACTTCAGTAATGTAACTACATAGGTAAACATAAAAGTCTATACTACTGTATTTTGGATTTTTAATGCACCTTTTAATGTCCTATATAATTTCAAGAGACAAATGCATAAAACGATAATTATAAATCTTTTTTTAAAATTTTTTCGAGATGGAGTTTTGCTCTGTCACCCAGGCTGGAGTGCAGTGACACAATCTTGGCTCACTGCAACCTCCACCTCCTGAGTTCAAGTGATTCTCCTGTCTCAGCCTCCTGAGCAGCTGGGATTACAGGCATGCGCTACCACACTGAGCTAATTTTTGTATTTTTAGTAGAGACAGGGTTTTACCATGTTGGTTAGGGTGGTCTCAAACTCCTGAACTCAAGTGATCTGCCTGCCTCGGCCTCCCAAACTGCTGGGATTACAGGCATGAGCCATCATACCCAGCCTACAGTTATAAATCTTTTAGTGGACACACAATGTATAAAGACTTAAGTTGTGACAATATGAAACAGAATATTTTTATGCTATTGAGGCTATGTTGGTACCAATTTAAACATTCTTCAGGACAGATCATATGTTAGGCAACACAACAAATCTCAATAAACAGATTTTAAAATTATACAAATTGTCATCTCCAGACACTACTGAAGCTAGAAATCAAAAATAGAAACAATTTCCCAAATATGAGAAAACTGAATAAACCATTCTTAAACAACCCATTGAGCAAAAAAGAAATTGTAAAGAAATTTGGAAAATACTAAGGAAAAATGAAAATAAAAATACAATACATCGAAACATATGAGACAGCAAAAGCAGGGTTTAGAGGGAAATTTGTAGAAATAAACACATTTTTTAAAAAAGAAAGATCTCAAACCACTACCCTAACTTTATACCTTAAAAAACTAGAAAAAGGAGAACAAATAAAACTCAAAGCTGCAGAAGGAAGGAAATAATAAATATTAAAACATAAATGAAGGAGTATAGACTAGAAGCATAGAAAAGATCAACAAAACCAAACATTGGTTCATTGAAAAGATGGAGAAAGTTAACAAACCTTTAGCCAGACTGACAAGAGGGAAAATGTAAATAACTAAAATTAGAAATGAAAGCAGAGGCATTACTACCAACCTTGGAGAGTTATAACAGGTAGAAAAATTGAATCAGTAGTCAAAATGTCCCCACAAAGAAAGCCACTATCAGATGGACTCACTGGCAAATTCTAGTAAACATTTCAAGAAGAACTAGCACTAATTCTTCTCAAACTACTCCAAAAAAATAGAAGAGGAAAAAACATTTTCTATTATATCAGGTCAGCATTACTCTGATAACAAAACCACATGAATATACCATAAGAAACAAAAATTACAGGCCAGGCATGGTGGCACATTCCTGTAATCCCAGTATTTTAGGAGGCTAAGTTGGAGGATCACTTGAGCCCAGGACTTCAAGACCATTTTGGGCAACATAGCAAGATCCTGTAACTAAATTCAAAAGAAAAAATAGCGGGGTGTGGTAGTGTACACCTACTGTCCTAGCTCTTTGGGAGGCTAAGTTGGGGTAATTGAGCTCAGGAGTTCGAGGCCACAGTGAGCTAAGATTGTGGTACCACACTGTAGCCTAGGCCACAAACTGAGACTGTCTTAAAAAAAGAAAAAAGAAAATGAAACAGATCATTATTCCCTGTTAATATTATTACACTCAATAACCAAGTAGGATTTACCCCAGGAATGCAAGGGTAGTTCAAAGCTCAATATAAAAAAAATCAATCGATATACAGTACATTAATAGAACAAGGGGAATGATACATGACCATCTCAATTGACACACTAAGAAGTATTTCACAAATTGCAATACATTCTCATGATTTAAAAAACACTATAAAAATTAGGAAGAGAAAAGAATTTTACCAGCATGAAAAAGGGCATTTGTGAAAACCTCATGGCTAACACCCTCATAGTAAAACACTGAAAGCTTTTCCCTTAGAAAAAGTAAAAATGAAATGTTTTCCCTTTGTCTTCTTTTCTTTCAACATTGTACTGAAAGTTCCAAGCAGCAATTACGCAAGAAAAATAGGCAATTAGGCAAGAAAAATAAATGAAAGTAATCCAGATTGGAGATGAAATAAATCTATTTTCTATTCATAGAAAAATCCCAAAGAATCTTTACACCCACAGAAAACTACTAGAGCTAACAAATGAATTCAGCAAAGTTGCAGGATACATGAATGCACACACACAAGTTAGTTTTGTTTCTGCATACTGACAATGATCAATCTGAAAATACAGTTAAGAAAACAATTCCACTTACAATAGTCCAAAATAGCAAAATACCAAGGAATAAATTTGACCAAGGAGGTAGAAACTTGTACACTGAAAACGTCAAAACATTCCTGAAGTTTAAAGACTTAACTAAATAGAAATATATTCCATGTTTGTAGACTAAAAGACAATTTTCAGATGGCAATATTATGCAAAGCAATCTATATATCAATGCAATCCCTATCAAAATTCAATAGCTTTTTTTCACAAATAAACAAATTGATTATCAAATTCACATGGAATTGTAAGGGGCCTCGAATGTTATAGCGTAATTATAATGGGAAAGAAAACCACAACAATGTTGGAGCACTCACAATTTCCAATTTCAAAACTTCCTACAAAGCTACAACAATAAAATTACAAAGGGCCTAAAGTGTGGTGGTTGCACACTATTGTGAATGTACTATGTGACACTGAAATGTTTACTTCAAAATGGTGGATTTTATGTTAGGTAAATTTCATTTCAATTATAAAACTGATATTGACAAAGACAATAACACCTTAATATTATTATGAAATAAGATTGACTTCATGGACACCTAAAAATCATCTTAGGGGCTCCAGAGTTCCCTAGATCCCAAGTTGCAAACCACTTAGATTCTTCCTTATATAACCAGTTTATTGATGGATTTTATTTAGATGGGTATCAACTTTTTTTATTATTTTCATCATGTCTATGATGTTTGATAACCCTTTTCTTCTAGGTAATGTCTCAACATTTTTGGCCAGATTCCATATTTACCATGCCACATTTAATTATTAGCACAGTCTGATTTTGGTATTTAAGAATCAGTCCTATTAAGTTTTAAATAAATTCAGAACTTGTCTGTCACCCCCATCCTTAGCTGCCCAGGACAGATAAGGGAGTTACAGCTAATTAGTACAGAGGAGACAGGTGTCTTTTATCTCAGGAGCATCTCTCTCCTTTTTGTACTTGCTAGCTTCTTGGTGGTAGAAGAAAGAAGGGCTAGTTGGTGGAGGCAAAAGTCTAACTTGGCTGCCTACCTTTTAAAATACTGATTAATTTACTCTGCAAGCATTTATTATCTACTCTGTGCCAGTCACTGTCCAAGGAGTTAAAATATAGCTATAAACAGAACTTTCAAAAAATCCTGTCTTTATGCATCTTACATTCTATTGAGGAAGTCAGGCAATAAACAAGGTGAATACACATATAGCAAGTTACCTATAAGTGATTAAAATAAAACATGCAGTAGGTAGCAGACATAGAGAGTTATTGGGGGTTGTGATGGTAGGCAGAGGGACCTTGGAATGACTTTTAGATGGTAATATTGGCATAAGTTTTAAAGGAGGAAAAAAGAGAAATAGGTCAATATTTGGAGGAATAGTGTGAAAGGGAAAGACTCCAGGTAAATTTTTTTTTACTCTGTTTTTTTCTGTTGCAAGGAGCAGTTGATGTGGTGATCTGAACTGTTTTCTTGGGGTGATGATCAGTTTTTCTCCCCATGTTCCCTGATACTAATGACTCAATTAAGAAGAGCCATCATATCTCCATGTAGTCCCTCCATCATGCACCCTCAGCTCCTTCCCTGGTTCTACAGTAATATCATTAACCTTTGTGCTCCTTCACATGGAGCTGTGAAAAATGCTAGAGTTCTCCTCTGAACTTTCTGAGTTATAGACAGCTGGAATCTGGTAAAGATGGCCTCTTCTTCCCAGTCATTCCCATGCCAAGGTTTCTTTAAGCCTGCTCCTGCTAACATGGACAACTGCAATGAGCCCCCCCACCTATAGAAATCTCTAGACCTGATTCAAGAACCAGTACTTAAGTTCAAGTACACCCCAAATTACAAGGGACACATATTATGCTCCTCTCTCATCTCCTCAACAGCAGGGCTACCACACCCTTAGACTTCCAGAAAACTCTCCTGAAAGTATTCTCCTTACACTCCCCTTCAAAAAATACAGTACCATTTTGGCCCTGTGGGTTTTATAGCTCAGCAAGAGTGTCACCAGGCAGCTGGGAAAAAAAAAAAAAAAAAAAAAAAAAAAAAAAAGCTTGTCTCCTTTTCTTGGAGACATCTTCAATCTTCAAGTCATTCCCTAAGAAGCCTTATCACAGAGCAACTGAGGGAAATATCACTTTCTTATCTCCACCCCATAGGAAAGGATGAGAATTAGTTCTCATCATGCATATCTTTCTCTGCAAAGTTAACTACTTGAACTGACAGATATATTGACTGGGTGATATATACTGATAGTGACATTGGTGGGCAATGGTGGTAAGCTGGATTTACACTGGCATTTTCTAGGGCAATAGTTGACCTTAATTACTATTGGTTTCTTAAAAATGTGGGTCATTAACAACTTTTTGTCTTCAGCCAGAATTGCAATTTCTTGGCATGATATTAAAATTATTTTATAGGTACCTGCAAAAAGTGACAGCAACTTTAATAATTCTGCCAATATAGATGTCAGAGAATATCTCCAATATTCTTATGCAGGAATGGAAATTCCAAATATTTTTTTCTGCAAAAACTTAATGTATTTTAATCTAATCAATATTTTATCTAAGTAAAGTTTATGTGAATTTTTTATCTTTTAACTACAAGCCTAGATTATTTTAAAACCGAAAATATGACAAAAGGTTAGTAGTGTAGTTATCTGGCTCTCCTACAAAATAAAATATATTTCAAAAAATTTAAATAGCATCTCTTCAATGATTTTAACTTACTGTAGTCACTAATATCTGTATAACCCTTACATATATCTAGCTTTATTTAAGGGTAAAAGTCGATGCAGTGCTTTATTTGCATAACCATTCCATTTGGCCATGATTTCTAAGAACTAAAGTAAATCCCTAAAATCATAATTTCATATTCATGCTTTACAGCTAATAATGTTATTCATTAACATATTTGGATTTAAAACATTGAATGATATCCTAATCATGGAAAATACATCTTTATTTTAATCAAGTTAGCAATTAGAGATATTATCCCTAAATTCCATTCCGAAATGGAGAGAAACTATGAGAGAAACTGATAACAGACAGACTAGCATGCTTTTTCTCACAAGTGATACTTGGTACCAGTGTCTAGTGACCCAAGTCTAGGAGATACCATTCAAATTTTATTCTATGTCAATGGAATTGTGCTATAGGAGCTGCCATACTCATATATTCTATGACATAAAATACAATGTGAATGGTGTCCCCTGGCATTGGACAACTTGGCAGCCATGCTCAGAAAATGTTATTTTTAATACTTAATATTTAATTCCATTAAGGCTAAAAAAGGGAACATAAAGAAATAGAAATTTAAGTTTGAAAGAAATAATGTGAAACCAATAATAAAGTTACTGATAAATTATAAAGTTAATGGAAAATTGTAGTAGTCCATATTCACGCTGCTATAAAGAACTGCCTGAGTCTGGATAAATTATAAAGAAAAGAGGTTTAATTCACTCACAGTTCCTCATGGGTGGGGAGACCTCAGGAAACTTACAATTATGGTGGAAGGGGAAGTAGGTATGTCTTACACGGCAATAGGTGGGAGAGAGAGGGTGCAAGAGCAGGGAAAACCGCCTTATAAAACCATCACATTTCACAAGAATTAACTGACTATCATGAGAACAGCATGGGCGAAACCGCCCCCATGATCCAATCACCTCACACCAGTTTGCTCCCTCAACATTTGGGGATTACAATTCAGGATGAAATTTGGGTGGGGAAACAAAGCCTAACCACATCGTAAGTGAATTCTTTCTTTGTTTTTTGCATAATCATGTATCATTTAGAATATAATGTATAAATAAAATCTTACTGCATTACACAAAGAACCACCTCCAACTTACTGTCTCCAAATAATCAAATCAGACCTATCATCCCAATTTCCATACCTTTCCTGAGCCTTTGCAGGCAAAAGTAAGAACAGAAAATAAAGACAAACAGGGAAATGTTGGAAAATAAACTTGGAACAGTTTGTCAATTCAAGGCAGAGAGATTTATGGTGCAGATACCAGAAGATAGAGCAAAGTCTCATGAGCAAATGGCTCTAAAAAGAAATTTCTTTACTGCTTTTATACATGCCATTAGTCCCCACCAAATACCATTCTGGTTAATATAATAACAATAGCACAGTGAGAATTGCCCTACATGCCAGACACTGAGCTTAAGTATTTATATACATGTCAGTAATCTATTTCTTCATAATAAACTTTGTTGTAGACATGTTTCTTGGCTTAAGGAGAAAAAAGCTAAGGTTTGTAGAGGTTTGAATATACAGTACTTCAACCCTGGTGAGTGAAGTACTCAAGAATCCATCTAACATCTAACTCCAAAAGCCATAGGCTCCTAATCACGATCTTATTCTGCCTACCAATACTACCCTCCTTCTCTTACTCCAAAACATATTTCCATTGCATTAATCCATTCATTCATTCACTTTTTTGAGCACTCTCAGTCTGGTTATTGTGTGGAAGAGACACAAAATTGAATAAGGTACCATTCTGCAGGAGTTTAAATTCAAGAAGAAGGAAAAACAAGGCATAACATGGTACAAAAGTTGTGTGTTATAGGTAGGAAAAAGAGAAATGGGTATAGGAGGAAGCAGCAAGAACTCTCAAGATCCAAGGGCAACAAATGTTTCCAGAAGATTTAAGATTTAAGTGGTCTTTGTAATACTTCCTAAGGTCTATTCTAAATCTTACTATAATCTATGCATACCAAAGTTTAACGTTGGCCATTTAGAATATCCAGGTGATCAAATCCAATGCTCACGAAGCTGGTAAATAGGCTTCTTTAACCTGGAAAATGGCTATTGCTTCCAATTCTAGAGATAATGTAAATGTAGCTCAGTAAAATATGAAGGAGAGTGATGTATTTTATTTGTCCCAACTTTTGTCCTTTGGATAGATGATACATGTGACCACTTCGATACCACTGTCTTCCTCACTCCTACCACATTTGTGGTATCTTCTGAGGCTGTAATGATGACCAGTCATCCCAGACATTCAAGGATGTCCTTACTGCACATATAGCAACTGCACTATGCTTTCTTCTCTTAAGAGAAAATTGATGGAGTCAATTGTACAACATAAACTAAATAACAGATAAGTAGCTGTGCTTTATTTTGAGTGGCAGCCAACAATTCTTATGGGGAAGAAACATAAAACAGAACTACATTAAGAAACTAAAATCACAAACTTAATCTATTTACTAACTCACATGTGGAATAAACTCCCTTTTCTTGGCTATATTCTGGTGACTGATGCTTGACTTAGCATCAAATAGCAACAGTATGGACCTTTCCTAAATTAGACACTAAATATGCCTGGTGTACAAGCTTTCTTTTTTAAGTAATAATTCTACTCTTACTTAAGAATATCAGGTGGTTACTTTTGCTTTTATCAAACTTAAATAGGAAAAGTTAATCAGTACTATACAGAGAGGAAGGAAGAAATAAACCAACAAGGATAAGAACTTAAGCTATTATCTGCATAGTAAGTAACACTCAGGAGAAAAGTGGTGTAAATTTGGATAGTGACAACTTTGGACCCCCAAATGAATACAATATTAAGGAAATAATAGGCATTCACCAAAAAGTAGATAAAATTTCATTCATGCATAGAAAATATTATATAATGGTACTAAGGTAAGAAAAAGAATGGCTTAATCAGGAAAGTTTTATATTTTGTTGTGACTAAAGACAGATTGTGTGGTAGAAATGTAAAAAGTGACATTAAAACAAAAGTAAGGAGAATATGTTTTAAAGTATCTCCTTCAAAAAGTCAGTGTCTAGTTTTCTAGCTTTGCAATTTGCAAACACTGTTCCGTAGATAGAACTTTTAATCTACATGTGCCCATTGTGAATTTCCAAGAGACAATTATACAGTTGCCTAATTTACTGTTTAACCCATCCTAAACTAGGTAATATCTTAAAACTGATAGGTATAAGGTAAGAAATAGATGCAGTTGTGTTTCTTTTAAATCCTTCCCTCCCCCCACCCCAACAAACGAGTTGTGCTTTTTTGTAAATAGGCTATATGTCATAAGATCTATGGATTTGTATAAAATAGAAAGAATACAATATTTGGCTATGCAACATTTCCCATTTAACACTATTAAAAACTTACTGAACAAGTGGTCCTTGGTACATTTTGGAACACAGTAACACAAATATTAGTTCAAAGTTTTGTTTAGGGATTTTCCAACTTTTACCTCCTAAAGCTAAATTTGACATTGATATCTAGAAGAATAAAATGATGAAGATGGGCAGCAGAACCCTTAATAATTTTCCCAAATTCCAACACCCTCCTTAGAAAGACTAATTTAACAGCTGATGAATTTTTATTTCCTTGATCATAGTGCTTGTCATTATGACAAAAAAGTGTGTGTGTTCTTTTACTTATAAAGATCCTTTCAGCATGAAACTAATCTTTCTTTTTCTGTGTTGATCCGTATTTTACTGCATCAGAAAATCATACTGTCTTTCACAATTTGAACATTTTAACTGAGTACTCTGAGGAACCATAAGCATGGAGAACCACAAAAGCAGTAGAATGACACACCTGGCTACCAATCATTTTAAAGTGACATAAAGTAGCATAGGAATTTATGACAATTAGAAGAGTAGATATAAAGCAATGGTTAACATAGCATTATGGAATAGTCATGTAGGTTTACTGAACATGAGGCAGATAAAATCTGATAATATGATGAGCAAAGGGAAAACATGAAGATTACAACTTGCGATTACAAAGGAGAAAAATGCAAGACTGAAAAATGGAAAATTATTATATTATTGATAATAAAGGGACTTAGAACAATAGGGTAGTTTGAAATTTTCAATCAATGGAAGTAAAGATAATTCCCTTTTGAATATGGCATATTTAAGGCAAAGCTAGTTCTACTCTGAAACAAGTACTATTCTCATCCACATAGAGGCATTGCATGAGAAGAAAAGCTGGAAACTTTCTTCACATTCAGGTGCTACAAACTCTCTAAAAGCATACATAGGTATAATGAGAGAAGAGAGGAGGGGCAATGAGATGGTTAGTGGATTATCTTTCAATAGATTTGAAATATATGGCAAATGTCTTTAAATTCATATTTGAAAGTAAAATATAATATACAAGAATGTATATATTCAAATTAGTTATTGCAATTCTCTTTTTTCTGTCATTATCTTAGAACCAATTTTTACCAGCAACATACACACAAATGGCCTTATTTCTGTGTAACATTTTAAAATAAAAATATATTTTATCCACCTTGTAAATGCGCTACTCTGATAAAACATGTATTCCAAGGACTTTAAACATATAAAAATATAAACAATCCACCAAAGACTAATAATTGCCATCATTGGACTTATCCTAAATGATATGCAGTAAAATCAGGAAAAAAATTAAAGAAGCACAACCTTTAATTAATCATGTAACACCAACAAGCACCTATTTTGAAGGTGAAAATATATTTGGATAAGTAAGTTCCAAAAGAATAGTTAAAAAATTACTTACTTCACTCTGTATTTCCACCTTGAATTTTTAAAGCAGAAAAAAGAGATAATTTTTGCTCTCCAACACAAATCCTTTTTGGAAGAAGGTAAGAAACAATGAAGTTTAACTTTTAGATGATATACATTTTTGGTAATTCCATGAATTAATTTTTGGGGTTAAGAGTCTGCCTACAACTCGTTTACTTTGTATTTCTTTTTCTTCTTACTTTCCTTAGCTTTACGTGGTCAAGATCAGGCTTTTCTTGCAAGTAGCCTGAGAGAAGTAAGTTTTGTCATGGTTCATGAAACTAAAAAGCTAACATAAAAGCCTCCTTACCCTAAACAGATTACATACAGGTTAGATACTTTAAACATAATAATCAGCAATATGCTTTCAATTCTGGGAGGGTTGCAATGAAGTCTGCAGTCAATGACACAGTCTTGTCTAGTCTGTTGCTGTGGGTAATGGTGCAGAAAAAAACAATATACAATGCATGACAGATGAAGAGTGAGGACTAAGAATCAAAACAGACAGAGCACTGTGTTCACAGAGCTGCTGAGCTACGGTAATCAATTTACCTATGACCAACTAAGTGTTAGGATGGTAAAAATTTCGGGGGCTGATAGAATTCCCATCTTGGGAATCCTAGGATCTTGCTGACAAATATAAGAAAACAGGAGAATGTATATCACTCTCAGCCAGGAGAATCTAGATTTCATCAACAGGCAGCTGGAACCCCTAAATATGAAAGGTTTTCTTTGGACATTGGAGAAAACATTTAAACATTTTCTTTTTCCAGTGTCAGATTGCAATAAGGCTCAACATTTCCAGACATTATGGAGATTGAGTCCACATACACCCTCTCTATAGGTGAAACCTTAGCTAAAACAAAAATACACTTCTCCCTGCTAAAACCCAAGATGCTATCACCCACCCTCACACTCCCATGCTGAGAGAGGGGTGGAAAAAAGACTGTAAATTTTCTCATTCTCATCAACTTCGCAAACCATTATTAGAAGCTTCCTAGCCTACAGGGTGTAAAAAAGGTATGCAAATATTGTTCCAGTTTAAGAATTTAAACTCTGAAAGTGTGACAAAGTCATTAGCAATCTTAGAGTAAAAGAACAGTATGTGAAGGGCTGTCTTCCACGTTTTCAGATTGATTATTTTTTTCAGTTGGGGGAGGTAAGGGGAATAATTATGAGATTATGGAAAATTCTATACTCTTTTAGCAAATCTCCTTAATCATTGTGATGGCTAATTTTATGTGTAATTTCACTAGGCTACAGGGTGCCCAGATAGTTGATAAAATATTATTTCTGGGTATATCTGTGAAGGTGTTTCTGGAAGAGATTAGCATTTGAAGAAGTGGACTGCCTAACGAAGACCTGCCTTCTCCAATATGGGTTGGCATCATGGAATCACCTGAGGGTCCAAATAGAACAAAAAGGTAGGGGAGGGATAAATTATCTCTTTCTCCCCCTTTTCTTAATCGGGAACATTCATATTCTTTTGCCTTGGAATTCTAGGACTCAGTATGCCAGCATCCAGACCCCCACTCCCACCCAGTTCTCAGACCTTCAGAGACTTAGAATAGGAATTATGACATTACGTCCCCTGGTTCTCATGACTTTGGATTGAACTGAATCATGACACTGGCTTTTCTGGTTCTCCAGTTTGCAGATGGCCGATAATGGGACTTCTTGGCTCCCAAAATCATGTGATCCACTTCCCATAATTTTATATATATTACACATATCAAATATATAGCATATATAATTACATATTATATATCATATATTATATGCAAAATATATATTATATATGTCTTTATATATGTATTTATACATAAGATATGCATTATATGTATATATTTCTTATGGGTTTATTTCTCTAGAAAAACTCTAATACAAATCAAGGTCTCTAATTTGTTAAATAAGTTGCCAACATTAGAAAAGAGCTCTTAGCTGGGTGCGGTGGCTCACACCTGTACCGTCAGTACTTCAGGAGGCCAGGACAGGCAGATCACGTGAGGTTCAGGAGTTCAAGACCAGCCTGGCTGACATGGTAAAACTCTGTCTCTACTATAAATAAAAAAATTAGCTGGGAATGGTGGCAAGCACCTGTAATCCCAGCTACTCAGGAGGCTAAGGCAGGAGAATAGCTTGAACCCAAGATGCAGAGGTTGCAGTGAGCCGAGATCAGGCCACTACATTCCAGCCTGGGTGACAGAGCAAGAAAATGTCTCAAAAAAAATAATAAAAAGAAAAGTTTTTTACTTGGGTGATTTTTATGTTCATTGGTCTTCACAGTGGTCTCTAAATGAACATATTGAGATTGATATCATAATCTCTACAACAAAAATAAATTCAACAGACAAAAGATGGAAGTCAAAATATTTCTGCTTTAGATAAAATACTAGTTATCACAAATTGACTGTTAAAATACCTGGCTTATAATGGAGTAAGACAAATTGCTGATCATGAAACATCTCCATCTTCGCTTTTTAAAATCCTCTTCATTATATCAAACATATATAGAAAGCGCCTACTCTGCCTTAGTACCTGAAAAAAAAAAGATAGGTAAGATATGAATTAATTACATGATCTCTGCCTTCTCCTTCTCTCGCTTACCCCACAACCACTTCAAGAATTCATCATCTAATATGAGAGAGACAGATTCATAAGCAGATATTTTCAATGAAACAAAGATATGCATAAGGTTTGATAACTTAGAAACTAAAAACGTCTCCCTGGAAGAGATGCCATTTGACATAAATCATGAGCCTAGAAGAGAACCAAGGAATAGGCTGTTGGATTAGGGAGAATGTAACTCACAAAATAAATGTTTCATTGTCAATGATGAGTTTGACTGCATGGCATGTAATAATTTAAAATTTTAATATAATATTAAGCCATATCCTGAACATTCATAATACAAGAGACTTAAAAGCAATATTCAATATTCTGTGGTTAGCAGTGAGTGCTCTGGCGAGGGAAGGAGGTGCATAATTTCACTATCTTCTACCTTAAATCATCATTTCATTAAAAACACACTTCATAAACAAAGTAAAAATCAAATAATTAAAATACTACACATCTCAAGTCAGTAAGCTCTGACTTTTATGTACTCTATTATGATCCCTTTCATCTCAAATCTCAGAAAATTCAACTTTCATCCTCTCATAGCTCGTAAACTCTTCGATCACTTTAATTTGGTTGGTTAACAATTAATACTAGATACATGGAACGAAGCTGTTGTTTTGTTGATATATTATTTATTATATTATTTATTTATTTAGAGACAGGGTCTTTTTCTGTTGTCCAAACTGGAGAGCAGTTAAGCAATCATAGTTCACTGCAACTTCAAACTCCTGGGCTCAAGTAATCTTCCCACCTCAGCCTTCCAAGTAGCTAAGACTGGAAGTGCAAGCCACCACACCTGGCTAATTTTGGTATTCTTTGTAAAGACAGCATTGTTGTCCAGTCTTGTCTCAGACTCCTGGCCTCAAGCAGTCCTTGTACTTTGGCCTTCCAAAGTGCTGGGTCTACAAGGCTTGAGCCACCATGCCCAGTTATTTTAATACAGGATGAGATGTTACAGATTGCAAGCAAAACCGATAACTTAGTCTTTTATTGGCTTCAAAGGGACAAAAATCAACAGATATTATATTGTAAAACCTTTTCCAGACTTTATGTATTGCAGTTTCCCCACTCAAACTGCAATTAAAATTTAAAACCCATAAACGTAATTAAAAATGAAGGACAAACTGTTGTATTTTATGGAAACTATTTTTTGATAGAGCTGATAGAAACATATAGCAACAAATTTGTTGGTATGATTAAAGTAATACTATCTTTGAAGTTGAAGAAAAATGGTGTAAAGAAAATTATTTCTCTTGATTCTGAAAAATGCACATGCAAGATAGTGTAAGTATCCACTGAATATTTCTTTTTACGTATAATCATATTCCTTTTTAGCTATTCCCTTTTATTATTAGTTTCTGCTCATATCATAGCAATTCATCATTCATGTGTATCTATTTATTCTAATGGCTATTAAATTAAATAATACATTTCTGAATGATCTTTTGTATACTATGATAAGATGAATTCTAGGGTAAATACAGCTTCACACTAGAAGGCGTGAAGCTTTGTAGAAACTTTAGATAAAATTTTTTCACACTATAAGATTATAAAGATTCTCTCACATGCAAATAGACTAGGCAAAAAAACACATGAGCATTCATACTTGAAGAAAAACTGTATTAGACTGGAGGACCTTAATCATCAGAGAGTTATACTTTGGGTTTAAAAAAATGACATATTTTGTAGTCTAAAGGAGTAAATTTTATATTAATTCATTAAAAATGACATAGGACTTACTCATTCCAGTGAAGTCATTCTTTGAAGATTTGTTAATCTTTCCAGTCACATGGGTCTATTTTATAAGACTTTTCTAAATTCCAATACCATTTCTCAGTTACTAAATAGAACTTTATTGAAAAAGTCAAGCCCTTCTAAAAGGTGAGAAATGAGTCCCTTATGAACTAAGCAGAACATTCACAAATATTATATAACATATTTGAGCCATAAATATGTCACAACATAAATGTATTAATATTAAAAATCTTAAAAATAAAATGTGTTACTTGAAGAACATTTTAAGATATTATGAGAAGCTTAATTAAAATACTAACATTTTATGTTTATAAATCCCTTCTATATTATTTTCATCTTATTTCTCAAACCAGGCTTTAAATCCCTCACAAATTTAAACCATTGTCCTCAAAGACATGTGTCTATATGTAAGGTGTCCTCCACCTGATTCTCCATTGTACACAGCCCTGGGATAGCATCAGAAACTTATAAGGCTCTCAATTAAGTACTGTTAATTTGGAGTGTAGCATGTATATCATTGTTAGTTGCTTTACATATGATACTTATAAAACATTTAAAATAAATATTTCTTCTTTTTGTTTTTTTTCTTTTCTTTTTTTTTTTTTTTTTTTTTTTTTTTTTTGGTTTGAGACAGAGTGTCACTCTGTCCACCAGGCTGGAGTGCAGTGGCATGATCTTGGCTCACTGCAACCTCCGCCTCCTGGGTTCAAGTGATTCTCCCGCCTCAGCATCCAAAGTAGCTGGAATTACAGGCGCCTGCCACCACACCCAGTTAATTTTTGTATTTTTAGTAAAGATGGGATTTTACCATGCTGGCCAGCCTGGTCTTGAACTCTTGACCTCAGGTGATCCACTTTCCTTGACTTCCCATAGTGCTGGGATTATAGGCATAAGGCACTGTGCCTGGCCTTAAAATAAATATTTCTTCGTGTAAAACTTACTTTGCATGTATTTTGACATATTATTAATTACAACATTCAGAAATAGCTGAAGTAAACATTGAATTTAGGCCATTTGGTTGTTTTGGGGACCATAACATTTACTTTTAGTTTGAGTCTACCTTAGGTATTCAGACTGCTGTTGTGGCTTTGAGTAAATACAGCCCCCAAAAAATCCATTTTGAGAACATTTCTGGAATTTAAGATCTCCACATCTAAACCCACAGGCATATTTTCTGAAGCCTTATATTTTAAAAGAGTTGTGTGGCTATATTTTAATTACAACTGAAAACCAGGCTCAAAGAGAGTTGTAAAAGGTGCTTTAAGATTTGATTATAAATAGTTATTTTACAATACTAATTAATTTCTAATGTCTGAAATGATATTTGCAGCTGATTGTAGAGCTTCACTTTTCTTAGGTGGAAAAAAAAAAAAAAAAAAAAGAGGAAAGAGATTTTCCCTGTTTAAGCAACATACCCTTACAAGGATTATAAAACTAAACTTCAAGTTCCCACAAAAATCAAAATCCAAGCAGGAGAATGTATACAAATTCCAAGACTTTAACATTTTGAACTTTTGCATCTGCTACTCAAACCAAACTGAAAATCTTTTCATTTAAAATTGCAGTGACCTTCCTGAAGATGATTTTAAGCCCGACTTTGTAATAGTAGATTGGCATGTTGACAAATTAGTCTTTTTGGCTGAGAATAAAATAGAACATATGGATAAAAGCAGAATTTTTCTAACATCCCAATTTGTTCCATATTGTTTTAGCCTAGACGTCTAGAGACCTGGCTATAAGTTCTACTTCTATCACTTTATTGCCTTGTGACTTTTTCAGAGCCTTTTAATTTACTTATACCCCAATTTCAACATCTTTGCAAACAAAGCATTTTGAAGAATAATACCTGTGCATCAGAGGACTGCATCATCAAATGGTTTTTAACCTGTGAATGCTGTGAGAGAGGCAGGATGGTTTTCACAACTAAGAAAGATGACCCTGAGGGGTTGCGCGGCCTGCTGCAATTACTCCTGCAGGCAACTCAGAGGCGGGGGAAGCAGAGCATGTGAGTGTGTCATGGGGGCACGAGGCACGCAGAACTTGTGAGACAGGCAGAGCAGTGAGAACATCTGGAGGAACAGGCCTGTGGGAGTCAGCAAAAACACAACCTGCACTGTGCTCTCCTTGTTTCTGCCAAGGATCTGGTGAGTTTCAGCTATCATCTGTAATCAGGACCATCGAGAAGAGGAACTACGGGATAAAGATAAAGAAGTGGTGCAGGAGGAATAAAAGAAGGGAGCAAAGAAAGGTGAAAAAGAGAAGAAATCATGACTTTTGGGCTATCCATTTAGTCGTCTGCAAGACTATGGGATGGAATAAAAGAGAGAAGAGTGAAAGTCAGAAAGTCTAAGGGATTTCTGGAAGGGAAAGAAGACCACGTAGAACAACTTCAGGAAGCTGTACCTCAAAGAGAATGAGAGCAGCTGCTTAGCCAGGGTGATGTGACAAAATTCATTAACATTATGTGAATTCAAAGATAAAACAAGATTAATAGCAGCCGATATAAACATAAGCTCTCAACATTTTGGCAAGTATTGATAATTTGTTATAATTCAAATATGAGAGAGATGTTAGATAAGAACTTCAAAGTGCAAAAAGAAGTTACCTTAATTATGAAATTGGGAGAAAACATCTAAGTCACATTATGAACATCATGATGAATGTATTAATCATATCTCAGGAGTTTATTTTCTTTAGGAATATGACAGTAAAGGTAGAGAAATTGCAACTTTATTACAGAGACTGTACTATGAAAACTATCTGAATGAAAACTCAGGCAGATTGAGATTTTTATTGAAAACCAAGGAAGACAAACCATAGCAAGAGGCTGATGGATTACTCACTGCTAAATATTGTCTAGCATAGTGGTGGCTCACGTCTGTAATCCCAGAACCCAGATCGCGCCACTGCACTCCAGCCTGGGAGACAGAGCGAGACTCCCTCTCATAAAAAAAAAAAAAAAAAAAAAAAAAAAAAAGAAACATAAATGTTTGTTGCCTCACCCTGTCAATATATGAAATGTAATATTTTATCGCACACAATTTGAGATAACTCCCATTCCGTCTCATTCTACAGACACAAGCGGATATGGTCTGATTTTTTTTCAGCTTTTATTTTAGATACCAGTGGTTACATGTGCAGGTTTTTTACATGGATATATTGTACACAGGTAGTGAGCATAATATCCAAGACGTAGTCTTTTAACTCATGTCCCCATCCTTACTTCCACCATCAAATAGTCCACAGTGTCTATTGTACTTACGTTGATGTCCATAGTTGCTCAATATTTAGGTCCCACTTATAAGTGAGAACATGCAGTACTTAATTTTATGTTCCTGTGTTAATTTGCTTAGGATTATGGCCTCCAGATTCATCCATGTTGCTGCAAATTACATGATTTCATTCTTTTTTTATGGCTGCATAGTATTGAATGGTGTATATGTACCATATTTTCTTTATTCAATCCACCATTGTTGGGCCCCTCGGTCAATTCCATGCCTTTGCTATTGTGAATAATATGGTGATGCACATATGAGGGTATGTGTTTTTTTGGTGTAATGATCTATTTTCCTTCGGGTATTCAGTAATGGGATTGCCATGTTGAATGGCAGTTCTCTTTTCAGTTCTCTGAAAAATCTCCAAACTGCTTTCCACAGTGGCTGAACTAGTTTACACTCCCACTAACAGTGTATAACTGTTCACTTTTCTCTGCAGCCTTGCCAGCATCTGTTGTTTTTTGACTTTTGAATAATAACCATTCTGACTAGTGTGAGATGGTGTATCACTGTGGTTTTGATTTGCATTTCTCTGATGATTAGTGATGATGAGCATTTTTTCATATGTTTGTTGGTTTCATTGTATGCCTTCTTTTGAGAACCATCTGTTCATGTTCTTTGCCCTTTTATAAATGGGGCTATCTATTTTTTGCTTGTAGATTTGTTAAAGTTCCTTAACAGATTCTACATATTAGACCTTTGTTGGATGCATAGTTTGTGAATATTTTCTCCCATTTATAGGTTTTCTGTTTATTTATAGTATCTTTTGCTGTGCAGAAGAGTTTTAGTTTAATTAGGTTCCAGTTGTCAATATTTGTTTTTGTTGCAATCTATTTCGGGGACTCAGCCAAAAATTCTTTGCCAAGGCTGATGTTGAGATGTGTATTTCCTTTGTTTTTCTCTGGGTTTTTTTTATTGTTTGAGATCTTATATTTAAATCTTAATCCATATCAAGTTAAATTTTTTATATGATGAAAGGTAAGGGTCTAGTTTCATTGTTCTGCATATAGCTAGCCAGTTATCCTAGAACCACTTATTGAACAGGAAGACCCTTCCCTGTTGCTTATCTGTCGTCCTTGCCAAAAATCAAGTGGTTGTAATTGTGTGACTTCAATTCTGATTTTTCTATTCTGTTCCATTGGTCTATGCATCTGTTCATTTAACCACTATCATGCTGTTTTGATTACTGTAGTGTTATACTATAGTTTGAAGTTAGATAGTATTATGTCTCTGATGTTTTTCTTTTTGTTAAGATCAATTTAGCTATTGGGGCTCTTTTTTAGTTTCATATGAATTTTAGAGTTTTTGTTCTAATTATGTGGAAAATGACATTGGTAGTTTGAAAGGAATAGCATTGAATCTGTAAATAGCTTTGGATAGTATGGCAATTTTAATGATATTGATTCTTCTAATCCATGAGCAAGGAATGTTTTTCTATTCATTTGTGTTGTCTCTGATTTCTTTTAGCAATATTTTATAATTCTCCATGCACAGATCTTTCACTTTCTTGGTTAGGTGTATTCCTAGCTTGTGTGGATGTGTGTGTGTGTGTCTATTTTAAATGGGATTGTGGTCTTGATTTGGCTCTCAGCCTGAACATTATTGCTGTATGCAAATGCTACTGATTTTTGCACATTGATTTTGTAATCTGAAATCTTTCCAAGATTGTTTATCAGTTGTAGCCTCCTTTTAGCAGAGTCTTTAGGGTTTTTTAGATATATAATCATATCATCAGTGAAGAGAGAGAGTTTGACTTCTTTTCCTATTCGGATGCCTTTTATTTCTTTCTCTTGCTAGAACTTCCTGGTCCAGTTTTCTACCGCAAGCCAAAGGTCTAAAATACATGTTCACTAGCTGTGTGCAGGCACTAGAAGGAAGAAATTAAGTGACACATACTGAAAATTGGAAACAAAAGAGTATTCAAATGGCAGTTGGCATCTAGAGGCAAGAACAAAGGAATGCTCTGGATATAAAAATATGGGGACAAGTATCTGGATAGTCTACCAAAAAGTAATAGGTCCACAGGCTCTGCAGTCAAGATTAAGAAAACATCATGATAGAAGTTAGGTTAGGCCCCAATCCCTAAATGCATGCATCTAGACAAAGTTGTACATACAAGAGATTGTTTGCTTAAACAGGACAAGACAGAGTTGCAATAATGAGAACTGTGCAAGTGTCAGAGGTGGATAAGCAGCAGAGTTTTATGCTCAGTCTAACAGACTCAAGATAAAACTATTTTAAATCCTTCTTTTAAAGCCAGAATTGCCTCTTGTGACAGAAGTGGGACTGAGCTTGCAAGTTGCAATCTACTGGTACCAGCTGTGAAATACCTAGGTTCTAGGAACTAGACCTAACAAACCATATATTAATGCCTTGATGAGAACTTTTATAAATGATTCCTTGGAAATATAGAGAAATGTAGCTCATTTCTGACAATGGATAAATAAGGTTATTACCAATCCAAAGTATCATATGGTGCAAATTTAGTTGGTCTTTGAGGTAAGAGAGCAGTCAAAGATGGCCAGTGAGAGTCAGGCCTAAAATGGACTTGCTAACACAGTAAGACTAGTGGAAGAAAGTGTGCTATTGGAATCTGATTATGTTTTGTTAATCAAAAGAAGAAACTTATGAAAATGACTTGATTAAATAGTTGAATGAATGTTGAATAACAAAGTCTCACTTCCACCTTTCAATTCTCAATCCCAGAAACCCATAGAAAATAGAAAAATTAACATTTCTGTTTCCAATTAGAGCTAGTAACTAACATTTCTCAAACACTGACTAGTAGGAGGAATAGAACTGAGGATGTATACTTATTTTTTATTAAATTTTCTCAGCAAAACTTTGGGACAAATACTCTTATTAACACTATTGAATACATAAAATTTTTTGGTAGAGAAATTAAACAATTCACCTAGAGTTACAAAATTTGTACCATTTCAGATTCAGAATGCAAATCAGATTTTGTTTTCCACCAGAGTTAATGCTCTTAGGCAATATATAATGTAGTAAAGTCTCAAAAATATTTTTAATTTATCCACAAAAAGATAAGACCATTATAGAGCCCTTCAAGAAATGAAACAAGACAAAACAGAGATGCCACAAAGACAGGTTTGCTTGTTTGTTTGTTGTTTGTTGATAGGTTATCAAAATGAAAAAAAAAATGATCAGCAAAAAAAGGCATCCCTTAGTCTCCACATCACAACAAAACATTTCAGGGGCTATTTACTCAAGTTTGTAGGAAGAGAGGAAGGGAGGTTAGTTGGCATGTTTTAGCACAATGAATTTACCAAGTCTTATTGGAAGAAGTAATTAATGAACACTTATCATCTGAAAAATTTGGGCTAACATTTTGAAGACTCAAATCTCAGAAAAAAAAAAAAAAGATGGCCACCAACTGTGGCTAATACATTTGTGGAAACACCTTTTGAACATATTTTGTATGTTACCTGGTTGCCACAGGCTTGGGGTACCAGTTAGGATTAGACCTGGGAGAAGAACAGTAATGAGTGAAATGGAAAAGGAGATTTACCTTACAGGAGCTATGAGCAAGCACAGAAGACTAGGAAATGCTGCTGTTCTGCTTCTATAGTAAGAATCTGAAGGTCTCTGTGGGCCAACAGCACTAGTAATCATGATAAAACCCTAGGTATGATCCAGTGAAAGGCAAAACCAAACTGTATTAGTCCATTTTCATGCTGCTATAAAGATACTACATAAGACTGGGCAATTTATAAACAAAGTGGTTTAATTGACTCACAGTTCTGTATGGCTGGAGAGGCCTCAGGAAATGTATACAATTACAGCAGAAGACTAAGAAGAAGCAAGCATATTCTTCACAAGCCAGGAAAGGCAGAACAAGTAGGGGCAATGTCAAACACTTATAAAACAACCAGATCTCAAGAGAACTCCTTCACTATCATAAGAACAGCATAAGGGAAACCACCCCTGAGATCCAATCACCTCCCACCAGGTCCCTGCCTCAACATGTAAGGATTACAATTTGATATGAGATTTCGGTAGAGACAGAGTCAAACCATATAATTCCACCCTGATCTCTCCCAAATTTCATGTCCTTTTCACATTTCAAAGTCAATAATGCCTTCCCAACAGTCCCCTAAAGTATTAACTTGGTCCAACGTTAACTCAAAAGTCTAACTCCAAAGTCTCATGTGAGACATGGGAAGTCCCCTTTGCCTATGAGCCTGTAAAATAAAAATCAAGTTAGTTACTTCCAAGATTCAATGGGGGTATAGGCATTGGGTAAATATTCCCATTCCAAATAGGAGAAATTGGCCAAAACAAAGGGGCTATAGGCTCCATGCAAGACCAAACCCCAGAAAGGCAATCAAAAAGCCTCAAAATCTTTGAGTCCATGTCTCACATCCAGAGCACACTGACGCAAGGGTTGGCTTCCCATGGTCTTGGGCAGCTTTATCCCTGTGGCTCACCAGGGTCAGGCCCTGTGAGGGTTTCACAGGCTGGCATTGAGTGCTTATGGCTTTTCCAGGTGCACGGTGCAAGCTGTCAGTGGATCTCCTTTCTGGGGTCTGAAGGATGGTGGCCTTCTTCTCACAGGTCCACTTGGCAGTGTCCCAGTGGGGACTCTGTGTGGGGGCTCCAACCCCACATTTCCCCTTTGCATTACCCTAGTGGAAGTTGTCCATGGGGGCTCCACCTCTTGCAGCAGACTTCTGCCAGAACATCCAGGTGTTTCCATACATCCTCTGAAACCCAGGCAGAGGCTCCCAAGGCTGAACTCTTGTCTTCTGTGCACCCACAGGTCCAACGCCACATGGAAGCTGCCAAGGCTTGAGGCTTGGCACCCTCTGAAGCATCAGTCTGAGCTGTACCTTGGTTCATTTAGACATGGCTGAAGCGGCTGGGACACAGGGCACCAAGTACTGAAGCTGCACAGAGCTGTGGGACCCTGAAGCCATGTTTCACTTCTAGGCCTCTGAGCCTGTGATGGGAGTGGCTGTTGTGAAGGTCTCTGACATTCCCTGGAGATATTTTCTCCCTTGTTTTTGCTATTAACATTCAACTCCTCATTACTTATGCAAATTTCTGTAGCTGGCTTGAATTCCTCCCCAGAAAATGGATACTTTCTTTTTTACCATATGGTTAGGCTACAAATTTTCCAAACTTTTGTGCTCTGCTGTCCTTTTAAACATAAGTTCCAATTTCAAACCATCTCTCTTTGAGCACGTGTACCTACAGGCTTTCAGAATAAGACAGGTCACATTTTGAATGCTTTGCTGTTTAGAAATTTCTTCTGTCAGATACACTAAATTATCTCTCTCAAGTTTGAAGTTCCACAGAGCTGTAAGGCAGGGGTAAAAGGCTACTAGTCTCATTGCTAAAGCATAGAATGAATGACCTTTACTCCAGTTCCCAGGAAGTTCCTCATCTCCATCTGGGACCATCTCAGCCTGGACTTCATTGTCCATATCACTGTCAGCATTTTGGTCAAAACAATTCAACAATTCCCTAGGAAATTCCAAACATTCTCACACCTGCCTGTCTTCTTCTGAGCCCTCCAAACTGTTCCAACCTCTGCCTATTACCCAGTTCCAAAGTTGCTTCCACATTCTCAGGTCTCTTATAGCAATGTCCCACTACCTCAGTGTTATTTCTCTGTATTAGTTTGTTTTCACACTGGTATAATGATTCTACCTGAGACTGAGTAATATATAAACAAAAGATGTTTAATTGACTCACAGTTCTGTATGACTGGGGAGACCACAGGAAACTTATAACCATGGCAAAAGGCAAAAGAGAAGCGAGTACCTTCTTCACAAGGTGGAAGGAGAGAGAGAGAGTGAGCAGGGGAAATGTCAAACAATGAGATCTCGTGAGAACTCCCTCCCTATCACAAGAACAGTATGGAAAAAATCTCCCTTATGATACAATCACCTCCTACCAGGTCCCTCCCTCGATCTGTGGGGATTACAAGTCGAGAAGAGATTTGGGTGAAGACACAGAGCCAAACCATATCACCTACAAAGGAACTGGCAGCCCACAATGACAAAATGACACCTATATCTGTCTCAGTACATTCAAACTCAATGATTCAAGAAGCTGATACCCTCCACTCTGGAATGAACAAATGATTGAACGATTGGCTCAGAACTTAGAGAATTTGTAAAGAGAAGTCCCATGGGGACTGAGTAGCTGCAGACCTGACTACTGCCCCACAACTAAAAGATAAACCAGTAAATCAGCAATAATGTCAACTGCAGCTATATCTGACACTTTACACCAACATTCCCAGCAAAATGGCTCTTCTGAATCTTACCCTAATTTTTTATGGTGAACTCTAACACAGAGACAGACAGGGATGGGAATTCTGGGAAGTATTCTTGCAGCTTAGCTAAGTTGACAGAGCGTAAAACACCACACTGCATTGCCTCTTACCAGGACTATTGCAGCAGTCCCCTAGCTGATTTGCCTGCCACCATCTCCCTCCCTCCCTACACATTCTTCACACTGTCTTTAGTGTTATCTCCAAAAACTCCAAGCAATATTTCCATTTCAAGGTGAGTTAAACTTCTCTGCTTCCCATCTTCCAAAGCAAAGAAATATGAGAAGTTTTTAAAAGTACATTGCTGATGTCACTAGGTTGGACATCTATAGGATATCATACAAGACAGTGCAAATGAGTCTGTACTCTGGGAAGTATCCATGTGCTTATAACTCTAAACAATCAAAGGAAGAAATCTTCTAGGAACAGAATGGACACAATTTCACAGTTGCAGAAACTGAGAGAGATGGATTGACTATGGAAGCGTCAGAAGAGGCGGGGTCTGGAAAAGAAAATTGATCAGTGCCAGCAAGCCCTTGAGATGAAAGCAGCTGGTTAACTGGGCTCACCTCCAAGTCCGGGCAAATGGCTAAGAATAGTGCAGCAAGTGCTGTTAAGTTATAAAGGAGTACTGTTGTAGGTGACTCCAAATGATTAATTTTTCTCTCTGAATGAGTCAGTACCACCCTAAGTTACTACTACAAACATAAGGAAAAAAATTCTGTACTTTAGTGACTTTCTCATCTGTGGCTCCATGCATAATGGCCTCTTCTCTTAGACAACTAAAATTCAAACCTTATATGGTAATCACTGAGCTCCAACAGAAGGAGATCATAATGGAACAGAGTGGAGGGGCGGGACAATGGCACAAGGAAGGAGTCCAAAAGCAAATGCAATAATACTGGTATGTTCAGAATCTTAAGTCGAGTGCTGGATTCACGTTTTAAAAGTTTTATGCTTCATAATTTTATAAATGTGTGGCATGCATTTCTTACATGATTCAAATGTTATATAAAAAAAATTGAAAATAAAAAAGAATAAAAAGGAGTTGGAAAGTAAACATGTGAACTTAGAGATAATGAAAGTCAAAATAAAGGAAAATAATCATGCAAACATGATCTTGTTTTTTTCCAAGACAGTTCCAGTTTTCACCTCTCAATGTAATTATTAATAGTATAATACTGCCCCTTTCACCTCAAAAGTGTTTCCTTTTGAACACTTTTGCCCCACAATATTTCTGCTCCCTGAGAATTATAACCATGATGGATTTCCCTTTCATACTTGGGTAATGTTGTATGGAACAATTGGCTTTAAGAAAGACATCGGGCACTGTGACTCATGCCTGTAATCCCAGCACTTTGGGAGGCCAAGGTAGGTGGATTACCTGAGGTCAGGAGTTTGAGACCAGCCTGGCCAACATGGTGAAAACCCATCTCTACTAAAAGGACAAAAATTGGCCAGGCGAGGTGGCATGTGCCTGTAATCTCAGCTACTCTGGAGACTAAGGCAGGAGAACTGCTTGATCCCGGGAGGTAGAGGTTGCAGTGAGCAGAGATCATGCCATTGCACTCCAGCTTGGGCTACAGAGTGAGATTCCATCTCAAAAATAAATAAACAAACAAACAAATAAATAAATAAATACTATCCTTGGTGGACCTGACTTAATGAGGTAAGCCCTTAAAAAGGACACGGCTCGGCCAGGTGTGGTGGCTCACACCTGTAATCCCAGCACTTTGGGAGTCCAAGGCGGGAGGATCACTTAAGGTCAGGGGTTCAAGACCAGCCTGGCCAACACAGTGAAATCCCGCCTCTAGTAAAAATACAAAAATTACCTAGGCATAGTGGCACGCACCTGTAGTCCCAGTTACTGAGGAGGCTGAGGCAGGAGAATCGCTTGAACCTGGGAGGCGGAAGTTGCAGTGAGCTGAGATCTTGCCACTGCACTCTAGCCTAGGCAACAGAGAAAGACTCTGTTTCAAAAAAAAAAAAAAAAAAAAAAAAAAAAAAAAAAAAGGTCACAGCACTCTTCTTGGAGAAGATTTGAAATGTGACAAGGATTTGATGCAAGAGAGATATCTCATTGCTTGTTTGAAGACAGAGGGAGCCATGTGGTAAGTAATACAAACAGATATCAGCCCCTGTCCGACAGCCAGTGAAAAACTGCAACTTTAGTCTTACAACTACAAAGAACGGTATTTTGTCACCATGTTACATGTTATCTTGGAAGAGAACCCTAAACTCCAGACGAGATTGCAGCACAAAACAACAACTTGATTTCAGCTTTGTAAGACCCAGAGCATGCTATGCTTCTGACCTACAAGAACTGTGAGCTAGCAAGTAAGTATCTACAGCAGCTATGTTTATGGTGATTAGTTACACAGCAATTGAAAATAAATGCATTTACTCTAGAAATAACTGAATATTCAAATGTTACTTTGAAGCACTATGGTATGAGAAAAAGTAGCAAGAAATAAAGGTAAATAGAAAAGAACCAATTTTTTTTTAAATTTAATTATTATTATTATACTTTAAGTTCTAGGGTACATGTGCATAACGTGCAGGTTTGTTACATATGTATACTTGTGCCATGTTGGTGTGCTGCACCCATCAACTCGTCAGCACCCATCAACTCGTCATTTACATCAGGTATAACTCCCAATGCAATCCCTCCCCCCTCCCCCCTCCCCATGATAGGCCCCGGTGTGTGATGTTCCCCTTCCTGAGTCCAAGTGATCTCATTGTTCAGTTCCCACCTATGAGTGAGAACATGCGGTGTTTGGTTTTCTGTTCTTGTGATAGTTTGCTAAGAATGATGGTTTCCAGCTGCATCCATGTCCCTACAAAGGACACAAACTCATCCTTTTTGATGGCTGCATAGTATTCCATGGTGTATATGTGCCACATTTTCTTAATACAGTCTGTCACTGATGGACATTTGGGTTGATTCCAAGTCTTTGCTATTGTGAATAATGCCGCAATAAACATACGTGTGCGTGTGTCTTTATAGCAGCATAATTTATAATCCTTTGGGTATATACCCAGTAATGGCTGGGTCATATGGTACATCTAGTTCTAGATCCTTGAGGAATCGCCATACTGTTTTCCATAATGGTTGAACTAGTTTACAATCTCACCAACAGTGTAAAAGTGTTCCTATTTCTCCACATCCTCTCCAGCACCTGTTGTTTCCTGACTTTTTAATGATCGCCATTCTAACTGGTGTGAGATGGTATCTCATTGTGGTTTTGATTTGCATTTCTCTGATGGCCAGTGATGATGAGCATTTTTTCATGTGTCTGTTGGCTGTATGAATGTCTTCTTTTGAGAAATGTCTGTTCATATCATTTGCCCACTTTTTGATGGGGTTGTTTGTTTTTTTCTTGTAAACTTGTTTGAGTTCTTTGTAGGTTCTGGATATTAGCCCTTTGTCAGATGAGTAGATTGCAAAAATTTTCTCCCATTCTGTAGGTTGCCTGTTCACTCTGATGGTAGTTTCTTCTGCTGTGAAGAAGCTCTTTAGTTTAATTAGATCCCATTTGTCAATTTTGGCTTTTGCTGCTGTTGCTTTTGGTGTTTTAGACATGAAGTCTTTGCCCATGCCTATGTCCTGAATGGTACTACCTAGGTTTTGCTCTAGGATTTTTATGGTATTAGGTCTAACATTTAAGTCTCTAATCCATCTTGAATTAATTTTCGTATAAGGAGTAAGGAAAGGATCCAGTTTCAGCTTTCTACTTATGGCTAGCCAATTTTCCCAGCACCATTTATTAAATAGGGAATCCTTTCCCCATTTCTTGTTTTTGTCAGGTTTGTCAAAGATCAGACGGTTGTAGATGTGTGGTATTATTTCTGAGGACTCTGTTCTGTTCCATTGGTCTATATCTCTGTTTTGGTACCAGTACCATGCTGTTTTGGGTACTGTAGCCTTGTAGTATAGTTTGAAGTCAGGTAGCGTGATGCCTCCAGCTTTGTTCTTTTGACTTAGGATTGTCTTGGAGATGCGGGCTCTTTTTTGGTTCCATATGAACTTTAAAGCAGTTTTTTCCAATTCTGTGAAGAAATTCATTGGTAGCTTGATGGGGATGGCATTGAATCTATAAATTACCTTGGGCAGTATGGCCATTTTCACGATATTAATTCTTCCTATCCATGAGCATGGTATGTTCTTCCATTTGTTTGTGTCCTCTTTGATTTCACTGAGCAGTGGTTTGTAGTTCTCCTTGAAGAGGTCCTTTACATCCCTTGTAAGTTGGATTCCTAGGTATTTTATTCTCTTTGAAGCAATTGTGAATGGAAGTTCATTCATGATTTGGCTCTCTGTTTGTCTGTTACTGGTGTATAAGAATGCTTGTGATTTTTGCACATTAATTTTGTATCCTGAGACTTTGCTGAAGTTGCTTATCAGCTTAAGGAGATTTTGGGCTGAGACAATGAGGTTTTCTAAATATACAATCATGTCATCTGCAAAGAGGGACAATTTGACTTCTTCTTTTCCTAACTGAATACCCTTGATTTCTTTCTCTTGCCTAATTGCCCTAGCCAGAACTTCCAACACTATGTTGAATAGGAGTGGTGAGAGAGGGCATCCCTGTCTTGTGCCAGTTTTCAAAGGGAATTTTCCAGTTTTTGCCCATTCAGTATGATATTGGCTGTGGGTTTGTCATAAATAGCTCTTATTATTTTGAGGTACGTTCCATCAATACCGAATTTATTGACCATTTTTAGCATGAAGGGCTGTTGAATTTTGTCAAAAGCCTTTTCTGCATCTATTGAGATAATCATGTGGTTCTTGTCTTTGGTTCTGTTTATATGCTGGATTATGTTTATTGATTTGCGAATGTTGAACCAGCCTTGCATCCCAGGGATGAAGCCCACTTGATCATGGTAGATAAGCTTTTTGATGTGTTGCTGAATCCGGTTTGCCAGTATTTTATTGAGGATTTTTGCATCGATGTTCATCAGGGATATTGGTCTAAAATTCTCTTTTTTTGTTGTGTCTCTGCCAGGCTTTGGTATCAGGATGATGTTGGCCTCATAAAATGAGTTAGGGAGGATTCCCTCTTTTTCTATTGATTGGAATAGTTTCAGAAGGAATGGTACCAACTCCTCCTTGTACCTCTGGTAGAATTCAGCTGTGAATCCATCTGGTCCTGGACTTTTTTTGGTTGGGAGGCTATTAATTATTGCCTCAATTTCAGAGCCTGCTATTGGTCTATTCAGGGATTCAACTTCTTCCTGGTTTAGTCTTGGAAGAGTGTAAGTGTCCAGGAAATTATCCATTTCTTCTAGATTTTCCAGTTTATTTGCGTAGAGGTGTTTATAGTATTCTCTGATGGTAGTTTGTATTTCTGTGGGGTCGGTGGTGATATCCCCTTTATCATTTTTAATTGCATCGATTTGATTCTTCTCTCTTTTCTTCTTTATTAGTCTTGCTAGTGGTCTGTCAATTTTGTTGATCTTTTCAAAAAACCAACTCCTGGATTCATTGATTTTTTGGAGGGCTTTTTGTGTCTCTATCTCCTTCAGTTCTGCTCTGATCTTAGTTATTTCTTGCCTTCTGCTAGCTTTCAAATGTGTTTGCTCTTGCTTCTCTAGTTCTTTTAATTGTGATGTTAGAGTGTCAATTTTAGATCTTTCCTGCTTTCTCTTGTGGGCATTTAGTGCTATAAATTTCCCTCTACACACTGCTTTAAATGTGTCCCAGAGATTCTGGTATGTTGTATCTTTGTTCTCATTGGTTTCAAAGAACATCTTTATTTCTGCCTTCATTTCGTTATGTACCCAGTAGTCATTCAGGAGCAGGTTGTTCAGTTTCCATGTAGTTCAGTGGTTTTGATTGAATTTAAGAACCAATTTTTAAATTATGATCAATCAAGTTGCTGAGGCAAACTTGATTCTGGTAAAATATAAGGATATATATAAGAAGCAAAGATCTTTCTGAGAACTGAAAACTCTTAAATCAAAGTTGGTGATAAACAGCCACAATGATTTACTTGCAAATATGACAACATTGCAGGTTTGTGATTTGTGGCTTGAGTGTTTAGCAGGAAATATTTCCATTTGATTACTGAAAGATTCCATGTTGAACATAGATTCAACCTGTGATACTTCAATTAAAATAATAAAATGAAGGTATAGTATAGTTGTAGAAGTACAGATATTAGTATAAGTTTACACTGCAATGTATGGTTATAATTATATTAACGTTTACATGTCTAACTGGAAGGATATAACTAACACGTGAAAGGAGTTATCTCTTATAATACAAACCTGAAAATATAACACTACCATTTAAATCCTTAGGTAGATTTGTGCTCACAGTTGCATGAAGAAGTCATTCAAAAGGAGAAATAAAATCCAATATGATAAGTACTGAATGAGAAATATAAACCAAGTGTTAGAGAAACAAAGAGAAAGGAGGGAACAACTGAATTTACCTTAAGAATTCTAAGAATGATATAAAGAACAATGAATTTGGGGCGACACCTGTTTAAGGATTATGTTACAACTATTAATTGCTATAAGTCAAACAACCAAAATAGAATCCAAGTTTTCTGGCATGGTATGATACAGAGCCATTTGCAATCATTTCTTAGTCTATTTTCCTAGTCTTTTTCTAGCAAGGTTCCCCATTTCTCCTACCCCACTTCATATATATATAAAAATATATATATAAATGCATATATTCATACATATATGCACATTAATATATGTATAATAATAAACGTGTGCATATATTAGCATATATATGCATTCTAAACTCACTGGAAGCTCAACCAATATGCAAACCCTCTCATAAATCCCTGCTTTTGTACATTTCTACATCTTCTATTGATATTTCCTATCTTTTCAGTTTTTCAAATTTCTTCTCAACTGTGCAATACAGTATTTTTCAAAGACTGCTGCAACAATATCTCAAAGTCAAAATGCTCTTCTAGAACTTTGCAGTTTCCCTAATAAGAATTAATCTATGTCTCCTCTTGAACCTGAGTGGGACTTTTTGACTGTCTCAATCAATAGGGTAAGGCACAAGTGACATCATGTAAAACCCAAGGCTAGGTCAAACAATGTTATGCACCTCCACCTTAGTTACCTGGAAACTTAGCCCATGGAACCCAAAAACCACGCTATTAAGGAAGTCCATTCAGCCTCTGGAGAGGCTCATTTGTAAAATACCCAAGGACCACTCAATCAATAGCAAAACCAACCCACCAGACAGTGAGTCACCTTCGAAGTCCTTTAGCCACTATTTGTGTTACCCCAGCAAAGCAAAAACAATTAGTTTCTGCCAAGCATTGTACAAAATATAGATTCATGAGAAAAATAAATTGTTACTGTTTCAAGTCACTAAACTTCAGCGTTGTTTTATAATAATAAATAAATGGAACATCATCCTTAAAGTTGCAGCTCACAATTCATTTGTTCTTTATACAATCCTAGAATTCTAAAGGTAAACTCACTTGTTTCTTTCTTTCTTTTCACTCCTTTACCATTTGGTTGCTATCTCTCCTGAAGTAACTATTATGTAGTATTTATATTAACATTTGAATGACCATTTTCCTCATATAACTATGAGATCTTCAAAAGCAGGAACTATTTTATATACCTGGTGTTTGGTCTGTCGAAAGGAACACATAAAATAGATGCTTCTTAAGTGCTTATTGATGTATTGAAATATAAAGTATATTAAGAGAATAAAGAAATGAGAGAAGAGACAACAATAATGACTTGATTGTACTATTGACATGGCCATTATTTTTGTATGCCCAGAGTTTTTCCTCATGGGTTCTTCCTTCTGTTTGTGACAGATTCCATTGTGTTGCATGTGCAAAACCAGGCTGGTCTAATTACAAACCAGTAGCCCTACCTGTGATCACAGGCCAAGGGATGGACTCCTGACTCAAGGTTAATTGAGCTTCACCGACTGTCTCTCTTGGGTATTTGGAACCTGAATGGAGACAACACAACTGAGGGTTGTTAGAGACTAGTTATTATAAGTCAGTTCCTTAGTTCATGAGTCAAAAAAAGTTTTCTGTAAAGGCCCAGGTAGTAAATACATTCAGCTTTGCATGTCACAGAATCTGTCACTGGAACTCTACTGTTGTAACACAAAAGCAGTCATAGAAAATACATAAATGGGCTGGGTGCGGTGGCTCACACCTGTACTCCCAGCACTTTGGGAGGCCAAGGTGGGCAGATCATGAGGCCAGAAGATCCAGGCCATCCTGGCTAACACGGTGAAACCCCATCTCTACTAAAAATACAAAAAAATTATCTGGGCATGGTGGCATGTGCCTGTAACCTCAGCTACTTGGGAGGCTGAGGCAGGAGAATCTCTTGAACCCAGGAGGCGGAGGTTGCAGTGAACCGAGATGGCGCCACTGCACTCCAGCCTGGGGGACAGAGCGAGCCTCCGTCTCAAAAAAAAAAAAAAAAGAAAAAAGAAAAAAACACATAAATGAATAAGTGGGACTGTGTTCCAATAAAACTTTATTTATAACCCTAAAACTTAAATTTTAAATAATTTTCAATGCCACAAAATAGAATTATTTTGTTTTTTTAAAACATTCAAATTTTTAAAAAAACGATGCACATATTATTAGCTTTCAGGCTGCACAGAACAAGCAGTTGGTGGTGTCTGGCATTTGGTATGCAGGCTGTAGTTCACAAACATAAAGATTTCAAGAAAAGCTCCACAAGGTCCTGCCACTGAGTCTCCCCAGCTGTCTGATGCTTCTCCTCCAAGTGCTTTGATTACTACCAATCCCTGAGAAATGTTCTCAGCTCATCCTTTATTTTGTACATTTATTTGTTTTTATTATTACTAAAATTAACCAGAGTTGTTTGTGTATAACTATGCCTGAAAGATACCAATGTGCACTCAACTCAACAAGTGCAAACATTTTATCTTTGATTTAGTATAAAGAAAAGAACTATAATCTTCTAGTTAGAATATGACTTTTCTAGTTTAAAAGAAAATCATGTCTCAAGATAAAGTGTGTAAAAATAGTTTAAAGAACACAATTCACCATTTATTTTGGTACTGCACATAACTGTAACAATACTAAAAGTAGCAACTGTGTCCAACAACTTTTACCTCCAAGGTTTCATGACATTTTGAATAGATATATTTTGGAAGTAAACAGTTTATAAAGAAATGAAATAAAAATCTCCTGAGTGAGGCTTTTAAATCAGGCTGTCAGAACAAGTTTTCAGGTACAAATAAGTTCACTAGGTTCCTATGTTATTTTATGCAGCTCCAAGTTGAAAAATAATTCTACATGATAAATTTAAAGATAATTTGAACCTAATACTAACTTTAATACCACACTAACTAATTGCATGCAATTTGTTTTAGTCAACTTGATTTTGGAGGTGCATTACTCAAAGCACCTGCACAATTCAGTCAGGTATATGGCTATTCTATCTTGTCTATCTCATGGTTCCACTAGGTATGTATAGACCAGAAATAAGCTCTCCAACTGCAGATAAACATCAGTGACATGGTATAAGAATCAATCCTGTTAATATGTTGTCTCCCAAAATAGGTATTCATATCTATCCATACATACATCAATATTGGGGGTGGGAGAGGATTTCTTAACAATATCACCCAAATAAAAATAACAGTATAAATGCTTCAGCATATCTATGGTAATTATGAAAAGGTTATAGTATTAAAATTGCTTTTAATATTTTAATTTTGTGAAAACCATCAACTGGTAACTGCACACTAACTAAATGACAAATATCAGGGAGCTGGTTAGCACTGACAATGTCAGTGACCTGTTATTCACTGTGAGTCACAGATGAATGATGTGGTGTGTCATTTGAACCTTTGTCTTTCTGTAACTGATTTTAAGTCAAAAACAAACAACAGTAAATATATATTAGCAACATGAGGAATATCTGAGTATACCCAATTATTTTAGGTCAATCCTCTGTCCGTTAGCATCTAGGATTATTATTTTTTTTCATCTGTGAGGTTTTCATGCTCATGACTTCTCCATTCTTATACTTTTGCATAAGTAGATTTAGTCTCCCAGAGGCTAGGTATTATCCTCCCAGCTTAAATTTTTCCAAAGGCCTTTGATTCGGTTCATCCTTTTCTTCACAGCTATGAGATGGCTGAATCTAAGGCAACACTCTGATGCCTTAACTTTAATTACAAAATGGATGTATGCCTGGATACACACACACAGAGCTGCGTTTAAGAAAAAAAATAAGATTGTGAGGTCCCCTTTAAGCATCTCTGGAATACCATTTAAATGGCTGTCATTTCTACTTTTTCAGCTTGTTCATCAAATTAGGAAAATATTTGAGTGAGAAAATTAAATCCGTATTTATCTTCATACTTTCAAAATGACCACAGGCAGCTTTAAATGACTTTTAAATTTTTCACAAAAATATGCATATGGATATTTTCATCTGAAATTTTCTGTTGTTGTTGGCAAATTTCAAAATTAGACCATGTATATTTATTTAGACAAGTTTTGCTTGCTTCACATCAAATCATGTTAAAGGGATTAAAATTAAAAAGAGCATAGCTGTGCTTGGCAATGCCCACATTATGAGCGACTCACACATAATAATGGTGTATATACAAATAACAATTTCCAAAGTTCCTCTTACTTCTTCAGTCACTCAAAGGTCACTCTACTTCCAGTCTTGCTGTGCCTAGGGACTCTTGGAGCACAGTGATGCCACTTTCTTGGCCTGCCTTGCAAACACTCTGACTAATCATTTAAAGTTTTCTTTTTGAGCCTTTTCTTTTATCAAAGAAATAGATGATGTATACAGAAACTTGTTGAGTTTCCCATTCTGCCTATTATCATTTACAACTTAGTAATGTCTACCTTAATGAGGAATTTAGCATGGACAGAGTCATTTATTACAGTTAACTTGATTTTTGTGGTTCATTAATAAAAATATCTACACCTTCGTCAAGCATTTGGCTATTCTATGCAGTTTTTCTGCCACGTATATACCTGGGATATGCTCTCTGGTTGCATATCTTCTATTTATAGCTATGTAATATATAGATATTTATACATTTATATAAAGCCTATAATGATTTGAGGGTTAAGTGGGTACACTCTGAAGCTAGATTGCCAACATTTAAATTTTGATATAACCAATTCCTAAGAGTGTCAAATTGAGAAAGTTATTTAATTGCTTTTGTCCTCACTTTCCTCTTTTGTGAAATGAATTACCTATCTTATAGTGTGGGGATTCGATTATTTTACACATGGAAAGAACCTAGAACAGGACCTGGCAGAAATAATTATTTCCTTATTATTGTCCTTTTTAGCTCCTTAATTTCTTCCCTGAGATTTCCTATTATATATCTCATATATGTGTGTGTGTATATGTATGTGTGTGTATATGTGTGTGTGTATATGTATATATGCACACATATACATATGTGTATATATGATTTTTATGTGTATGTGATGATTCATATATACACAAATATGTATATACATGTGATGACATATATATGTGTGTGTATATATATGATGATTTGATGGTTAAGTGGGTAGACTCTGGAGCTAGATGTGTGTGTATGTCTATATACACACACATATATTTATACACACATATATTTGAGATCTATAATGAATAAATGGTTCACCCCTTGTGGAAAATAATTTATAAAAGACAGGCCATAAACCAATTGAAAGCCCTCAAATATGCCCTTTTAGAAACATTGCCATAGGATACATCTACCTCTTTATCTTTCTACATCTTCTCTCAAATTCAAAATAGCAATATTTCTTATTTAACTCATTTATTTTTGTTTATTCATATTAAAACACTTTGTTTTTCTACTTTTAAAAAAAGTGTTGTATTTATATTGTGGGTATAAAGTTGACCAGGTAGTTTTTGATCCTTAATTTAAAAAAAAAAGTTTCAGCCCTCTCACATAAAGGGAAACCCAGCTAAGACTCTTAACACAAGGGACCTGGACCTCACCCCGACACCTCAGTAAATTTACCACCTTTTCTTTCTATCTTGCTGATCCTGGATTCGGCTAAGTTCAAGGTTTCCCACTTAAGGAATCATTGGCACCTGCACCTTCCTTGCACACCGGCTCCTATTCCAGCCTTCACTCAACTCTAAGACAGCACAGCCTGAGGGTCATCTTTGAATTCTTCCTTCTCATCATTTCTCATGTTCAACAAGTTATATTGAATATGCAGTCAAATCCTTTCACTTGTCTTCATGATTGCTGACATCATCCTAGACCAGAATTCCTACGTGTGCGTCCTGGAGTTTCCCTAACTCAACTGCGCATACCCAAGCTCTTCACCATCCAACTGATTCTTCATAATGTCAGCAGAGTAACCATTCTGAAATACTTCTTATTACTCCACAGATTATAAGCTTTCAATGACTTAGAATAAGAGTAAAAACTTTTAACAAAACTGACTGCAATAATGGGACCCTTTACCTTTCTAGTCTCATAGCACTATGGCCTTGCCAATGAAATTTTTGTGTAGTTCTTCTAATATACAATAATCTCTCAGACCTTTCCTTCTTTTGCTGGCAAAACTGCTGTTTTCTACCCTCTTTTCTATTGAATCCTTTTATAAGAAACCACCTGTCTCTTACTGATCTTTCCCTTCTTAATTTAAAAGGTTTGTCCTCTACACCCGGGTCCCCAACACCTAGGCTGCAGAATGGCTACACATCAGGAGGTGAGTGGTTGGGCAAGGGAGCCTTACTGCCTGAGCTCTGCCTCTTGTCACATCAGCGAAGGCACTTGATTCTCATAGGAGCAGGAACCCTATTGTGAATAGTGCGTGGGAGGGATCTATACTGTCTGCACCTTAGGAGAATCTCACTAATGCCTGATGATCTGATGGGTAACACTGAAGCACTTTGCATTTCCTCACTCAGACAACTTGTTACTCCATCTTGTAATTTTTTTGCTTAGAAAAACTGTTCATACTCCCCTCCTCAATGTAAGCTCTGTGAAATTAAGACATATTTTAGAAATAAATGCATAGTTTACTTCCTTGTGTATTGAATAGTGTTTGGTTTAAGAATGAAGAACAATAATTATCTATTATGTTGAGCATATTTACTAGCCTTGCAAGATTTCATAGAAAAACAGTATACAATGCAAAAAGTCAGGAAAATAGGAAGCGGATTCATCAGCAAATATAAAATCTAAATACATTTTTTGAAGAAAGAAAGACAATTGAAGTGTGCTCGCTGATAAAATAAAAAGGAGGAAACTGTATCCCAGAATATGCTTTTAGGGGCCTGCATCTGAGGTAACAGTAAACTTGTCCATTGGAACCCAGGAGAAGATCCCAGAATCTCAGAATCAGCTAATATTATAGAAGGTGGGATTGACTGAACATCTATAAGGAACAGATGGTTCAGCCACATTTTGCACTCAGAACATCAACCCAAGCAGTATCTATACGTAGGCAAAAAAAAGCAAATATATCTTCTATAAATTAATTTTTTGAAGATGGAGGACTCCCTCTGACTTTTTGAATGGGCATTGTCACCCCAGATTCATATGTTGGGCCCATCTATAGGAGGTTGTCACCCCATCCTCCTATCCAAAATAGAACCTGACAGTAGACTTAATTTGCTTAAGAATACAGGGGTCCCCATCAATCATCTTCTACTCAACTGTCCTTATCAGGAAACAGAGAGCAGAAGAAGAAATATTTAGAAAAAATAATCCTGTTCCTCAACCTTCAACATAAATGGACAACTAGTATATTCAAAAATGAAACAGTTTGAAAGAGAAAGTCAAAAATACAGATAATTGATCTCAAGAAAATAGGAATAATGCAGAGAACAAAAAAGACTAATTCAAGAAAATATTGCACTTGTTTTTTGTTTTGTTTTGAGACAGGGTTTTACTCTGTCACCCAGGCTGGAGTGTAATGGCAAAATCTTGGCTCACTACAACCTCTGCCTCTCAGGCTCAAGCAATCCTCCCACTTCAGCCTCCCGAGTAGCTGGGATTACAGGCACCTGCTACCACGCCTGGCTAATTTTTGTATTTTCAGTAGAGACAGGGTTTGTCCATATTAGCCAGGTTGGTCTTGAACTCCTGAACTTAGGCAATCTGCCTGCCTCGGCCTCCCAAAGTGCTGAGATTACAGGTGTGAGCCATCATGCCCAGCCAATTTTTGTATTTTTAGTAGAGAAGGGGTTTTGCCATGTTGGTCAGGCTGGTCTCAAACTCCTCAGCCTCTCAAAGTGCTGGGATTACAGGTGTGAGCCACCGCACTCAGCCAAAATATTGCACTTGCAAAGTAAGACCATGATATTATGAAAAAGGAAAACAAGGAAACAAACAAAAAATTAAAATTTATCTTAATTGGAAATTAAAATATATAAAATTACTAAAATAATTTTAATTTAAGTAATTGTAGCTACAAATTCTGTCAAATTGTTTCCCCATTCCAAAGGGCTCTCCCATCAGCAAACATTTTGCCCTTTCTCATTATGGAGAAGCTCTGGGTGTTCTAGTTCAGGACACCATGAGAAACTCTATTTCATTACATGTCAACTCATGTCAACCCATTGACTCAAAGGCAGACTAATAAAATGCTGTTTACTACATCCATTTAATTGTTTTCAATGATTCATTTTAAGAATTCCATTTTTGTTACATGCCTGCTTTTGTGATTCCATGTTTTATTTATTTAAAGATTTCATATATAGCTTTTTTCCATATTCTGATCCTAACATGTCTAATATCTAAAGTACTTGTAGGTCTAAATCTGTTGCTAAAGGTTTCTGTTGATTGTCATTAATAGCAGCTTGTCTCCTCCAGTGCTTGGTGATCATTGTGAGTTCTTTGAGCTTGAAAATGTGTTGGACTCTTGAAGAACTAGAGTTGAGATGCTTTTTCTGTATCTGCACGTAGCTAGAGGTTGCCATAAACCTAGCATAATTTCAGTCACCCACTAGAGTGGACAAGAAAGTCTCAGGCCCAGATCATCCACTCATAACTGGTCCATTTCTGGATGCCAGTGTTTCTTTGAGCAACTAACCTGGAGCACCCCTGCTTCCCATTTCCCAATGCATACTATTCTCAGCTCTGGACCTGTGCACTTCATTTGGTTGGTTAGTTGGTTGATTGTTTTTGGAGGTAGAATTAGGAATGGTCCTGAGAGAGGGGAATGTGATCTATGCAGGATCTAGTTGTTCTGTAGGAGAAGAGTACTCTAGAGCCTCTAGTCCACCATATTGTCAGAAGTAGATGTTTATTCAGCTTAATTCTTAGTATATTCAGCATTTCACATTCTAGATGTGCTGTGCCTTGTCCATATCATGTCATTCTGCTGGATGGAGTCAGTCCCCTTCTCTTTCCTTAGTACCGCCAACTCTAAGCCAAAAGGAAGTAATGAAGAGGATTTCTCATCATAAGGTAGGACCATAAACAGTACAACCTTTAATAAAATATAACATCAGCTTCTAAGGAATAAAACACCTCTCTCTTCAACTTCAACCACCTTCTTATCTGGCTTGACATACCCCAAAGAGCACTGTTCTTTCTGTTGCAAATCAACTTACCTTCTCTTTTCCTAATAATGCATAGAGGTTCTCATCTTTCTAACAAAATATCCCATATATGTGCTTTTTTACATAAGAAAGTTCTTTCCCATAGAAAAATTCTCCCACTCCTCTTTTCTTCATTTTTTTTTCCTCCTCATTCACTTCTAGATAAAATATGTATAGTCATATATGAAACACAGCATGCTATTATAATATTTTATCAGGTGAAAATAAACAGGACTTAAAGTTTTAAAAATTGATCACCCAGTGAACTAGTCAAAGATTATTTTTAAGATCTCTTTAGTTTTGAAATGGTTGTTATTTAGGTGATGGATGTGAATATTAAGAAGTAAATCACCTAATTTGTTTGACATTAAAAAGAAAAATATTTGTCAGGTAGATTTTGAATTTCTTTGCGTAAGTCTATTCAACAAATAACATACTATGAAGAAACATGTAGAACCCCCCAAAAATCTGGGGAATGGATTCCAAAGAATCAGAGGACCAGGTTTCAGTGGCATCTGAGAAGTCAAGGAAATGCTTAGGACATCTCCTGAGAAAGCCAAAAACAAAAAACAAAACAAAACAAAAAAACAGTATAGATTACATTCCAACGGTACAGAGATTTACAAAGTAAGTTTTTGAACTTACTTCAAATAACTTTTCTGTTACTGCCTCTTCAGGCACTAAAAGTTTAGGCATATCTTCCTCCTAAATAAATAACTATTTTCCAAATATGATGAAGTTCTTCTACAAAGATTAAAAAGTCTTGGGACTCAAACTTTAGATTCATTTTTATTATAATACAATATAATAAAATAAAATTTTTTGTATCACAAGTTTAATAATTCAAAAATTTTAATGGGTAAGAACAAACATTAAAAAAAGACTTTTATAGCTCATAAAGCATGTAATATGGCAAATAGGAATAATAGAGAACATGGGAAGATTTGTATAACTGTAAACATGGTTATGTTAATAGCATGTATGATTAAAGTCAATGTATTTCTCCCAAAATATCATTTTTTTTCCAGACCACCTTCAGAATTATTTTGCTTAAGGTATATACCATGAACGTATTAAGATTGTGTCTATATTACGAATCTTGTACATTTTCTTTTTGTTTTCTTTTTTCTTTTTTGAGACGGAGTCTCACTCTGTTACTCAGGCTGTGGTGCAATGGCGCCATCTCAGCTCACAGCAACCTCCACCTCCCGGGTTCAAACGATTCTCCCGCCTCAGCCTCCCAAGTAGCTGGGATTAGAGGCATGCGCCACCACGCCCCGGCTAATTGTCTATTTTTAGTAGAGACAGGGTTTCTCCGTGTTAATCAGGCTGGTCTGGAACTCCTGACCTCAGGTAATCTGGCCGCTTTGGCCTCCCAAAGTGCTGGGATTACAGGCGTGAGCCACCGAGCCTGGCCGCAAACCTTGTACATTTTTAAAGCATGAGTTAAGTAGAGAAGGTGAGAATCTACCAGTGAGATACAACAGTACTGAGACAAATAGTTTTGCTACAGTGGAAATTAGGGGAAAAATAATGCAAGGAGCGAGATCAGTCACAGTTTAAGAGTTCAGTCTGTATGGCCGCCAGGATAAATCCTAGAATGTGCCTTATTTTGTGTGTGCATACAATATTTTTAGGTTGTAAAGCACTTCCACAAAAAATTGTCTCATTAAATAAATGCAAGTTAGTGGTTTTTGTTTTGCTTCATTCCTTGTGTGATATACACACAGCCATGAGCTTTGTTTTACCTAAACCTGAAATGAGATAAAGATCAATCTATGCTGGGCGTGGAGGCTCAGGTCTGTAATCCCACCACTTTGGGGAGGCTGAGGCAGGTGGATCACGAGGTCAGGAGATCAAGACCATCCTGGCTAACACAGTGAAACCCCGTCTCTACTAAAAATACAAAAAAAAAAAAAAAAATAGCTGGGCGTGGTGGCATGTACTTGTAGTACCAGTTACTTGGGAGGCTGAGGCAGGAGAATCACTTGAACACGGGAGGTGGAGGTTGCAGTGAGCTGAGATCGTGCCACTGCACGCCAACCTAGGTCACAGAGCAAGGCTTCATCTCAAAAAATTAAAAATAAAAAAATAAAAAAAATTAATCTAGCTTTTGTGAATGAAATTATAACTAAATATACTAGGAAGACAGGCCAGTAAAAATTAATGCTGAATTAACTATACTTTAAAATCAAATGCCATTCTGATGCTGCTATTGACTTCTAAATCACTGTTCCCCAAACTTCCAGGCTTCTCTAATGCCTTTTATCATTTTGCCTGACCTTTATACAACCTGCATTGTAATTTACTTGACATTTTTATTTTTTAATGCCTCATTCTTTTAAGATATCTTTCTAACCCTCATGAAACAAGATTTGGATGTACTTGTTATATTATTCTAAAACCCATAAAAAATAAATAAAAGAGTAGCAATTACAATTGAAAAGAAGATTGTTCATGTGACTCTCCATAAAATTATTTTCACATTTTACCAATGGTATGGTTACATCACCTTGGGAAATAATATTTTAACTATATCTTTTGCATGCTGTACATTTTTATTGTATTTTTAAACAATTATGTGTGTATAAATACTTATTAAAGAGAAATAATGAATATAAAAGTATAGTTAAAGGGCATGGGTCAACAACATGCTTTGTCTTTGAGTATAATTATATAGAAATATCTGTCAGAGATTTATGAGACATCCAAAATGTCCGAGAAAAAAAGAAAAATGAACTAACAGTGCTATTTTGGGGGCCGGGGTGAGGTCACGTTTATGTTGAATATTTAATTATATACAACTTTCAGACTGATAAAACATGTGTCCTTTTCAGTTCAGATTTACAGTGGGTCTATTCACATTTTTTCAGTGAAGATAGACTTTCAAAGCTCAGCTTATTCTTAAAGAAAAATGACATTATTCCTTAAGTTCCACTGGTTTATTAGACTGATACCTCCTGACTTGATAAACCAAATGATAAAAGACCACAACAAAAAGATCTGTGACATAAGGAATTTCTCAGGCTCTGTTTATTACATAAAATATTTTGGCTAACAAAGCTGAATAGATTCCCTAAGTTCATTGTGTTTCAAAAACCTATAAAGATACCAAGAGAGAAATATGTGCACACATTATAGATGCTCCTAATGTTTATATGAGCTAGAGTATTTAATATCTTAAGCAAAGGGTATTTATGAATGATAAAGGTAACCAAAAAGAAATGCTGAAATCATCCAATATATTATATATTTCTTCCTTTAGAATAACAGCTATTAGAAAATACACTTAAAAGTATTAATTATAGTTAAAGTGTACAAGCATAGTTGAAAAAGGTTAACATATTATTCATCATATCATTTTACATATATTATTTCACATTTGATTGAACTTTTCTTCAACAAAAATTTTCACTGAAATCTCTCAAAATAAGACATTGATTATTTGATCAGATTTTGAGATTATTCAAATTAACATGTATGTTTAACCTCATCGTGCCAAGATTAGGAAATAGTTTAATATCTTTCAAGCCAAAACCAAAATACAGACAAATATTAAATGTTTGCTGCAACATGGATGGAACTGGAGGCCATTATTTTAAGTGAAACAACTCAGAAAAGAGAAAATACCACATGTTCACACTTATAAGTCAAAGCTAAATAATGTGTACACATAAAACATCAGAGACTTGAATGGGAGGGAAGCTGGAAAGGAGGTAAGGGGTAAAGAATTACTTAATACATAAAATATACATTATTTGGATGATGGTTACATTAAAAGCCCACACTTCATTGCATGCAATATATCCATATGACAAAACTGAACTCATATCCCTTAAATTTATACAAATAATTAAGATAAAATTGAAAGAATAGAATTCATGCAATGACTGCTCTCAGACTACTAAGGAATTCTACTAGAAGTTAATAACAGAAAGATACCTGAAAAAATCTCCAAATACTTGGAGATTAAGCAACATATTTCTAAATAACACATGGGTCACAAAAGAATTACCAAGATAAATTTTAAAATGTTTTCAAGGAAATGAAATTGAAAATGTAACTTACCAAAGGTAAATCTATAGCACTGAATGCATGAATTAGAAAAGAATAAAGACCTAAAATCAATTTTCTAAGTTTCCACTTTAGGAAACTAAAAAAAGAAGAGCAAATTAAACCCAAAAAGTAGTCAAATAAAAAATAAATAAATAATTTAGACAATAAATCAACAAAACTGATATAGGACATCAATAGAGAAAATAAAATGAAATGCAGTTTTTTTAAAAAAAAAAAAAAGATAATAATATAAATAAGCCTCTGCCAAGCTAAGAAAAAAAGATACACATTACTAATAACAGAAATAAAAGAAGGAATATCATTGTAGATCACATAAACATTGAAAGGATAATAAAGGAATATTGTGAACAACTCTATGCTCACAAATTTGATAAACTAGATGAAATGAACCACTACCTTGAAACAAATAATCAACAAAAACTCATACAAGAACAGATAGACAACCTGGATAAGTCTATATCTATTAAATAAATTGAAACAACTAATAACCTTCCAACAGAAAGTGCAAGGCCTAGATGGGTTCAATGGTAAATTCTAACAGTTAAGGAAGAAATTATATCAATTCTCTACATTCTCTTCCAGAAGACAGAAGCAGAGGGGTTGCTTCCTAATTCATTTTATGAAGTTGGCTTTATTCTAATACCAAAACCAGACAAATACATTACAAGAAAAGAGAGAAAACTACACATCAATATCTCTATGAAAATAGATGCAAACATCCTCAATAAAATATTAGCAAATTGATTCAATCATTGTATGAAAATAGTTATATACTATTGACAAAGTGGGGTTCATCCTGATATGCAAGGCTGGCTCAACATTTTAAGTCAATTCATGTAATCCATCACATTAATAACCTAAAGAAGAAAAATCGTATGACCAGAGCAAGAGATGCAGAAAATTCATTTGACAATATCCAAAACCCATTCACGATGAAAACTCATAATGGAAAAGAAAAAGAAAAGAGCTTCCTAAACTTGATGAAGAACATGTACAAATAATCTGCAGGCAACATCATATTTAATGGTGAGAAACTTGAGGCTTTAGCCCTAGATTAGGGACAAGGCAAGGTGGTCACCTCTCACCACCACTTTATAACACTGTAATAGAGGTTCTAGCTAATAGACAAAAATAATAATAATAAAAGGTATACAAATTGGAGAGGAAAAGAAGCAAAACTGTCCTTATTCACAGATAGCATAATCATCTATGTAGAAAATCTGAAAGAATCAACAAAATCTTCCAGAACTTATAAGTGATTATAGCAAGGTTGCAGATTACAAGGTTGATGTGTAAAAGTCAATCATTTTCCTGTATTAGCAATGGATAACTGAAATTTGAAATTAAAAACATATTATCATTTATATTATCATCTAAAAATTGAATTACTTAAATATCTAACAAAACTTTTACAATCTTTATCGAGGAAAACTACAAAACTCTAATGTAAGATTCCAAAGAAGACCTAAATAAATGAAGATACATTTTACGTTAATTGGTAAAAAGACACAATGTTGATTTTCAAGGTGTCAGTTCTTCCCAACTTGATTCACAGATTCAATGCAATTCCAGTCAAAATCCCAGGAAGTTATATTGTGGGTATTGACAAACAGATTCTGAAGTTTGTATGGAAAGGTGAAAGACTCAAAAAGCCATTTCAATATTGAAGGAGAACCAAGGTAGAGAACTGACACTATTCAACTTAAAGAATTACTGTAAAACTACAGTAATCTAGACAATGTGCTATTGGACAAAAAATATGTGTGTGTATATATATATATGTATACATATGGATCAGTGGAACAGAATACAGAAAAAAGAAATAGAACCATATAAATATGGTCAACTGATTTTTGACAAAACAGCAAAGGCGGCCGGGCGCGGTGGCTCAAGCCTGTAATCCCAGCACTTTGGGAGGCCGAGACGGGCGGATCACGAGGTCAGGAGATCGAGACCATCCTAGCTAACACAGTGAAACCCCGTCTCTACTAAAAATACAAAAAAAAAAAAAAACTAGCCGGGCGAGGTGGCGGGCGCCTGTAGTCCCAGCTACTCCGGAGGCTGAGGCAGGAGAATGGCGCAAACCCGGGAGGCGGAGCTTGCAGTGCGCTGAGATCCGGCCACTGCACTCCAGCCTGGGCTACAGAGCAAGCCTCTGTCTCAAAAAAAAAAAAAAAAGAGCAAAGGCAATATAACAGAAAAATAATTCCTTTAACAAATAGTGCTAGAACAACTAGACAGCCACATGGGTAAAAAAGAATCTAGACACAGACTTTGCATCCTTCACAAAAATTATAATCAAAATAGATTATAGACCTAAATGTAAAATTCAAAACTATAAAACTCCTACAAGATATCAGTAGAAACCCTAGATAACCTTGGGCATGGCAATGACTTTTTAGATATAATACCAAAGGCATGGTCCATAAAGAAATAATTAATAAGGCGGGGTTCTTTAAAAGTGAAAACATCTGCTCTGCAAAAGACATTGTCAAGGAATAATTAGACAAGCCATAGACAGAGAGAAAATTTTTTGCAAAAGACACATCCAATAAAGAACTATTATTCAAAAAATACAATGAGCTCTTAAAACTCAACAATAAGAAAATAAACCATCTGATGAAAAAATAGGCAAAAGTCTGAATAAACAGCTCATTAAAGAAGATATACAGATGGAAAGTGAGCATATAAAAAGATCTTCTATTAGTCAGTTCTTGTGCTGCTTATAAAGACATATCTGAGGCTGGGTAATTTATAAGGAAAGAGTTGACTTACAGTTCCACATGGCTCGAGAGGCCTCAGGACACTTACAATCATTGCAGAAGGGGAAGCAAACACATCCTTCTTTACATGGAAGGAGAAGTGCCAAGAAAAAGAGGGGAAAGCCCCTTATAAAACCATCAGAATTCATGAGAACCTCACTATCACAAGAACTGCAACCATGACTAAATTACCTCCCACTGTGTCCCTCCAATGACATGTGGGGATTATGGGAACTACAATTCAAGATGAGATTTGAGTGGGGCACAGCCAAGTCATATCAGATGTTTAACATTATAAGTCACTAGGGAATTGCAAAATAAAACAAAAATGAATTATCACCAGCTGTTAGACTGGGTAAAATTCTAAGGACAGACAACAGCAAGTAAATGCTGGTGAGGATGTGAAGCAACAGAAACTCTCATACATTGCCAGTAGGAATGCAAAAAGGTACAACTATTTTGGAAGACAGTTAAAACAAACAAACAAACAAACAAAACTAAACATACTGTTATAATGTGCTCCTTGGAATTTACCCAAAAAAATTGAAAATTTATATCCATTCAAGAAAACATGCATATGGATACTATAGCAGCTTTATTATAACTGCCAAAAATTCAAAGTAACCAAGACGTCCTTTTGTAAGTGAATGGATAAAATAAACTGTGGTACATCAAGACAGTAGAATATAATTCAGCACTAAAAAATGAGCTATTAAGGCATAAAAAGACATAGGGGAAACTTACATGCATATTACTATGTAAAGGAACTCAACTTGAAAAGACTAAACACTATATAAATACAAATATATTCAATTCTTGAAAAAAAGGAAAACTATAGACAGTGAAAAGATCAGTGGTTCCAGGGGTAAGCAGGAAGTGGGGAACAAATAGTAGAGCACAGAGGATTTTTAGGGCAGTGAAACTATTCTGTATGACTTTTTATAGTCTCTATGTTAAAATCAATGCAATGTGCAACAAACACCAAAAGGGAACTCTAAAGTAAATTTTTGGATATTGAGTAATAACGATGCATCAAGGTAGAGTCATTGATGTAACAAATGTCCCACCTCGGTGCTGGATATCCATAATTGGAGAAGTTGTGCCTGTGTGGGAACAGGAAAACATAGGAACTCTCTGTACTTTCTACTCAATTTTGCTGTAAACCTAAAATTATTCTAAAACATGAAGTTTATTTTTTTTAAAAAAAGATAATATTGCCAATGCTTTGCAAATTAGCTGTCCTTGCCAGTGTGTATATCATTCCTTCATAGGAAGTTAGGCAGTGAGAATAATGGACTATTTGTTAGAAAGAAATTGAACAATTATTGGTGAAGCTAAGCATTTTCCAAAGTACTCTTCAAAAGAAAGTTTCTTTTAGGAAATAATTTTGAGAAATGCTGTTTATTATATTCTCTCTTGGAAAGCAATACTGCATATCTGCTAATATGTCCTGGAGTCAAGAAATCTACTTAACCTTGTTTAATGCAAGACTTATTTATTCAGCAAACCCTTATCTAACATGTCCTTTGTGGGAGGCACTCTTCTAGGCATTTGCTCAAGTTTTAACTCTTTTAATCTTCATAAGAATTCTTTGAGGGAGCCATTATTATTATTATTATTATTATTATCATCTTACAAATTTTAAAACTAAAATCTACATTGTAAATAAATTAAATAAATTACCCAAAGTCAGTAACTGGTAAATTGTGGAGCTGGGATTCAAATACATGTATGTGATCATGAAACCACCTCTTCATAAAACAATGACAGTAAAATTGAATTGGTGTTCTGACACACCTTGGGAATCATTAGTACACCACATTAGAATTTTACAATGTTTCCTATGCCTTTTTTTTTTTTTTTTTCATTTGGAAGTACAATCACTCTAGAGCTAGATGGCACAGGGACATTTTATAAATATTAAATTATTTTTCTTGGTTTTCAGAGCTAATAAGTGAGGAAGTTGAAGCTTCGGTTTTGATATACTGAACTCCAACGTGTATTCTCTGCAATACATTCTGCTGAAAAACAAGGTGTTCTAATGTACAAATAAGGATGGGAAAAGGGCAGGTAGTGAGAGGATACTGGGCTGTAAGACAGGAAAGGGATTTGGAGGACAAATGTAAACTTTTAAGGGGCCTTTAATTCCAGGCTAAAGAGCTTGGAAGTGATTGAAAATGGTGATTCAGTGAGAGATGCTGAGCTGATCAGGAAAACATTCAAATCAGTTATGTAAAGGCAAGTTCATACAATACGAACAATACATGTGATGGAAAAATAATAGAAGCTGGGGAACCCACAAATTATTAAATTAGTGGTGTGGTCTAAATTAAAGGTTGTTTGATCGGATAACCAGTATTTTATGCTCTTAAATAATACAGAAGAAGGTTTACATTACAGTAATGTAACATTAGAGTTAAAACAAATTTACATAAAATTGAGTAGTCTTCTATTTACTCCTTTTTATAAGTCTCTATTTCATCTGTAGGCAGAGTGAAGTTCTTTCCTGGCTTCTCTTTAGGAGGAGAGTACTGATTGCTCTTTTGAACTGGAAAAATTATTGCATTGCTACTCTATTGCACAAAATGAGGGAAGCATGTGCTGTGAATCTACAAGAAACCCCTTGCCAACTGCTCTGTGTCCTTTATCTGCATTTTACAATAAGGCCTCCTTTTTCTTAAAGGCACCTGGGCTGTTTTCAACTTAACATTCTAAAGACAACAAACATAAAAGAACAGTTCTTAAGGTAATTATATAGTGCTGTTTTCATGTGATTAAGTCAACCTGACAAATAATCAAAACTGAAACAAACCATGCTGCTCACAAGGACATAAGCACAGCCTCAATAGATTTTTCAAGGTTGGGACAAAAACATGATGTAAGACTCCCTCCTTTAAAAAAAAAAACAAACCTGAGGAATGGAAAATCAATTGTGACCATGAAATATATATGCATATAGTTTTTAATGTGATTTTCAAGATTGGATCACTAACTAAAAACTTCTACATGTGTTCCCATCTTCAGTCTTAGAGAAAGTGACCTCATGAGCTGACACTCTTGCTCTGAGACTTGCAGATCCCTAGGACTGTTTTCAGGCGGGCTATTGAGGAAATAGGGTCAGGCCCTACAAGGATCCTGATCTGGGCTTGGTTGTAGATTGCACATTCTGAAGCCGTTTCTGCCTGCACTCTCAGTACATTATGCTGCAGGCTGCATGCGGTTTCTATTCTCGTTTCCATTCTGTTGCTTTCAGTGTTTTTGGAATCAGTTGAAGCTGAAACATCTTGGAAGAAAAGTTTGGTTTTTTTGAACCCCCTGGTTTCAATTATTTCTAAATCTGACGCACAAACACTGCTTTTAAAGATATGTGACTGAAGTGCCAAATAAGGATCTTTTGATTTTTTGAAATACATGTGGTTGAAATTTGAGACCTGGCTGCTGCCAAGCTGCAGTTCAGGGAATAGAATACTGGCACAAGAAAATGAGCTGTTGTTCAGAGGATAATGTTAGAAGGAACTGTCCTACAGAAGGAAAATGTAAATTTTCATGATTTAGCTTATGCTTGTGGGACAATTCCATAATCCTTTGTTAAACATGTAAAAGTTGAAACACTGACTCTCCTGTTGTTTATTCAGGTTATCAGCTGTACATTTTGCACATACATAAGCCTGATTTAGACTAAATCCTTATAATATTAATTTTTTAAAAATGCATTCGCAAGATATTATGCCACACTCAGACTAATTCAAACAATTCTACATTTTTCAGTGAAACTTGAAGATAATAATATGTACTGATTTCTCTAAAAGTATAGTAGTTTAATAGACTCTTCTGGTGCAACTGGAATTGCAGTAAGATCTTTTAGGCTAAAGTATTATTCAGAGGGAAAGCATCAAAGTATAACTTACCTGTTTGTGACAAGTGCTAGAAGTTCCTCCAATAAATTACAGTAGAGAAATCATTGTAAAGTCACTGTAGTTCACTCTCCAGCATTTTAGCCAATGGTACACATAAAAAGTAAGATCAATAGTACTATCATTTTGACTTGTCAAGGGTAGATGCCACGTTTGGCAAAATGTACCAAGAACTATTACATCAACTGAGACGATATAAAGGTTGAAACTATATTATGTTGCCAAAGAGGATCATGAAGAAATAGCAAAATCATAAAGGAAAATCAACATGCAGTACAAGCAAATACGGTCAATTTTAAGGATCACAACAGGAAAAGAAAAGGCACTATTTAAGTATTTCCAGAGTGTATTACCCTAACCTTAGAATTGGGTATCTCAGACAGGTAAGAGGAGGAAAGTGAGACTATTAGTATTTTTCATAAAATTCTGTATGATTTGAATTATTTGTGCAATAAGTGAACATATATTAATTTAATACAACTGGTTTGTAAAGTTTACTTTTTAAAATTCAATATAAATTCTCAGAATCACTATACTTTTCTAAAAGTATCTACTACGCACTGTGTACCTTACAGTAACAAAATAGATACAAAGAGAGTAAGTCCCTTTAGAAGTTTATACTAAAGCTGCCATTATGTTACATCAAATCTACAGATTAAATGTGAAAGTATGTCAGCTAAGTCTATGGTTGCTTTTATAGAGGCTGAACATCCAGATAAATTAATGCAACTTTTACTATTTACTGTTTAATAGTGTAAGGCACAACCATTAAAAAAAATGTTATCTACAAGTTTGAAAGAAAGACAAAATAGATATGACTCATTCATAATATGGTAATCACAGGGCAATAATTTGAGAAAATATTTGAAGGTAATAGAAACATTTTGTGAGTATTACATGTTTATAGGAGAATCTAGAATAGAAAGTGTTATTTGTTTATATTTTGTCTAAGTATTCCAGAAAAATACTTAAGATATCAGAAGTGTTTATTTGGAAACTAAAGAAAGTTTTGTTTAGCTTAAAAGAATGGTGGATTCAAATTGCAGGCTTGAAAAGAAACATGGAGGCAATCAAAGATTAGTGGTTAAAAAAATACTCTGAAGACTGATACATAATACCACAAGAAAATGAACAAATTAAAAATTTTGGAAAAAAAGTAGAGTCAATAGGGGAATTTTAAAAATTCTTTCAAACTATAGGCAAAACTTTAGGTCAAAGAAATTTAAAGACAAAATTAATGAATTAATGAATCAAAAGACAGAACTAAGGGAATCTCTCAGAAAGAGAGAGTTTGAGATTAAGAGATGTGCAGAAAAATTTGAGGACCTCAAATATCTGCCTAATCCCAGAAATAAAACATATAGAAATACCCCAAAGGGGCCATGTTTGAAGATATAAGAGCTGAGATTTTCCTGAAAACTTATGACATAAAAATATTTTAAAATCCACCAAATACTTGATACACATCCATATACACCATAATGTAGTTTGATATTTTAGCAGCAAATAAAAACCTTAAAAAATGCAGAAATCAACAAAATGGATATACTGCTGGCCAGAGTAATAGAGAAGAAAAGAGAGAAGAATCAAATAGACACAATAAAAAATGATAAAGGGGATATCACCACCGATCTCTCAGAAATACAAACTACCATCAGAGAATACTATAAACATCTCTATGCAAATAAACTAGAAAATCTGGAAGAACTGGATAAATTCCTGGACACATACAGCCTCCCAAGACTAAACCAGGTAGAAGTCGAATTCCTGAATAGACCAAATAATAACTTGAATTGAGTCAGTAATTAATAGCCTATCAACCAAGTATTTGTGTATTTGTCAGGTTGATTCAATCACATGAAATCAGTACTATATAATTGCCTTAAGACCTGTTCTTTGTGTTGTTGGCTTTAAAATGCTAAGTTGAAAAGAGCCCAGGAGGTCTTTAAGTAAAACATAAGTTGCCTCTTCACTCTGATGATAGTTTCTTTTGCTGTGCTGAAGCTATTTAGTTTTATTAGATCACAATTGTCAATTTTGGTTTTTGTTGCAGTTGCTTTTGGTGTTTTTGTCATGAAGTCTTTGCCCACTCCTATGTCCTGAATGGTATTGCCTAGGTTTTCTTCTAGGGTTTTTATGGCTTTGGGTTTTACATTTAAGTCTTTAATCCATCTTGAGTTAATTTTAGTATAAGGTGTAAGGAAGGGGTCCAGTTTCAGTTTTCTGCATATAGCTAGCCAGTTTTCTCAGCTACCAAATAGGAGATCCTTTCCCCATTGCTTGTTTCTGTCAGGGTTGTTGAAGATCAGATAGCTGTAGATGTGTGGTGTCATTTCTGAGGTGTCTGTTAGGCTCCATTGGTCTGTATGTCGGTTTTGGTGCCAGTACCATGCTGTTTTGGTTACTGTAGCCTTGTAGTATAGTTTGAAGTCAGGTACCGTAATACGTCCAGCTTTGTTCTTTTTGCTTAGGATTGTCTTGGCTATATGGGGTTGTCTTTGATTCCATATGAAATTTAAAGTAGTTTTTTTCTAATTCTGTGAAGAATGTCAATGGTAGTTTGATGGGAATAGCACTGAATCTATAAATTACTTGGGTAGTATGGCCATTTTCACAATATTGATTCTTCCTATCCATGAGGATGGAATGTTTTTCCATTTGTTTGTATCCTCTCTTATTTCCTAGAGCAGTAGTTTGTAGTTCTCCTTGAAGAGGTCCTTCACATCCCCTGTTAGCTGTATTTCTAGGTATTTTACTCTTTGTAGCAATTATGAAAGGGAGTTCATTTATGATTTGGTTTCTAAACAGGCAACCTATAGAATCGGAGAAAAATTTGCCAATCTACCCATCTGACAAAGATCTAATATCCAGAATTTAAAAGAAACTTAAACATATTTACAAGGGAAAAAAAAATTTCATCAAAACTTGGGCGAAGGATATGAACAGACACTTCTCAAAAGAAGATATTTATATGGCCAACAAATATATGAATAAAAGCTCAACATCACTGATCATCAGAAAAATGCAAATCAAAACCACAATGAGATACCATCTCATGCCAGTCAGAATGACGATTATTAAAAAGTCAGGACACAATAGATGCTGGTGAGGCTGCAGAGAAGTAGGAACACTTTTACACTGTTGGTAGGGGTGTAAATTAGTTCAACCATTGTGGAAGACTGTATGGCGATTCCTCAAGGATCTAGAACCAGAAATACCATTTGACCCAGCAATCCCATTACTGGGTATATACCCAAAGGAATATAAATCATTCTATTTTAAAGATACATGCACACATATGTTTATTGCAGCACTATTTATAATAGCAAAGACTTGGAACCAATCCAAATGCCCATCAATGATGAACTGGATAAAGAAAGTGTGGTACATATATACCATGGAATACTATGCAGCCATAAAAAGGAATGTGATCATGTCTTTTGCAGAGACATGGATGAAGCTGGAAACCATCATCCTCAGCAAACTAACACAGGAACAGAAAACCAAACACTCCATGTTCTCACTCATAAGTGGGAGCTGAATATTGAGAACACATGAACACAGAGAGGGGAACAACACACACCAAGGCCGGTTGGGGGTCAGTGGGTAAGGGGAGGAAACATAGAGGATGGGTCAACAGATGCAGCAAACTACTATGGCACATGTATACCTATGTAACAAACCTGCACATTCTGCACATACATTCCATTTTATATTTTTAGAAGAAATAAAGGAAAAAAGAAAAATAAAAAAAGAGGACTATTAATAAAATTCAGATAAGGGACATAGAGTAGCTGGCAAAAGATTCCTTGTAGAGTCACAGCACTAGCTTCCCCCATTTTATGCAACAAAGTAGCAATAGTTCCCTTTTCCTGAAGAGAAGCCAAGGGGAAACTTCACTGCCTGTTCACGGCTTTTGTAAATTTTCCTTACTGGCCTTTTTCTTATTGATTTGTTACATACATAACTAATCAATAAGAATGGATAGATAGATATCTAGATATTTAGATCCCTATCTATTGATCTACCCTTCATAATAATTTGTAAAAATTAAAGGAATGTGAAAGAAAGGAAAAAACAGACACAGAAGTGAAAGAGGAGGAGAAAAAAGAGAAGGTAAAGAAGCCACCTTTCATAAGAATGGACGTCTTTCCATTGACTCTCCTAAATACTGGATCCCTAGTGTTTATTGATCTCTTTAAAATAAGTCTTTCTGTACATTGCCTTCAGAATGGGGATGAAGTTTGATCTTTACCACCTTAACAAAGGGGAATCTTTTCAATTAGTTTTTGTTTTACATTTCATTTATTTAGAATTTGGTGCCTATTAGGCAACATTTAGGGTCAGTACTAATTCCTCTAACCTAACATCTCAATTGGCTATTGTGGGAAGCATTTTACACCTATTCTTGTTGTGTTTCATCAGAATTTGATTATTTCTAGAATTAAATTTTCCACAGGGATTACATCTTTCTTTTTTTCTTTTTTCTTTTTTTTTTTTTTTTTGAGATGGAGTTTCGCTCTGGTCACCCAGACTGGAATGCAGTGGTGCGATCTCGGCTCACTGCAACCTCTGCCTACCAGTTTCAAGCAATTCTCCTGCCTCAGCCTCCCAAGTAGCTGGGATTACAGGTGCCTACCACCACGCTCAGCTAACTTTTTGTAATTTTTTTTGGTATTTTTAGTAGAGACGGGGTTTCACAATGTTGGGCAGACTGATCTCGAACTCTTTACCTCAGATGATCCGCCCACCTCAGCCTCCTAATTCTTTTAAAGGGGTTGACAGGTTATACTTACATTGAAGATGGATGCAACATACAGATGGTAGCCCCATGGCTGTCTTCTTGGTCTTACGTCTAAGAGAATACACAAGCCAGCCCTTCGGCCTTTACTCTTCTAAATTATGCAGCTAGATGACATCGTAACAAGTTTTTTTAAAATACACATTCTTGAAGCTTTGGAAATTTACAATGTACTGATTATATTGTCATATATCTTTATTAACTATATATACAATAATATAGTTTAAGCTATAAAGTTGGCATCTTCAGTGTGTGTGTTATTTTAGTATTATATAAACAAAATGGATAAAAATCACTAAAGAACAAGCATAATTAAAATACTTTGGTCAAACAAACTACCCTGCAAAGTTTGCAGTCGATGCAGCATAAATTTAGAAATATTGATCTATAATCTCCAAAAAGGGCAACACAGACTATTCCTCAGAGAAAGTAATAATATGATGGTCTATACAGCTAAAACAAAGGGTATTACAAAGGGATTTTATTTACAAGTTAGTTTTCTTGCCTGCAAACATATGACAGGGCTAAAATTTTTAAAATACATGAAAACTTTTAATGAGATGCTATAAATAAAGTAATGCACTTTGAAGAATAAGTCAAGGAAATTTAATTGCACAATTAACAACATTTATTTGAAAAAGGTTAGATCAAAAGAGGAGAAATTATTTCAAAGATGTAGCTTGCAGATATTTATGTAAAAACAGTTCCAGTCATTAAACTATCTTTAATGAAAATGTAAGAGATAACAAACTATATCAAGATCAAATTCCTTAAAGAAATATAATTCCCTGACAGCCTTGATTTAATTCTGTACCTTGAAATAGCTCCCAAAAAAGGAACCAGGGGTTCAGACACATGAGGCTCTCAACCACACTCAAGTAACCACACTTACTACTAGAAAGTTAACACCTAAGATAATAGCAACTGGGGAATTAAAGTACAACCTGCTAAGAGGGACACTCGCATACCCAACAATTTAGCCCCATTGTAGATGTACATGTTCAGTATAGGTGCTTGAGTCTTTTCCTGCTCTCCCTCTCGATCTCCTCAAAAATAGTTCAGCTGAGATGATGTGATCATTTTACTCAAAGAAAGAGGAAGACAAGCCTGGCCCAGTGGCTCATGCCTGTAATCCCAGCACTTTGAGAAGCTGAGGTGGGCGGATCACTTGAGGTCAGGAATTCAAGACCAGCCTGGCCAACATGGTGAAACCTCGTCTCTACTAAAAATACAAAAAATAGCTGGGCATGGTGGTATGGTGGGCACCTGTAAGCCCAGCTACTCAGGAGGCTGAGGCAGGAGAATCGCTTGAACCTGGGAGGAAGAGATTGCAGTGAGCCAAGGTCGTGCCACTGCACTCTATCCTGGGCAATAGTGCGAGACTCAGTCTCAAAAAAAAAAAAAAAAAAAGAGGAAGCCTTTAATCATCATGAGAAAGCTGACAATGAGGATAACAAGAGGTAGTAATTTGTAAGCATTTCTCTTGCAGCATGAAACAAAGAGGGGTGAGAGGCTGTGTGCTCCTGGTGCAGGCTACAAGGGAGTGGATTGCAGGTAGAGGAGTTAAAAATGACAATGAGGACAACTAAAACTCAGGAAGTTTTCTATTATGATGTTCATATATCAGCAATTAAAAACGATGTAAATGATAAAATTCTTCTCTCCATCTCCCATCCCCTGCAAAATGTTGTTGGTCTAAGTCATGGATTGGCAAACTTTTTCTGCACAGTTCAAGATAATAAATATTTTTAATTTTGCAGACTGTTACGGGTTGAATTGTTTCACCAAAATAAGAAACGTTGAAGTCCTAACTCCCAGTGTCTCAAAATGTAACCTTTTTTGGAAATAGTGCCATTGCACATGTAATTAGTTAAGATGATATCATACTGGGATAGAGTGAGACTTTAATTCATTATGACTGGCATCCATAGAAGATGATGATATGAAGACACAGAGGGAAAGCACCATGTGCTGCTGCAGGCAGAGATTGCACTGATGCATCTACAAGGTAAGGAATGCCAAAGATTGATGGTAGCAACCAGAAGCTGAGAGGAAAGCATGAAACCGAGGCTCCCTGGACTTTTCCAGAAGGAACCATCCCTGCTGACAACTTGATTTCAGATTCAAGTCTCCAGAACTATGAAAGAATGAATTTCTACTGTGTGAAGCCACCCAGTTTGTGGTACTTGGTCATGGCTGCCTACGATAACTAACACACGAGCCATACAGTCTCTGTCACACTAATCAATTCTGCTCTTAGCAGCCATGGATATACACAAATGAATGGATGTTTATGTGTTCCAACAAAAGTTTTTTTGTGGACACTGAATCTTAAATTTCATATGATTTTATGTGTTAATAAATAGTCCTCTTTTGGTGTTTGCCCACCCTTGAAAAATATAAAACTATTGTTTAGCTGGCTGGCAAGTCAGAAAAACAGGTGCAAGACTAGATTTGGCCCAATAGCTACCGTTTGCAAATTCCTGCTCTAAGTTCTAAACATTGTTCTTGTAACTGTTGAGTTTTAATAATACATATGTATGTTCCAAATTAGCATATATTCATTTCTTACCTTTAGCAAAAATAGTACTCTATGGGCAAGTTAATATAAAGAACTGAGTTACCCAGTTGGCCCTGGCACAAACCAAATCAGCTACCTCTGTTCTCTGCCTTCATTTCAATAGTAAATTTTTAATGGTTTGAAAAAATGTGAGCTCAGTTTGGGTACAATTCACAACTCCAGCCCTTGTGGATCAACATATTACTGTATTTGTAAATTCAAAATAAACAATAATAACACAGTGATAGTAAAGATGAAGAAACAGTACTGGAGTTACTTTAGTATTGTCCTTCTAGGTAAAAGTTATTCTCTGAATCTTGCAGACTTTATTCCCTTGGATGCATTTCATCATTTTTCTTATTTTTCAAAATATATTAATGAAATTGAAAAGTATTAATTTTTTTACTGGTGTGATTAAATATACAAAATTTAATAAAAGAAAGTTTTCTGCATTTCTTTTTTCTGTTATTATTACTGTTAGTATTTGTTTCATTTCAATTATTATTACCAAAAAAAAGTTGTGATATAGAGAAGGGAGTATTCTACAATTATCCACTGTTGGGGTCATTTACACTATACAAAACATTGTTCTATGGGTTTATCAAGCAAATATATGCATTTTAAGCATTTATTTACCTTGTAAAACTTTTAAATGTTTTAATAAATGTAAAAAGTTAATTAAAGATTAAAATAATCTAAGGACTCAATGAAAACCTAATAACATATTAGAGAAAATTCAGAGCACACAAAGATTAAAATTCCACAGGGCTAATCAGATAAAATAACAGTAAATAATAAGCCAGCTGCAATCAAGATAAAAGGTCAGAGCTTAGGAAATGTATGTCATAATTGTGAGGATGCAATAAACTTAAGTACTTCATCACTAATTATGTCTGACATAAAGATGCCTTTCCACAAAATAATTTGGAATGTATACATATACATCTGGACTTCTCAAACATCATTATAAAGTCAGAGGGATGATTTTTGTCAAAATCTTATATCTTTATTATCAATTATGTGTTAGTTTCTCAAGAGATGAATCACTGGACTCATTAAGTATTATATCTAAAAAAATATTATTAATTTGTTTGAAATGAAACATAAAAATGAGAAATTTAAATACCTTTAGTATAACATTCTTTGCCATTTGAACCTATTATATGGTTTTAGGGGAGTTTATAAAACGAGGATGGGGGACGCATTGATAGAGTGAGAAGAGAAAAGAGTATTAGATTACCTCATTGGCTCTCAACTGCAAAATATGCAGTCTGCAGAACTTAATTAAATTTCACTGTCAGAGCAAAACACCTAATTTTTAAAGAAAATCTTGGCTTTGCAAATATAATGTCCTTGATACAAAATCTTTATTGTTTCTGATCGGCTTATTCTTTAACAAGGTTTATGAGCCTTTTCCATTATAAAACAGCTGTCTTACATGTGCCGTTCACTAATTAAACACAAATCCAAAGAATTCCCATAGCAAGAGGTTTGTGTGTCACCAAGACTGGGCTAAAATGTTAAGATTATTATCGAGTTTGTTCATCATTGAGAAGAAAATAAATGTACAACATATATATTTCTCCAGACTATTTTAATATGTATATTGGGTGATTTTGCAAGATCCCCACAGTCACAAATCACTGGTGCAGTGAGAAAAGCACTGAACTGATTACAAACCTTGACCCAAAATCCAAGTAAGTCACCTAACCTCATAGCTACAGATTCTTAAAATAAGCAAATGAACCTACATCCCTAGATTGTTAGGAGAACATGAATTTTCAAACAGAATGAGTGGGCAAGAAGAAATTGCTTTGTAAAGATAAACTCTCAGTTTAACTAGGTTGCATTAGGTTAGCGTATCTCCAAAATTCATTTTTTTTCCTCATTTTCTTGTTTTTTTTATTATTATTATACTTTAAGTGCTAGGGTACATGTGCATAATGTGCAGGTTTGTTACATATGTATACTTGTGCCATGTTGGTGTGCTGCACCCATCAACTCATCAGCACCCATCAACTCATCATTTACATCAGGTATAACTTCCAATGCAATCCCTCCCCCACTTTCCATAATAGGCCCTGGTGGGTGATGTTCCTGTTCCCAAGTCCAAGTGATCTCATTGTTCAGTTCCCACCTATGAGTGAGAACATGCAGTGTTTGGTTTTCTGTTCTTGTGATAGTTTGCTGAGAATGATGGTTTCCAGCTGCATCCATGTCCCTACAAAGGACACAAACTCATCCTTTGTTATGGCTGCATAGTATTCCATGGTGTATATGTGCCACATTTTCTTAATCCAGTCTGTCACTGATGGACATTTGGGTTGATTCCAAGTCTTTGCTATTGTGAATAGTGCCACAATGAACATACGTGTGCATGTGTCTTTATAGCAGCATGATTTATAATCCTTTGGGTATATACCCCGTAATGGGATGGCTGGGTCATATGGTACTTCTAGTTCTAGATCCTTGAGGAATCACCATACTATTTTCCATAATGGTTGAACTAGTTGACAATCCCACCAACAGTGTAAAAGTGTTCCTATTTCTCCACATCCTCTCCAGCACCTGTTGTCTCCTGACTTTTTAATGATTGCCATTCTAACTAGTGTGAGATGGTATCTCATTGTGGTTTTGATTTGCATTTCTCTGATGGCCAGTGATGACGAGCATTTTTTCATGTGTCTGTTGGCTGTATGAATGTCTTCTTTTGAGAAATGTCTGTTCATATCCTTTGCCCACTTTTGGATGGGGTTGTTTGTTTTTTTCTTGTAAATTTGTTTGAGTTCTTTGTAGGTTCTGGATATTAGCCCTTTGTCAGATGAGTAGATTGCAAAAATTTTCTCCCATTCTGTAGGTTACCTGTTCACTCTGATGGTAGTTTCTTTTGCTGTGCAGAAGCTCTTTAGTTTAATTAGATCCCATTTGTTATTTTTGGCTTTTGTTGCCATTGCTTTTGGTGTTTTAGACATGAAGTGCTTGCCCGTGCCTATGTCCTGAATGGTATTACCTAGGATTTCTTCTAGGGTTTTTATGGTTTTAGGTCTAACATCTAAGTCTCTAATCCATCTTGAATTAATTTTCGTATAAGGAGTAAGGAAAGGATCCAGTTTCAGCTTTCTACTTATGGCTAGCCAATTTTCCCAGCACCATTTATTAAATAGGGATTCCTTTCCCCATTTCTTCTTTTTGTCAGGTTTGTCAAAGATCAGATGGCTGTAGATGTGTGGTATTATTTCTGAGGACTCTGTTCTGTTTCATTGGTCTAAATCTCCGTTTTGGTACCAGAACCATGTTGTTTTGGTTACTGTAGCCTTATAGTATAGTTTGAAGTCAGGTAGCATGATGCCTCCAGCTTTGTTCTTTTGACTTAAGATTGTCTTGGCAATGCGGGCTCTTTTTTGGTTCCATATGAACTTTAAAGCAGTTTTTCCAATTCTGTGAAGAAATTCATTGGTAGCTTGATGGGGATGGCTTTGAATCTATAAATTACCTTGGGCAGTCTGGCCATTTTCACGATATTGATTCTTCCTATCCATGAGCATGGTATGTTCTTCCATTTGTTTGTGTCCTCTTTTATTTCACTGAGCAGTGGTTTGTAGTTCTCCTTGAAGAGGTCCTTCACATCCCTTGTAAGGTGGATTCCTAGGTATTTTATTCTCTTTGAAGCAATTGTGAATGGAAGTTCATTCGTGATTTGGCTCTCTGTCTGTTACTGGTGTATAAGAATGCTTGTGATTTTTGCACATTAATTTTGTATCCTGAGACTTTGCTGAAGTTGCTTATCAGCTTAAGGAGCTTAAGGAGATTTTGGGCTGAGATGATGGGGTTTTCTAAATATACAACCATGTCATCTGCAAAGAGGGACAATTTGACTTCTTCTTTTCCTAACTGAATACCCTTGATTTCTTTCTCTTGCCTGATTGCCCTAGCCAGAACTTCCAACACTATGTTGAATAGGAGTGGTGAGAGAGGGCATCCCTGTCTTGTGCCAGTTTTCAAAGGGAATGCTTCCAGTTTTTGCCCATTCAGTATGATATTGGCTGTGGTTTTGTCATAAATAGCTCTTATTATTTTAAGATACGTTCCATCAATACTGAATTTATTGAGAGTTTTTAGCATGAAGGACTGTTGAATTTTGTCAAAGGCCTTTTCAGTTTGCCAGTATATTATTGAGGATTTTTGCATTGATGTTAATCAGGGTTATTGGTCTAAAATTCTCTTTTTTTGTTGTGTCTCTGTCAGGCTTTGGTATCAGGATGATGTTGGCCTCATAAAATGAGTTAGGGAGGATTCCCTCTTTCTCTATTGGTTGGAATAGTTTCAGAAGGAATGGTACCTGCTCCTCCTTTTACCTCTGGTAGAATTCAGCTGTGAATCCATCTGGTCCTGGACTTTTTTTAGTTGGTAGGCTACTAATTATTGCCTCAATTTCAGAGCCTGCTCTTGATCTATTCAGGGATTCAACTTCTTCCTGGTTGAGTCTTGAGAGAGTGTAAGTGTCCAGGAAATCATCCATTTCTTCTAGAGTTTCTAGTTTATTTGCATAGAGGTATTTATAGTATTTTCTGATGGTAGTTTGTATTTCTGTGGGGTCGGTGGTGATATCCCCTTTATCATTTTTTATTGCCTCTATTTGATTCTTCTCTCTTTTCTTCTTTATTATTCTTGCTAGCAGTCTATCAATTTTGTTGATCTTTTCAAAAAAGCAACTCCTGGATTCATTGATTTTTTGGAGGGTTTTTTGTGTCTCTATCTCCTTCAGTTCTGCTCTGATCTTAGTTTTTGAATGTGTTTGCTCTTGCTTCTCTAGTTCTTTTAATTGTGATGTTAGAGTTTCAATTTTAGATCTTTCCAGCTTTCTCTTGTGGGCATTTAGTGCTATAAATTTCCCTCTACACACTGCTTTAAATGTGTCCCAGAGATTCTGGTATGTTGTATCTTTGTTCTCATTGGTTTCAAAGAACATCTTTATTTCTGCCTTCATTTCGTTATGTACCCAGTAGTCATTCAGGAGCAGGTTGTTCAGTTTCCATGTAGTTGAGTGGTTTTGATTTAGTTTCTTAGTCCTGAGTTCTAGTTTGATTGCACTGTGGTCTGAGAGATAGTTTGTTATAATTTCTGTTGTACATTTGCTGAGGAGTATTTTACTTCCAATTATGTGGTCAATTTTGGAATAAGTGTGATGTGGTGCTGAGAAGAATGTATATTCTGTTGATTTGGGGCAGAGTGTTCTGTAGATGTCTATTAGGTCCACTTGGTGCAGAGATGAGTTCAATTCCTGGATATCCTTGTTAACTTTCTGTCTCGTTGATCTGTCTAATGTTGACAGTGGGGTGTTGAAGTCTCCCATTATTATTGTATGGGAGTCTAAGTCTCTTTGTAAGTCTCTAAGGACTTGTTTTATGAATCTGGGTTCTCCTGTATTGGGTGCATATATATTTAGGATAGTTAGCTCTTCCTGTTGAATTGATCCCTTTACCATTATGTAATGGCCTTCTTTGTCTCTTTTGATCTTTGATGGTTTAAAGTCTGTTTTATCAGAGACTAGTATTGCAACCCCTGCTTTTTTTTGTTTTCCATTTGCTTGGTAGATCTTCCTCCATCCCTTTATTTTGAGCCTATGTGTGTCTCTGCATGTGAGATGGGTTTCCTGTATACAGCAAACTGATGGGTCTTCACTCTTTATCCAGTTTGCCAATCTGTGTCTTTTAATTGGACCATTTAGTCCATTTACATTTAAGGTTAATATTGTTATGTGTGAACTTGATCCTGTCATTATGATATTAACCGGTTATTTTGCTCGTTAGTTGATGCAGTTTCTTCCTAGCCTCGATGGTCTTTACATTTTGGCATGTTTTTGCAATGGCTGGTACCAGTTGTTCCTTTCCATGTTTAGTGCTTCCTTCAGGGTCTCTTGTAAGGTAGGCCTGGTGGTGACAAAATCTCTAAGAATTTGCTTATCTGTAAAGGATTTTATTTCTCCTTCACTTATGAAACTTAGTTTGGCTGGATATGAAATTCTGGGTTTAAAATTCTTTTCTTTAAGAATGTTGAATATTGGTCCCCATTCTCTTCTGGCTTGTAGAGTTTCTGCCGAGACATCTGCTGTTAGTCTGATGGGCTTCCCTTTGTGGGTAACCCGACCTTTCTCTCTGGCTGCCCTTAACAGTTTTTCCTTCATTTCAACTTTGGGGAATCCAACAATTATGTGTCTTGGAGTTGCTCTTCTCGAGGAGTATCTTTGTGGCATTCTCTGTATTTCCTACATTTGAATGTTGGCCTGCCTTACTAGGTTGGGGAAGTTCTCCTGGATGATATCCTGAAGAGTTTTTTCCAACTTGGTTCCATTTTCCCCCTCACTTTCAGGCACCCCAATCAGATGTAGATTTGGTGTTTTCACATAATCCCATACTTCTTACAGGCTTTGTTCATTTCTTTTTTCTCTTTTTTCTTTAGACTTCTCTTCTCGCTTCATTTCATTCATTTGATCTTCAATCACTGATACTCTTTCTTCCAATTGATCAAGTCTGTTAATGAAGCTTGTGCATTTGTCACGTATTTCTTGTGTCATGGTTTTTATCTCTGTCAGTTCGTTTATGGCCTTCTCTGCATTGATTATTCTAGTTATCCATTCTTCCATTCTTTTTTCAAGATTTTTAGTTTCTTTGCACTGGGTACACAATTCCTCCTTTAGCTCTGAGAAGTTTGATGGACTGAAGCCTTCTTCTCTCAACTCATCAAAGTCATTCTCCATCCAGCTTTGATCCGTTGCTGGCAATGAGCTGCGTTCATTTGGAGGGGGAGATGCGCTCTTATTTTTTGATTTTCCAGCTTTTCTGCCCTGCTTTTTCCCCATCTTTGTGGTTTTATCTGCCTTTGGTCTTTGATGATGGTGACGTACTGATGGGGTTTTGGTGTGGGTGTCCTTCCTGTTTGTTAGTTTTCCTTCTAACAGTCAAGACCCTCAGCTGTAGGTCTGTTGGAGATTGCTTGAGGTCTACTCCAGACCCTGTTTGCCTGGGTATCAGCAGCAGAGGCTGCAGAAGATAGATTATTTCTGAACAGTGAGTGTACCTGTCTGATTCTTGCTTTGGAAGCTTCGTCTCAGGGCTGTACCCTGCTGTGTGAGGTGTGGGGTGTCGGTCTGCCCCTAGTGGGGGATGTCTCCCAGTTAGGCTACTCAGGGGTCAGGGACCCACTTGAGCAGGCAGTCTGTCCCTTCTCAGATCTCAACCTCCGTGTTGAGAGATCCACTGCTCTCTTCAAAGCTGTCAGACAGGGTCATTTGCGTCTGCAGAGGTTTCTGCTTTTTTTTTTTTTTTTTTTAAGCTGTGCCCTGTCCCCAGAGGTGGAGTCTACAGAGACAGGTAGGCCTCCGTGAGCTGCTGTGGGCTCCACCCAGTTCGAGCTTCCCAGCAGCTTTGTTTACCTACTTAAGCCTCAGTAATGGCAGGCGCCCCTCCCCCAGCCTTGCTGCTGCCTTACAGATAGATCGCAGACTGCTGTGCTAGCAATGAGGGAGGCTCCGTGGGCGTGGGACCCTCCCAGCCAGGTGTGGGATATAATCTCCTGGTGTGCCCTTTGCTAAGACCCTTGGTAAACTACAGTATAGGGGTGGAGTTACCTGATTTTCCAGGTGTTGTGTGTCTCAGTTCCCCTGGCTAGGAAAAGGGATTCCCTTCCCCCTTGTGCTTCCCAGGTGAGGGGATGCCTCATCCTGCTTCAGCTCTCGCTGGTCAGGCTGCAGCAGCTGACCAGCACCGATTGTCCAGCACTCCCTAGTGAGATGAACCCAGTACCTCAGTTGAAAATGCAGAAATCACCCGTCTTCTGTGTCGCTGGCACTGGGAGCTGGAGACTGGAGCTGTTCCTATTCAACCATCTTGCTCCACCCCCAACCTCATTTTCTTCCTCATTTTAAAACATAAAAGATTTTTCTATCTATACTTGCTCAAGTGGTGCTTAAACATTCATCAGAGTAAAGTGCCCAAACTCCTTTTCCAAATATCATTTAAAATTAAATAAAATCTCCACAATGACTTAGAAGACTGTCTTTGGAAAGATCCTCCATATATGAACCCATATCCCAAATATGAAATCCTGCCATTATAAATCTGAAATATCACAAAGTAAGTATAATTTCTGAAGTGGTATTTCAGGAAAAATTTTGGAAAAATTTTTAGGTCAAAAGGATAAAGAGGTCTCAAATTTTTGGAATTATAGATAAATCTCCTGTGAAGGGAAAATATATACACAATCAGTGGAGAATTCAACAATGACATAGTAATTCTATATTCGGAATTGTTTCCAATGTTGAACAGAATATTTTCCTTACTTTATTTTTAACACAAATTAAAATTTGTAGTGAAAAGCAACAGCTTCTCCCCTACTCTACACACTTCTTCCATACCCCAATACAAGGCCAAGTCCCACTAGCAAGAGGTAATAACTCTTAAATATTTCCTGTTTATGTGCTTTTGTTTGTTGCTTCCACAACTAAGTATGAGGTTCCTTCCTGGTTCTGTTATTTAGGCAATGTATACAAGTTCCCTACTAATTAGTAGCTTGTTGGTCCTCCTTTGTAAATGTTTCTCTACTGTTTTCATCTTCTTGCTTTTCCATTCTATGTTCTAGATGTTATTCTCAAATTTATATACTAGATTTTCTAAAATAAAGAACTTTGCTTGTCCTCTTAATGTTTCTTTTCCCCTCATGAATTTTCTTTCTTTATGGACACAATTCTTCTTGTACCTGTGATGTTATTAACAAAAATGTTTAAGTTACTGTCTCATTCCTTTACTGTCTATTTCCTGGAGTCAGTTGTTACTTTTGTGTGTCTTGGTCTTTCTGACTCATGCTGCAAATTCTCCTAGAGGGCTGGTGACTGTGATTCCCTTTTCATGTTTGAGAAAAGGGTTGTGTTAATTGTGGAGGGATCTGGCCTCTTTGCGCTATGGCAGGCAGTCATTCCCACCACGCCTTCTTCTCAACTGGGACATTTACGGGGAACTCTATATCCATGACTTGAAGGTACTGACTGACCTGTTTGAGGGTACAGCCCCGGTGGAGTCTCCACAATTGTCAAGATACAGACAATTTTATTTTGGAATGCCAATATCCACTTTAGAAGCCTTGGCTCTCCCTAGGAATGTTATTAATTTTCTTCATAGAAGAGCTATGATTTTCTTACCTGAAAGTAAACACCAAAAAGTCCTTCTGTGTTTAGAGTGCAAGGGGATGGGGATGGGGAAAGTCTGGCACAGGGGTTCCTTGACAAATTTTTCATCAGCCCTATCCCTACTTCTCTTGTCACATCTCCCCTTTGTACCTGCCTATCTGGATCCCACTTGACAGCCATATGCTAACATTTCTGTAAACTTCTCAGGAACTTACGCCCCTTAAATAGTCTTTTTTTTTTTTTTTCTTTTTGAGACAGAGTCTCACTCTGTTGCCCAGGCTGCAGTGCAGTGGCACAATCTCAGCTCACTGCAACCCTCACCTCCCAGGTTCAAGCGATTCTCCTGTCTCAGTCACCTGAGTAGCTGAGATTACAGGCGCACGCCACCATGCCAAGCTAATTTTGTATTTTTAGTACAGACAAGGTTTCACCATGTTGGTCAGGCTGGTCTCAAACTCCTGACCTCATGATCCGCCCACCTTGGCCTCCCAAAGTGCTGAGATTACAGGAGTGATCCCCTGCACCTGGCCTTAAATAGTCTTTTATACATTGTTGAATTCACTCCTCCCAGCTCATACTCACTTTCTAACTTCTAGAGACTTGGAACCTCTCTGTTTAAGATGCTTCCCCTCCATTTTGCTACACTGCTATGGTCTTACTCCCATTTACAGACCACTTCTATTCACTCAATGCAATCTCTTTGAATACGATTTTGAATAATTTTGTCCACAGATAAGTACATTAACAATCATCAAAATCATCTTCTATCTATTTAACCTCCACCTTCCTAGAACAATGCCCTTTGTCTTCTCACCCATTCATCTTTCAAGTCTCTATTCAGGCACCACCTCTCCTCCAAGTGTCTTCCCTATCTCCCAATGGTAGGTGTCCCCCAGTGTCCTCCCATAACCTGTTGTGGTTCTATCACAGAACTTTTCACAGTGTGCCTGATTAGACTCTTTCCTCTCCAGGCCAGGAGGTCCTCCATAACAGAGGTACAAATGTTTCTATACCACATAAAACAACACTGAATATTATTTGCTATCTGAAATGTTTTTCGAATGAATGAAAAAGATGACTCAGGAAAATTGTCTAAGCAGTGTTTTCCAGAGAATGTTCTCTAGGATGAATTCTAGCCTCAAGAACTATTAAAATGGGACTTGTTACTCAAAAAAGTTTGGGAAATATGCTATATATTATTTTTGTAAATATACAGTTCACATTTTGGCATATTAAAACTGTGAAACAAGCTAAAGAAAAAAATTACCAATTGTTCTTAACTTGGTTTTTCCTAAACTTATTTAACTACAAAATTTTTTATGAAAAGCAACTAACATCCTCTAGTCTAGTGCTTTAAGAAAGAAATTTTGGGAAATTTTGACTTAATGTATAAAAATCTATGGAGTTCATACAAATCTCTGGAGAGAGCAAGAGAGGGAGAAACACATCTTTAATCTGATTTACAGCAGATCTCAGAAAAAACATTAGGAACAATAGAGAACTCTATGAAATCTGGAACAAAATGAGGCAGTCTGGAAAGGCAGACCACCTACGATCAAGGATGACTTTGAGGATGAGGACTGACCTTGGATTCCTGTGCTTAAGAAAATGGACATTGGAAACATTTTTGATTTATAACTCTCCTCGACTGACAACTTCAGGGCTTCTGCAGGAATATCATGTGTGCTTGCTACAGCCAGAGTATCCTGAATAGATTTTACCCCTTCACAGGCCAAGGTCAACCTGAAAAGGGCTGTTAGGCAGGTCTTCAGTTTTTACCAGAAGAAAAAGGATTCAGTTAAATACACTTTAAATTAGTCCAAGCTGAAAGTGACTTTCTAAAAATAAAAATAAAAAATAAAAAAAAAATCACTTTTGACCCCTTCTAAGGGTAAATGCATAGACAAAAAAAAAAAAAAAAAAATCAGTTCCCAGAATGGTGTTCTGATGACATTTCCAATCCAATTGAGGCCAATGGAGGGATTTAAAGCATGTATTTGGAACATTCTCATATTTGTTTGTATGCTTATGCTAATGTAAGTTCTTTCAGTAGGTTGCCAAAAACAGAGATATATGCAATCAGATAATTCAATACAGAATATACATAGATTTTAAATAATTACAATTTACTGATAAGTTTGTGAGTGTAACTTTTTCTACATTACCATATGATTAAGGATTTTTTTCAAATTCCATGCCATGACATAAGTTTGGGCTAAATTTAGTCTAATTACGATGCTTTGTCTCATCCTTGACTTAGAAGCTCTGAATAGACCAATAACAGGCTCTGAAATTGAGGCAATAATTAATAGCTTACCAACCAAAAAAAGTCCAGGACCAGATGGATTCGCAGCTGAATTCTACCAGAGGTACAAGGAGGAGCCGGTACCATTCCTTCTGAAACTATTCCAACCAACAGAAAAAGAGGGAATCCTCCCTAACTCATTTTATGAGGCCAGCATTGTCCTGATACCAAAGCCTGGCAAAGACACAACAAAAAAAAGAGAATTTTAGAATAATAACCCTGATGAACATCAATGCAAAAATCCTCAATAAAATATGGGCAAACCAAATCCAGCAGCACATCAAAAAGCTTATCCACCATGATCAAGTGGGCTTCATCCCTGTGATGCAAGGCTGGTTCAACATATGCAAATCAATAAACGTAATCCAGCATATAAACAGAACCAAAGACAAAAACCACATGATTTTCTCAATAGATGCAGAAAAGGCCTTTGACAAAATTCAACAGCTCTTCATGCTAAAAACTCTCAATAAATTTGGTATTGATGGAACATATCTCAAAATAATAAGAGCTATTTATGACAAAACCACAGCCAATATCATACTGAATGGGCAAAAACTGGAAGCATTCCCTTTGAAAACTGGCACAAGACAGGGATGCCCTCTCTCACCACTCCTATTCAACATAGTATTGGAAGTTCTGGCCAGGGCAATCAGGCAGAAGAAAGAAATAAAGGGTACCAAACTAGGAAAAGAGGAATTCAAATTGTCCCTGTTTGCAGATGACATGATTGTATATTTAGAAAACCCCATTGTCTCAGCCCAAAATGTCCTTAAGCTGATAAGCAACTTCAGCAAAGTCTCAGGATACAAAATCAATGTGCAAAATTCACAAGCATTCTTATACACCAGTAACAGACAGAGAGCCAAATCATGGGTGAACTCCCATTCACAATTGCTTCAAAGATAATGAAATACCTAGGAATCCAACTTACAAGGGATGTGAAGGACCTCTTCAAGGAGAACTACAAACCACTGCTCAGTGAAATAAAAGAGGACACAAACAAATGGAAGAACATACCATGCTCATGGATAGGAAGAATCAATATCGTGAAAATGGCCAGACTGCCCAAGGTAATTTATAGATTCAATGCCATCCCCATTAAGCTACCAATGAGTTTCTTCACAGAATTGGAAAAAACTACTTTAAAGTTCATACGGAACCAAAAAAGAGCCTGCATTGTCAAGACAATCCTAAGCAAAAAGAACAAAACTGGAGGTGTCACACCACCTGACTTCATACTATACTACAAGACTACAGTAACCAAAACAGCATGGTACTGGTACCAAAACAGATACAGACCAATGAAACAGAACAGAATCCTCAGAAATAATACCACATATCTACAGCCATCTGATCTTTGACAAACCTGACAAAAAGAAGAAATGGGGAAAGGATTCCCTATTTAATAAATGGTGCTGGGAAAATTGGCTAGCCATATATAGAAAGCTGAAACTGGATCCCTTCCTTACAACTTATACAAAAATCAATTCAAGATGGATTAGAGACTTAAATGTTAGACCTAAAACCATAAAAACCCTAGAAGAAAACCTAGGTAATACCATTCAGGACATAGGCATTGGCAGGGACTTCATGTCTAAAACACCAAAAGCAATGGCAACAAAGCCAAAATTGACAAATGAGATCCAATGTGTCAATTAGATCAATCTAAAACACCAAAAGCAGTGACAAGAAAAGCCAAAATTGACAAATGGGATCTAAACTAAAGATCTTCTGTACAGCAAAACGACCATCAGAGTGAACAGGCAACCTACAGAATGGGAAAATATTTTTGCAATCTACCCATCTGACAAAGGGCTAATATCCAGAATCTACAACGAACTCAAACAAATTTACAAGAAAAAAACAAACAACCCCATCAAAAAGTGGGCGAAGGATATGAACAGACACTTCTCAAAAGAAGACATCTATGCAGGCAACAGACACATGAAAAAATGCTCGTCATCACTGGCCATCAGAGAAATGCAAATCAAAACCACAATGAGATACCATCTCACACCAGTTAGAATGGTGATCATTAAAAAGTCAGAAAACAACAGGTGCTGGAGAGGATGTGGAGAAATAGGAACACTTTTACACTGTTGGTGGGACTGTAAACTAGTTCAACCATTGTGGAAAACAGTGTGGCAATTCATCAAGGATCTAGAACTAGAAATACCATTTGACCCAGCCATCCCATTACTGGGTATATACCCAAAGGATTATAAATCATGCTGCTATAAAGACCCATGCACACGTTTGTTTATTGTGGCACTATTCACAATAGTGAAGACTTGGAACCAACCCAAATGTCCGTCAATGATATACTGGATTAAGAAAATGTGGCACATATACACCATGGAATACTATGCAGCCATAACAAAGGATGAGTTCATGTCCTTTCTAGGGACATGGATGCAGCTGGAAGCCATCATTCTCAGCAAACTATCACAAGGACAAAAAACCAAACACCGCATGTTCTCACTCATAGGTGGGAATTGAACAATGAGAACACTTGGACACAGGAAGGGGAACATCACACACTAGGGCCTGTTGTGGGGTGGGGTAAGGGGGGAAGGATAGCATTAGGAGATATACCTAATGTAAATGATGATATAATGGGTGCAGCACACCAACATGGTACATGTATATATATGTAACAAACCTGCACATTGTGCTCATGTACCCTAGAACTTAAAGTATAATAAAAAAAAATGTCTAGAACACTTCCTTCTGTAAGTGGTAAAATAGGTAATTCAGCATGTTGTGGTACAAATAACACAGATCTAGGAAGACAGAAACGGTCTTTCTTTCCAGAGTAGGGGGACCATCAGTTAGTTACGTGTCCATGCACACTCTCTTTCACCCTTCTGAGCCTTAGTTCTTTCCAACTCTAACATATGAAGGCTGTAAATTAAACAGGTTTCATACATTAGATTAAATTCTTGCAGCACCCAAAAGGACAATTATTATATGATTCTACTTATATGAGGTACCTAGAGAAATTATATCCATAGAGACAGAACAAAGAGAGGTGATTGACAGAGTCTGGTGGGAAAGGGCAATGAAGAGTTATTTGTTAATGAGTGCTGAGTTTCAGTTTGGAAAGATGAAAAAGTTCTGGAGATGGATAGTGGTGATGACTGCACAACATTGTAAGTATACTTAGTCTCACTCTATTACACATTAAAAATGCTAAAAATGATAAACTTTATGTATATTTTACCACAACTTTTTAAATAAAAATTTTAAATGCCTATGAGGCCAGGGAAATAACATAAATGAGAGAGGTAATATGAGTATAATAAAATAAGGACTACTGGGTGTCAAACTGGAGAACCTATGCCTTGTTAATTTAACAAATGTTTACTGAGAGACTACAGGTTGATTCATGTGATAAATATTTATTGAGCATCAGCTCTTCCAGGTGTTCAGGTTGCATCAAGCAACAAAATGATTCTTCATGAATCTTCATGGAATTTATATTTTAGCAAATGTATGTAGAAGGCAATCTCCATAGCTCTTGACAACCATGGCCATGTGGGAAGTCTTGCTTAATGATGCCAGATCTTTAAACTCTTAAAAAGAAGCCAGAAATCTGGTATTTTAGGTAAAGTGTTTCCATATTTGAATGTTGGAAACAAATTCAATTATTTAAAAATATAGTGTGGGCCAAACATCTGTGGGCCAAATCCAGCCTTTGGGCTACCATTTGCAATTTCTAAAGGGAGTTCTATTTGACATTCAATGATTTCACTTAAATCTAACATGGTATAATTAGTTTGAAGTGCTCGTAGCTTTTTAAAGTAATTTTTCAGGACAGCTCTTTTGTTAATATTTTGCTTATTCTATATTAAAGTAAAATTATATCCAAAAGGCAGGTCAAATGATGATAGAATGCTACAAACAACTTTTCCCAAAACACAGCATATCACATCTCTGTTTCTGGAACAACATAGCTTACTTCTATCTGACAGCACAATGACCAAGACCACCCCAGGCATACGTTATACAAACCTAATCTGTGTTTGTTGAGAAAAGAAACAGAATAAAATTTATAACCTTCACTCTAGTAACTTCTGGTGATTCATACTGATATATTTCAAATACCAGAGCACTTTTTCATTTTGCAGGTGGTGCTTTAAAACTTGTAATATAGATTTTAAAATACTATGCATAAGAATCTTAAGCCCCTAAGACCCATTAATTAACTTTGTATTATCAAATATTTTAAAACCAATAATTTACCTCTCTGTGTGAGCTGAAGAAAATGCTAAGTACCTTCACCTTAATAAATTAAGAGCTGATTCGACAGTTAAGACGGGTGTGTGTTCGAACTGTGTTATGCATTTTGTCAGGGTGATTTGGGTTACGAGAAATTATTTATTGTACATTTTAAAGAATTACCTTTCCGTGGGGAATCCATTGATTTCTTTCTGTCATCCTCCCCCCGTCTTCTCCAAGCCACCTACTAATCTAAGGCATTCTTGAACAAGAACCTTATGAGGTGTTTTTTCATGCATCGTAGCATATTGGATAAATAAATGAAATGCATCTGGGGAATATGAAGTGGAAATTGAATTGACTCATTAGGCAGCTGCATAGAATACACAGAAAAGAAGTGGCAGGAAAATCTACCATGAAGATGCCTACGGTCATGCATACCATTTCCACTAGATAACTAGAGACAATGTAAAATAAAGATCTGGGGAAGAATATAGAGCTTTAAGGTCTCAACTCTAGAAACTAATAGAAGCAAAAAATGCTAAAAACATAGATGTGCAGATAAAATTGATACTAAAAACCATCGAATCTGAGACTGTGATCAATGATCAGAACTAAAGCTGAGTGTATGAATGATTAAAACAAAAATGCTGTAATAATATGGAAAAGTCACTCATTAACAGGGGTTTGGGGCCACAAACCTTCCGTATTTTACTTGTTTCTTAGTCCTAAAGTTTGTGAGGAAGGTAGTATAACATGAAGTTTATCAAATATGGAGCTGAAAACCATGGGTTTAAATCTTAGCTTAGTCCCTTTCTATCTGGATGAATGAGTCTGTTTCCTAATCTGAAACTAAATGGAAATAATAATATAGACTGCATAAAGGTATTTTTGCCATAATTCAAAGATATTAATTTATGCAGTAGCATTATTTGAAACTAATACAGTTATGGTACTCACTTTATCACTTATTAGCTGTCTAGCATATGGAAAATACTTACTGTCTCTAAACCTCAATGTATTCTTCTGAGAGATGGGTAAGATAATAACAGTATTTTGAGAAATTCATGATAGCTAAATATTTTACTTAAGAAAGAGAAGAAAGGCATTATGATATAAGAGACCATTAGCAAAATTAAGAGAAAGAGTATTCTAGATTTTTCAGCAAATGTAAAGCTAGCCTATGAGAATCCAGAAAATAAAAATAATGATAATTTGAGACACACAGCATAGACTTTACTTGAATGACCTGGTATGCATCTTCAGGCAGACTCCCTCTTGAAAACCTGCAGTTGACTTGGTAAACACTGCCATCTGATTACGCTTTCTGATTGCATATTCTTTGCAATCAAAGCATTTCCAAGGTGTGCCCACTTTATAACAATTGAAATAAAAATGTAGTTTGTATTAAAATCTTTTAAAATGAGACATCAACTCACACTTCTAGGCTTAGTTCCCATTTCTAAACCTCCTCAAACTCCAAGCTATGTAGCCAGCAACAGAAACAAATGCTTGAGAAATTCAAGCTTGTGTACATATGCTGGTAGATACCTTGCTTCAGTTAAGAAAATGCTCCCATCTCCTCACTCATTCTCCAAATACTGAGGTCAATCAAGTGCCAAGTATGCAATAGGCAATAGGAAAGATACTGCAGGTATAAGAGTAAAGTGCTAATAAATATTTGCTGAATTTAATGAAATCTTCAGCTTTAAAGATAATGTGCTTTAGTTATGCATTAAAAACAAGAGTAGTGAGATTTGAGTTTCATTTAGGCACATGTACTTGTTTTAAATGTACAGATGTATATTATTTAGAATTCCCCGAAGGATCTTTGCTGCTGTAACTTCTCTCTAGCAACAGTTGTTTTCTACTTTGAAAGAAATAATATTTTAAAATTAATATATAAGGTGACAGTAAAATGCCTACACTATTTCTACACTGAATTTAATTTTAAAAAAACACACAAGAGATAATTAGTTTTTTGAAATACACTCCTCCAAAAAAGAACATAAAATCAACCTAATACAAACAGTGCTATGTATTGAGACTAGAGTGCAGGTAAATTCAGTGAAACTTTGCTTTGCAACAGATAAAACTATCTTTTTGACTTAATGTAACTTTTTCATTCATATTTTATAATAAATCAAGTATATGAAATCACCTTGATTTTTGCCAAAAGGTTTAATCAAATTTTCCTTGCAATGTAATATATTTCATCTCTCCATTTAAATTTTTCTAAGTCTAACACAAAATTCCCATGTTATTAATAAAATGAGAAGTGCCTTAATATACTTTCATTTTTCCCTAAGCTTGTCTCACTGGAAGCTATCTATCTTTTGCCTAACCTGGAATTTATAAATTTTTACACATAACAAAATGTAAGCAAGAAAATTTGTGTAAAAAAATACAATGAATACACTACAAAGTATCAAAAAAATCTAGAACAATGGAGAAAGTATTATATTTGTGTTTTCTTAGATTAACAGTTGAACCCACTGCTTCAAATTTAGAGATACTTCACCTTAGAAAAGTGTCTAGAGCTTGAACAAAAACCATATTGAGCATATCACTGAAAATGTAATGAATATGCATTAAAAAATAAGTTTATGCTGCCCGTAATCCCAGCATTTTGGGACACAGAGACAGGCAGATCACTTGAGGTCAGGAGTTCCAGACCAGCCTGGCCAACATGGTGAAACCCCGTCTCTACCAAAAATACAAAAATTAGCCCAGCATGGTGGCGCATGCCTGTAATCCTAGCTACTCAGGAAGCTGAGGCACGAGAATCATTTGAACCCAGGAGGCAGAGGCTGTAGTGAGTTGAGATCACACCACTACACTCCAGCCTGAGTGACACAGAGAGATTCTGTCTCAAAAAAAAAAAAAAAAGTTTATGCGATGTTTCCCAACATTGGACACTTTTTCTTTCTTTAGTGAGGTATAATTGACAAATGAAAGCTGTATATATCCTGAAGACTACTTTTAAATTCTTGGGTTATAATTATTGATTTTTCTCCACGTCTCCTTTACCTGAGCCCCAGAGAGCACTGTCACCATAAGCAGCAGCAGAGTGAATAAGTAGCTATGAATACTAGACTTCTTTGAAAGATGACCTATTTCAATATTACATGCAAATGTGTAACACCGCGGTCTGTGTCTTTCTTCACTCCTGGCTATAAATAAGCAACAATTTAAAATGTTATTTGGCAAAACAAAGGCATGTTGCTTTTCAAAATATGCAAATATTTAGCACTGACAGTTTAAAAACATGTATTAAATAAATGGAAAAATCAATGTTTTCATCATTATTAAATATATTTATTATTATTTTTAAATTATTGTTAAAAAGTATTATACTTATATTTTATACATTATTATTTTAAAATTATATTTTTCCATTATTATATGTTAAGTAAAAGTCTAAAACTTTTATTTTCATTTTATGAAAACTACATATTTTCACCTAGGAGATAATAGTTATTAAAATAATTGTATTTAATTAAAAGTTTTGATGAGAACTTATTTAAATGGATTAATAGGGTGATTAAATAGGATTCCAATTTGTATAACTGAATTTATTGACTTTACTTATCAATAACTGGAAACTATAAGTAGTAACTACATAAAATCAGTCAATGATCTGGTGATAAAATTAAAGAATTTAGTTTAGTATTCTGATTCTTTTCTCTACAGGGAATCAACTGTATCATTGCTTTTTTGTCACAGAAGCTTTGGCTCTTATCATAAAGTTAGAATCTACTTGGCTGTATTGGTGACTGTGAGGCACTGCGCCCATTCACACATATAGCACTTAAGACATTTTTCAAAATATTCATAACATTTGCAGGTTTCTAAGTTCTAAAAAATTCGGTCTCCAAAAAGCAGAAGACACGGCAAGAGAAAACATGTAACATGTCTTGTCTCTTTGCCCCATAAGAAACAGTAATACACAACTGGCCCTTTTAATCAATGGCCTCTATACTTCTGCTGATCTGGTAATGGGCTCAGGAAGAAGACTGCTACAGTGCTCTGTCAGGTGCTGTCTGTTTCCTTTACACTCTCCCTACCAGCAATCTACTTAGATCTCTACGTCTGTACCTAGAAACTTGAAACTGCCTCTTCCAAGTTTGGTGAAACCATCTCTTTCTTTACAAATAACTGCGGAACAAAAGAGCAACAGAAATATTTCTAAAAAGCACTTCTACATCAATAATGGAAATAACTGAGAAAGAAAATAGGAAGCAGTGGTGCTTTAATTTCAAAATTATTATTTATAGCCAGGAGTGAAGAAAGACACAGACCGCGGTGTTACACATTTGCATGTAATATTGAAATAGGTCATCTTTCAAAGAAGTCTAGTATTCATAGCTACTTATTCACTCTGCTGCTGCTTATGGTGACAGTGCTCTCTGGGGCTCAGGTAAAGGAGACGTGGAGAAAAATCAATAATTATAACCCAAGAATTTAAAAGTAGTCTTCAGGATATATACAGCTTTCATTTGTCAATTATACCTCACTAAAGAAAGAAAAAGTGTCCAATGTTGGGAAACATCGCATAAACTTTTTTTTTTTTTTTGAGAAAGCACCTCTTTCTTTACAAAGAAGTAAAGAAAGGATATTTTTTCTTTCAGAAAACATCTAGAGATGCCCATTTCCACAAAGCTACCCATCAGAGTGTTTCCTGGACATTAGATCCTCAGGATACTGTCTAGAAAAAGGAGTTCTACAATTGAGTCACTCAGGAAAACAGTGCCTATCATACAATGCATATAAAAGCCAAAATACTGCTTTAAATACAACAGTGTTTCAAATGCTCATCTAGCTAACTTGAGATTTCCAAAACTCATTTGACTATGGGGCTTGTTACGGACTCTGCTTGTGTCCCTCTGAAATTCATATGTTGTATTACTGTCCTTCAAAGTGATGGTGTTAGGAGGTAGGGCATTCAGAAGGTACTTAGATTTAGATTATGAGGGTGGGAGCCCCCATTATGGGATTAGTGCCTTTATAAGATGAGGAAGAGATGCTAGAGCTTCCCCTCTCCACTATTTGAGGAAAAAGCAAGAAGGTAGCAGTCTATAAGCCAAGAAAGAGGATCCTCATCAGAACTGGACCATGCAGCACCTTGATCTTGAAACTCCTGCCTCTAGAATTTGAAAAACAAATATCTGTTATTTAAGCCACCCAGTCTATGATGTTTTGATATAGTAGCCTGAGTAGACTAAGACTGGGCTTTTTTTCCCCACGTAATGCCTATTGCCTATTACATATTAACAGAGAACATATTTTGGCAATATTAACATAGGCTTCCAGAAGGCTTTACATAGGACAGAAGCATAAATGTGTGTACTTTGAAAATTCATCACTCTGGCTATATTCTCAGAGAATTCTGGAAGGAAATCCTACAAGTTGTGGAGGTGGAATATACTAATGGAACAGATGATAGAGCAAGACTCATCAAAGACATCTCCAGGCTTTTTGGGTTGAACACCTAAGTAGGTGGCAATTGTTATTGACTGAGACAGGGAGAACTAGAGGAGGAAAGGGTTACAGGGAAAGATCAAGGTACAGTTCTAAATAATAATAATAGTATCACACGCTATGTGCACATATACCTTAATCAACAATGCCAAACCTGTCTCATCATTTTACTTACCTTGGAATATTTTTAAATATAATGTTCTGGGACCAACACACATATTTTTTCATGAGGACTAATGTGGGACCAGATAATTTATATTTCTCCAGAGCTTCTAAATTATTTCTGATGAGAAAAACCAGGCTTACCTAGTCTGATCTCCTGGACTTAGTAAGTGCTTAATTAATATTGATTGAAAGGACCCTGTAATCCAAAGGAAGACAGGGTACGAATCTTGCATTTTGAGAACTGGCAAGTAGAAAAACTATAGAGAGAGGAGGAAAGCCCACACAGACAGTCAGGATGCCTGAGATCTAATACCTGATCAAACAATATTTGAGCAGATCTTCATTTGCTTCATCTGTAAAATAACCCCAAATGACCCTTCTGAGTCCAAAATTCTGTGTTTTCAAGACATTGGATGGTGACTGTTTGTGATGGGTAATTTTGGAGGGCTATGACCTCTTATTTTATCAGTGCAGTCAGTACATTAAGGGGTAATTGTGTTTACTATAGGAGGAATACAGTAGAGGACCCATAACTGCTCAGATGTATTCTATCTGACATCAATTTATAGAGTTCAAAATGCTACCCATGCAAAAGATATTTTAATTGTTCTCACTACCACAGTGTTCCAAATGTTCCACCATGTTTGCAAAAACAATTTGTATGACAAGGACCTCTAACTTCTAGGAGAGAAGCAATTTACTTCAAGATTTTGCTGGATCCATGGTGAAAGTCACTTATACTATTTGGATGCCTCTTGAGTAAATTCAAGATCCAAGATGCCTTTGATCATCAAGTTGCTGTGAATAGTTCAAAGGAAACTGGAGGAAGAGAAGATACCACAGTCCTAAGGGCACTCCACCTACAATAATGGCCAAGAAAGGGAATACTGAAGTTGAGTCAGGCCAAGGTGGAGGTGCACATTGTCACCATAGCTCCGGCTCAAGCAGGAATTAACTTTCAAGTTGTATTCATTTATTCAACATATTCTGTGAACTTACTCTATCAAAGACACTAGGTTAAATGTCTCTAAAATCTCCTGTCTTTAAGTATACCAACACCCTATACCCTAAAAATATGTAGACTTTCAAAACAGAACAACAAAAACAAACTACTGAGCCAGGAGGATATGGTAAGAACAGTACTCACCACTCCATTTTTAATTTCGTGTTCAAAGCAATGCTTTTATTTTTCTTCTTAATTTGCTTTGGGTAAGCTATGCCTAAGCTCCTTCTCATCTCCTGCAGGATGGAAATGTTTATGGCAATGTACCTAGTCACTACCAAACAATTTAGCTGTCTCATGGAATTCATTATAATGTGACTTTTACCTGCTCTTGATTATTTCATGACCCTCCCCTACTTTCCGAACCTTTTTTTTTTTTTTTTGGCCAACAGTCTGATGAATTCAACATGAAGTGCCTGCTACGCAGCTGTGTATTGATTTACGCATAACTATACATCTCATTTGATTCCTTCTGTTGAAATTATTTGTTCTTACCTATGATGTCAGCACAGACCTTATTCCAGACCTTTTTTCTGCTGTTTCTACCAATATATTCCTAACATTCATAGTATTAAAATTTGTCACACTTCCAAATTGGGATTACCCACTCCTAATTACTTAAAAATACTCTGTAGTTTGAAACATGACATTTTACTAAATTATGAGCCTTACAAAACAGATGCTAACTAAGAAAACATCTGATATTAAAATATATATTTTTCAATACTGGATTATGATCTTCTGGGAAACAAATTTATAAGGATCATCTGGCTGCAAAATGTGATTTTTAGGTTTGGAAAACTGGAGGCATTTAGCATATTTTTGGTATATGCATTATGAAAATTAACATGGAGAGAGTTCTCAGGACCTCAGATTATCCCAAATGTCAGAAAATCAATCAGAGCTCTATGTTGTCAGAAAAGCTAGTCTAAAATTACCCAAACTGCTCCTGATAATAAAAGTGACACTGTGGCAAAAATTATTTCAAAATAGTATTTATTCATTATGACACACCACTACTAATTACTAAAAGTTCACTGTAGCTCTTCAACTCCTACAATTTTACAAATCACTGTTGTAACTATATCCGTTTCTGAGCTATCTCTTCCATATTGTGTTACAGTTTACAGGTGTTATTCTTTTATATTAATGTATTCAAAACACCTTTCAATACCTTATAAAGTAGCATTCGGTGAACTTTAATACCACGAACTTTTTTTTTTTTTTTTTTTTTTTTTTTTTGAGACGGAGTCTCTCTCTGTCGCCCAGGCTGGAGGGCAGTGGTGCGATCTGGGTTCACTGCAAGCTCCGCCTCCGGGGTTCACGCCATTCTCCCGCCTCAGCCTCCCTAGTAGCTGGGACTACAGGTGCCCGCCACCACGCCCGGCTAATTTTGTTTTTGTATTTTTAGTACAGACGGGGTTTCACCGTGTTAGCCAGGCTGGTCTGGATCTCCTGACCTCGTGATCCGCCCACCTCGGCCTCCCAAAGTGCTGGGATTACCAGCATGAGCCACCGCGCCCGGTCCCACTAAGTTAACTTTAACATCGTTATACCTAAAAGAAACAAAACGCTTCTGGGCATCTTAAAATTATAAAAATAAATGAGAAAAAAACTGTTTTCAAGTACCAGCAGTGGGAACGGGGGTGCTTTCTAGGGGTCAAGAGTAGAGCTAAAAGCAGTCAGTAATAAGAAGAATCAAATAATAATACTAGTACAAACGTTCTTAGGAGACACAGCCATGATAAACTTTGCAAGACTAAGTTAAAAGGTTACTATTTTTATCTATTTTCTGTCACTGTTTTCCCTGAATAAAAATAACATTGTTACTGTTGATCAAAATCCAATGTGAAACAGTCACTGAAAATCCAAAGTGGATGCCACTTATAACTTGGTAAAGGAAAGGAAGCTGGTGCAAGTATATTAAAAACCATACAAATTTCTAGCAACTTTAACAAAAACTAATTGTTCAGAAAAATGGAGAGAAGGAAGGGAGGAAAGAAAGAAGGAAGGACGGAAGAAAGGAAGAAAAGAAGGAAGGAAAAGAGGAAGGAAGGATGTAGTGATTGAATCTTTCTGTAACACACAACCATATTCATTTTGATTCATCCACAAATGCCAAGTTCATATTTGACCTTCTGCAGTGATAAACACCTGTAAACTTTAGGTTTCTTTGATACAAAACTTGTTTATGTATAAATTGTGTATAACTAATCAATATTTTAATATAGCACATCAAGAAATCTTTAGAATGTGGAAAAATAATAAAAAGAGAAAACAATTTTGTCTTTTTACCAGAAAAAGATTTATCTCCTTTTACAACATATTTATAGTCTTTATTAAGAGACAAATACCAATTTTTTTTTTTTTTTGAGACAGAGTCTCACTCTCTTGCCCAGGCTGGAGTGCAGTGGTGCGATCTCTGCTCACTGCAAGCTCCTCCTCCTGGGTTCACACCATTCTCCTGCCTCAGCCTCCCGAGTAGCTGGGACTACAGGTACATGCCATCACACCCGGCTAATTTTTTGTATTTTTAGTAGATATGGGGTTTCACCGTGTTAGCCAGGATGGTCTCGATCTCCTGCCCTCATGATCCACCCGCCTCAGCCTCCCAAAATGCTGGAATTACAGGCGTGAGCCACCGCGCCTGGCCCAAAATATTTTTTAAAGTCAAATACTTTATGGAATTATTGCTCTGTGGTCTATTTTTGATACTATAAAATGCACCTTTATGTTTCAGTTTACATGTAATAAACATTCAGTTCCTATTCCAAACATGAAATATGTAATATGAGAACGTGTGTTTTGACAAGTTGTGCCTTTTTGAAAATTAATGTAGAGTTAATCAAACAGTACATGGCACTTACTAAATGGGAAAATCAGAAATTCTGCCTATGGATAATATAAACTTTATGCTGAAAATATAATAGTATATAATCTAAAGTAAGCTTTTATATATCACACACAACTACACATTATTATTAACATTCTAAAACAGAGTTTGCCAGATTATATACCATTGTGGAAGTGGTTTCCCAGCTTTTCCCTTCCAACTATTGGCGGACGTTGCCTTAGACAGTCATTGTCTTTTTAAGGTACTTCATGACCTTTGAAAATTTGACTACTGAACTCATAAACTATATAAACTATCCCAAACAGAGAGTAAAGAGTTATCTTCAATTTGTTATATCTAAGAAAACTATCAATATCCTAATAATTCAGACAATCAATGGCCACTTTTGTATACTGTGCATTTTCAGATTTCTTAGGACCTAGATTTCTATAGTTTGGCTCCAAGTTATTGACATTTTACCAAATACATGCAGAAAATAGCAACCAGTTTGATGACTTTTCTGTAAGGAAATTAGTATATTACATAAGTATCAAGTAGAAAAGTTTAAATTTCCCAGAGAGTTTTAAGAAAAAAAATTAATATCCTAAATTTAGAATTATTATTAACATCAATAAAACTCAAACTGTTTAAAACACCCTTTATTGTGACAGAAGAAAGTGATTCCACACTGAACAGGGACATCACTAATAGAAACATTTAATTACTAGCCCAATTCTTCCCATTTTTAAATTATTCCTCTGAAGTCCACCACTTTACAAGTTTTAATATGTTTATGTTACTCTCATCCTCTCATCTAAAACAGTGCCAGGGAGATAGGAGCAACTCAATAAATATATGCTGGAGAAAAACAACGAATACAATAAACAAAATTATCATATACATACTGTTCTTCAAGAGTTGAGAAGAGGAACTATTTTTGTCACAAAGACCTAGATTTGAGGCAATAATTTTATAGTCTTGGAAACTACTCTCTATGACATTGGCATTGTCCCTAATGATGCCTCTCCTAATATCCAACCTGAGGGGAAGGATCACAGGATCAGGCATGATGTACCTGCCACTTCCACTGTATGAGACAAGGTTATGGGAATTTTTCCAGGCCTCTGAGTCTTGTCAGATCTCGAAGAGACCATCCATCCTCACCTGTAGGCTAAAACCCATCTTATTTAGTAATAACCATCATTTATTGAGTGGTAACCTTGAACCAAAGACTGCTATATATATATTATATCCAGATACAGTGATTATTACCTCATGCAACAGCAAAGAAGCTGGCCTTAGAGTTACTGAATAACATTTTCCAAAGTCACAAAATTACCAGTAAATAGTGGAACAAAGTTTCAAACTCAAGTCTGGTTATCCTGCTTATTCCATGCTGCATCTTATTAATTTTCTAATTATAAGTGCAAAGAGGAAAAACACTTTTGGCTTCCAAAATATAGCATATATAGTAATGTGTAGTCACAGTATCAAAAGACCAAAAAATGCAAAGGAATTTTGAGTTATATTATCACATATTATAACTATACATGCATACACATACAAACATTGTCATGGACAGTTTTATAGGCTAGGCCAGGCTTGGCTAGGCTATAGTTCCCAGTTATTCAATAAACATTAAGCATTGTTACAAAGGTATTTAGGACATATGATTAAAGTCTGTAATCAGTTGACGTTTAAACAAGGAGATTATCCTAGAGAATCTTGATGGGCCTGATTCAGTCAGCTGTAAGGCCTTAAGAGCAGGGCTGCGGCTTCTCTAATGAGGAAGAAATTCTGCTGTGGATTGACGCGTCAGCCTGAACCTGAGAATTCAGACTTCCCTTTCTGATGGCCTGCTCTAAGGATTTGGGACTTGGCTACCAGCCCTCAAAATCATGCAAACCAATTCCTTGCAAAGGCTCACTTAGTATATCCCTCCTACCTGTTCTGTTTCTCTAGTTGAAGCCAGACTGATACATGAATCTCCTCCAGTAACTATTAGCAGCTAAGCTTCTTAATATTGCCTTAGTAATAATTTACTTTAAATGCCGTCAGACACTAGCTAGATGATCACCAAACTCATTTACTCTTCCTCCTGGACACACATATAGACCACATTTTCCAGCAGCCTCTGAAGTTAGATGTGGCCACGTGACTGAGTTCTGGCCAATGGAATGTGAATAAAAGTGGTAGCCACTACTTCCAGGCTTTGCCTATACAATCTAACATTTGTAATTCCCACTTTCTTTCCCCTTCTGTTGTAATTTTACAAGCCAGGTGTTGAGAGGCAGATTTGATATTAGGAAATTGTTTACTGAATCAGTATTTTCAAGAAAGTTACTTGCCACTCAGGAATTCTTGTTTTGGACTTCTGATGGCAGTGGCTGCCCATCTTGAGCAGCTGCTCTGAAGACGCTGGCTGCAGCAGGGGAGGCAAGACCAGGGCTGCGTCCTCCATAGAGCGGGCAGGAGCCAGGAACAGGAAGGAGCCCCAGTTCCTTCCGTGTTGGTAGGATGGAAGCCCCTCCCTACTATGCACAGGTGTAGCTGCAGACCCAGGCATTCCTGCGCTCTTGGGAGCCAGAGAAAGCTCCGCTGCCTCAGCAGGTTTCAAAGTGCCTGCTCCCACTGCCTGACTTATCTCTACTCCCCGTGCCAGCTCCAGTTTCAGAGCGAAGCTGAGGCCAAGCCCACGTGCTGTCGCAACCCAGCTGGGTGTGTGAGCTCTTGGGGTGTCACTGACATGTCAGCCCCCTGCCGCTGTGGCCCCCTCTGGACTTTGGGTGCCAAAGAGCATGGGGGCACTGAGCCAGCTCCGTGCAGGCCTTCAGGCGCTCCTCAGCACAAGCAGCCTGGGCACCATGAATATGATTGATGGTGGCAAGAGGCAGACAGGCTTCTGGGCAGAAAGGGGTGGGTCCTCAGTGAAGCCCTACCTTCAAGCCAGGGATGGTCCAAAGCCTGAGGGCTGGGCTGTCAGTTCAGGGTGGAATTCACAGACCAGAATGAGAATCGACGGCGTTTTTTCCAGGCCCATCCATGACTTCCCATGGACCAATCAGCACACACTTCCTCCCCTCTGAACCCATAAAAACCCTGACTCTGCCAGCCTACAACAGATGTCCGGACAACCTGCCTGTGGGTAGCAGTTACACACTCTGAGTCTCCTCTCTGCGCAGTGGGGCACAGACATCGGAGGACGTGCCTGTGGAAAGGAACTACTTACTTCGCGTCTCCCGAGAACTGTTCTGTCGCTCAATGAAGCTCCTCTCCGCCTTGCTCACCCTCCAATTGTCTGCACACTTCATTCTTCCTGGAACCAGGGACAAGAACTCAGGACATGCCAACCGGCACGACTGAAGGAGCTGTAACACAAACAAAGCTGAAACACCGCCCCCCTCCACTTACTCGTCATGTTGTGGGCAAGGAGAAGATATGCGAGCCTTCAGAGATCTCAGACACAGGGGCTCCCCAAGCCAGGACTGTGACACCCTCTTTGGGGCTCTGCGGTTCCTGGCATCTCCAAGCTTCCAGGCACCGCTGCGTCACCACGTTCCCCTCATCTAGACACAGATGTCTTCCGCAGAGGAAGCCATGTGTTGTATATCTAGTCCACCCGCAGCCTTGCGTGGAACCGGCACCTGTGCCTGCGCCGGGAGCTGCCCACCGGCCACAGCAGCCAGCATGCCTGGCTGTGCGCAGTGGCTAGACCCCGCTGTCACTCACCCACACACCTCTGCGCTCTGCATCTGGCTCGCCCTTGACAGGTATGGGATCCAGGCTGGTAGTGTGAGCTGAGCGCAGCCGGCCGGTGCGAGTGGGAGGAATGAACCCAGTGGGCTGAAGCAATACTCAGGCAGAAGGCACCGCTGTCCACAGAGGTTTCCGGCTGGCGAAGCGACACCCCAAGGATCCCGTGACACTTCCATTGTGTTAAGTCACTAAAATTGTGGTGTTTATATTTTATATAAGTTCTATTACCTTAACTAACACAAGCAATTTACATTTTTTCCCATAATATGAATATTCCAGTTTATTACCAACAAAAGCTTGAAGTATGCATCACCGTTTTATATATCTTTTGACTGAATAGTGTAAAGATAAGTTCAATGATATTTACCCTATCTTATTACTTACCAAAATGCCAATAATTTTCAAAGAACTAAAACACTCTGAAATGTAACGAAGACCAAGAATATTGAAATAATGTAGATTCTTGAAAAATACGTAATTTTATCCTTCAGAATTGTTTTTAAAACATTTTTTAATTAAAGTGCAGCTTATGCCATACAGAGCTAAGAAAAATAATGCAACCGACTTCAGATAATTTACCATGTCAGGAATGTCTGCTTGCTGTCCTTATGTACTTTAACCTAATAAATCTAAGATCTGTTGTGTTTCAAGAGGAATTAGTGATTTGCTATCGGTGAAGAAAATAATATAGTATGTAAAATTTGAATGACAAAAAATGTACTTCACAGGGAATTTAAGGTTATTCATATCTTAAACTATCTTGAATGCATACCTTGCCAATAGAAATTATATTTTTTAATTGACTCATTGTACATATAGAGTCCAATTTGAGGGTTTGATACACGTATCTGTTGTGTAATGATCTAATTATGGTAGTTAGTATATCCATCACCTCTTGCATTTATCATTTCTTTGTGGTGAGAATATTCAAAAGCTTCTCCCTCTCTATTTTGTAATATACAACACTTTACTATTAACCACCATCATATTACTGTGCAATAAACACCAGAAATTACAATTAGAAGTAACATGATTTCTGCTGTGGCCCTGCCACCTTGTGTTCTCTTCTTACGCACACAAGAAATTTCAGCTTTTCATCTTCTTATTTTTCTAATGAGACAGCTTATGAATCAAGGATTTCAGATATTTTGCTTTAATAAAAAGAAAACTCAAAAATTACTTCTTGCCTTTGGCTGCATCTCAGTATGTACAAAGAAATAGAAATTTAATGCAAGTGTCAAGACCCAAATAATCCTGTTATTGAAGGGAAAAAATAGAGATGAAATGATCCAGATTTGCTGTGCATATTGGTCACATTTTTCAGATAATTCCTCAACTCCACTTTTACTGGCTCCCATTGTTTAACTCTGTAGTCTTTATAAAGTGCCTAGAAACTCAGGAGATAAGTTAACTCAGCACTCTTAAGATCTCTGACTCCAGACAATGTATTTTGGTGGAAAGCCAGATTTTAAGTCCTTAGGGCAGGCTTTAGGGATAAAATGATAGAAGAGGAGACAGAAAAAAAAAAGGGGGGGGTGGTTTATAAGCACTCATACAAAAAAGAGAAATGAGGAGAAGTATTGGCTCTCAAAATAAAAGGTGGATTCAATCAAGTGTATTTAAAACCATAGTGAGGGAAAATGAGCTAAATTCAAGGGAATACAATCAGTCCTGTAGATGACAAGCGTTGATTTGAAGAAAACATTCTTAAACTATATCATTTCTTGTTAAACAGTATATTGAAAAACTGATTCAAAAAAAGGAAAGGAAAGGATTCCATTAGGGTCAGAGTTTTTAACTACCTGATACCAGTCAAATTCCAAAAGTATAAATGTAGCTATAAATAAGGAGCAATTTATTTCTAAATATATAATTGATGTTGGAAGATTCAGTGTTTGCTGATCAAAAACATATCCACACACATCTCTGCAACATAACTATAAACCTCAGTTGCAAATACAAGTACTTTAACTACCACATACAATTTTATCTCTGTAAAATAGTCATAATATTAACTCTGAAGAGCTATATCTCTCTACAAAAGAATCTGCAAACGAGCTAAATGCCAAACTTAGATTAAAAACATATTTTTGTACCTTGTTGGTAAACCTCAATAAATATGTTTTTCATAATCCATCAGTATTTAATTAACATATGATAACTGTCCTATTAAAGCTAAATTAAATCCTTATTTGAAAGATAAAGTGCAACTGCAGCTTCTTTTCATGTAAATTATAACGATTGACAAAGACTGAAAACAAATCTCAAATGCAAACTATCTCAAGCGATTATATAGTTTGATTTAGGGGAATGGAAACTTGGAAACCAAAAGAAAGCAAAACCTGAAGGGTGGGAATTGACACGCATCAATAATTTCTTTTTTGCCTATAAAATTTTTCCTCTTTTATTTTACACTTACTCCATGAATTCAACTGTATTCATTCAGATATCCAAATAGAATTTAGGACCTAAAAATGTTTATGTGCTTTCCTCCTCCTTAGCAACCCAACTGCTTTTGACTGCCTCCCAGAAAATGTGCCATTTTTCCTTCTGTTTATTTCTCTGGTGTATCAGCATTCATCTGTGTGAGTCTGCTTTCATGGAAGTCTTTCAGTATTCCATGCAAGGTTTTGCTGTGGGAAGGAAGGGTTCTCACTGACAATCATGTGTAGTAGACCAAGGCTGAAGGTTTGTAGTGAGAACCAAACATTAGGACTGTCTCTTGTCTGGGAGCTCTAAGAATGTTTATAGTATATTCTGTTAGGAAATGTCTGCAGGAAGGAAAGTCCCCAGTAAAGTTTGTTTGGAATTAGTTGTAACCTCCTGGTTTGAGGATATTGTGCTATTTGAGGATGACATCAGGTAGGAATAAAAGACAGAAATAAGACCAAAAATGTGTTTTACTTTCTTTACAGGCAGCCAAGAATAACTTGCTCTGCATGATCATGGAACCACTTCAATAAAATGTTTAAATCTCCGGATTTTATGCATAATAAACCCACAGGAGCATTTAAGCCCTGAACAACCTCCTTTTCTTAAGCCAACCACATAAATCACCACTGCACAAAGCATAGATTATGTGTACCTGAAAAATATGTTCAAACAAGTATTAACAGGTATGATATATTACATATCATTTATTCTTCTGAATAGGCTTGATAAGAATAACCGGGTACTTGAATCCCTCCTATAATATCAGAGCCCTATATTATTGACATTATCCTGTGCCAAAGAAACAAGAAACAAAATGATTGGCTTGAACAGTATGTGTTCTTTGACATAATTGTCAGAAATACCTTTAAAACAGAAATATGACCAAAAAATTAAAAAAAAATCAACATACTGTTTCAAAACTAATTAATTGTTTATCAAGCTACCGCACAATAGTAAATGGAACCAGTTATTTTATAAGTAAAATGTGACATGGGTGATTAACATGGTCCTCCAAACAGTAATATCTGTACTTCCCATTACCCAAAGAATCTATTTAGTTCAACTAAAGAAATATACTACACCAACATACACTATGAGAATTAGATATAATTTAATAAACACTGCAGTCAAAACCAATTCTTACCCTTCAAACAGATAAGCCAGAGTAAGCTGAAGTAGATTTGAGATATATCTGCAGATATTTCTTGACATAATATAGCTTGACTCCACTATAAAAAGAAAATAATGATGTTGGATTATACAAAATTTTGCTGGCCTCATGCCTTCTGCATGAAAAGGCCTTATTTATACTTTGGGAGGCTGAGGTAGCGGTCACCTGACGTCGGGAGTTCGACACCAGCCTGGCCAACATGGTGAAACACCGTCTCTATGAAAAATACAAAAATTAGCTGGGTGTGGTGGTGGACGCCTATAATCCCTCAGCTACTCAGGAGGCTGAGGTTGGAAAATAGCTGAAACCCAGGAGGCAGAGGTTGCAGTGAGTGGAGATCTTGCTATTGCAATCCAACCTGGGGGACAGAGCAAGACTCTGTCTCAAAAAAAAGAAAAAAAAAAGGAAAAAATAAAAGAAAGGATGGAAGGGAAAGGAAAGAAAGGAAAGGAAAGGAGGAAAAGAAAGAAAGAGTGATGAAAGAAAGAAAAAGATAGAAAAAGAAAGGAAAAAAGGAAAAGAAAGAGAGAGAGAGAGGGAGGGAGGGAGGGACGGAGGGAGGAAGGAAGGAAGGAAGGAAGGAAGGAAGGAAGGAAGGAAGGAAGGAAGGAAGGAAGGAAAGAAAAGGGAGGGAAAGAAAGGAAAGAGGAAGGAAGGAAGGAAGGAAGGAAGGAAGGAAGGAAGGAAGGAAGGAAGGAAGGAAGGAAGGAAGGGGAAAAGAAAGTCTTATTTTAAAGAAAGCAAGCACCTTTTTCAGAAAGCAAGCACCTTATTCAGCCAGTCAAACATCAAGTTGCAGGGGAAATGGAATAACCAGGGGCAGGAGAGTTCATAAAGTTATCAATCAGCCAGAAAGCAGCTACAGGATTCCCTGGACATTCAAGAGACTGCAGGAGAACTCTGCCTTGGAGTAAGAAATATTGAAAGACACAGGGAAGCCATGAATAGGACAAAGATATCCCAAAGGAAGTTTCCTCCCTCTTAGTTTGGGGTAGAGCCCATGCTATTCCAGATCAATCTAGTTTTAGGTTATTTTCTACTGCTTACACTAGTCTTCAAGTATTTTTTTCTAAATTACCTCCACTTACCCTATCTCTTTTATAAAGATGAAGGAGGGAAAAGATGTCAACTCCTTCGAAAAGATTTCAACTCCTTCGAATGAAGACTCTCAATAAAGAACATTATTTTTGGTTCTGCTATTATAATTCTACTGATTCTTTTGAGAATATCTAGAATACATTCATCTAATTATCACACAGAAAGACATCTCATGACTTGGATAGCTGCTTCTGCCTAAGCCAATCTTTAATTTTCAAAATCAATGCAAGTCCTTCACAAGTTCATAAATTCAAGGCAACCACAGTATCATGGCAGGAAATTCACAGAGTAAACCTGATATCTGAAGTGTACTCTATGCTTTGCCCCTGAAGATGTGACCTATAAATAATAATTCTCTCTTCCAGCCCTATCCTATGTTTGAGAGCTGTCACACTACCTTAAGCAAGTGCATATACTCGTCTTCCCGTTGTTGGTACAACAACAAAAAAAAAGTCGCAAACATGCAAGGACAACTTCATATGATTATACATGTGCCAAACTGAACTCCAGGAAAATTCAAGCCTCCACTCATAAAGCCCCACCCAGTTGCTCACTTTGCTAGTTCTTACATAGTAAGGAACAACGTCCCCACTTTCCTCACACCCACCCAAATTAGCACAAACTTCACAGGGTAGTACTTGAAAGACTCATTTCAATTCTCAGATTATACGTAGAAAAAAGAATAAGACTGTATCTATGCTCTTCACTACAGTTTTGTTCCTGAGAACAGACAGAGGCCTAGAGTCAAACATTCGTATCATTTATCTTTACTCAAGCACATTCACAGTATCCCCTTTACTTTCTGCAGTTTGCATGCTTAAGTTCTTAAATATAGTATTAGAAAACCATTTCAACTAAAGACAGAATATTTAAAAGATGGAAGCCCAATTCATAAAATTGTTATTTCCCCCTAGAAACAGCCACAGTAATTCCCAATAGGGACAGCGACATACCCCATCTTTTGAGTGTGGTGGTAGTTGTCTTTTTCTTTATTATTGTTATCAGCCTGAGGTTGTTGTGCTTGTTGTTGTTGTTGATGATGATTTTAGGTGAAGAGTCCATATTAGGCTATAGACAAAAATTCTGATTCTTTAGACATTTAATATATCCCAGACATGTATAAAAAGAAGTGAAGAGATTCTAAGCTAAGGAGACACTGACACTTTGTTTTGGAAGATAGTTTTTAAGAAAGAAGAAAAAATGGTTTCTATCTAGATTAGGCCCAATTTATTCAGTACTCCAGGGTTATATCTGGTTGGAATCTGAGAATTGCAAGGAAGGAAGGCAAAATGTGAGGAATAGATGGATATATTTTTAAAAGGGAAAAGAACGATAAGAGAGTGGAATGGAAAGAAAGCATTGGGAATATTTTGGAAAAAAAAACGTTTAGAGCTTTCACACAGGAAGGTAGTAAAATAGCAAAAAAAAAAAAAAAAAAGTTATCTTCTCCCATTCTCACTCATCTCAAGCATTGTGTCCTGCTGAATATTATTCATTATTACAAACAAAGCACCGCAATGTCTGAAACACAGTCTATTCGGTTATCGAATTAGGCAGATGCAATCTCCCTCAGGACAAAATGTGGGTTCTGCGGTTTAGACAAGGTAAGTACTCTTTTATTTCTTCTTAAATAATTTTGTTTTAATGCTGGAATAACTGTTCTTTAGAGAAAATATAATGAAGAAAACATTTGTTTAAAATGTGTGTTTTATTGTCTTTCCCTTTTGTTCTAACTCAAATAATTTGCTCTTTATTCTATAGGTCTTGTTATATCAAAGTGAAATTATTTGTTTATATGGCTGATGCCAACTAGGTTTTGAGATCTCAAATAACAGATTTCTTGTCCTATTAACCTGTATACCCTCTAGCTTACTGTTAGTGAATAAATGAGCTCAAAAATATTAACCTTTCTAGACAGAACTTTGACTTCAGCCAAGGCTTCATTCTGCCTAATAAGGATCTATAATTATGAGAAAAGATAAACGCATTAACACTAATTTCAGGAGTAGCTAGTACTATATATCTGCATTTCCATTATGTATAAGAATTTCTGAATCTTCTTTTTACTGTTTACTTTAAATATACAGTAACTTTTTTTAAAGTCAGGAATATAGTCTGTGTTTATACCAACACAACACTTTACATATAATGTTTCACAATTGTCAAGATACTTTCATACAGATTATCTCTTTTATACTTCACAATCTATGAGGAAGTTAAGAAAGATGAGGAAACTGGAACTCAAAGGCCTTAGCAACTTGGGCAACTTTGCATGTTTAGAGTGTGGAAGAGTCAGGACAACGTTTTCTCAATCATGATCTAACACACTACCTACTACCCCACACTCCCTCTGAACTGGTAATTGAAAAGACAAGTCATAGAACAGGAACATGCTATCTTGAATAAAAGAATTATATGGACCTCAATCCCAAATTCAATAATTTATATTTAGTTTGATTGGTCCACTAGTTTACAGTATAATCCCAGAAAATTCTCTGAAGAAAAACAAGAGAATCACATCCAAGCGTGCCATACTATATTCTTTAGTGTATAAAGAAGGCTCTTCTATTATCAACAATATTCAAGAGAAAGAATTCAATGTGATTGAAAGGCATTTGGCTTGTGGATGCACAGTCATAGTTAGTATTTTCCGTTATGTTTACAGTTCTATGCCAGTCATGCTCGGTTAGAGAACTTGGAACCCAAGAAGACAGTCCCATCAGAACAAAACATTTCTAGCTTAAAAAAAAAAAAAAAAAAGGCTACATTTGACTCATTTAAATAGATAAATGTGGTTATGGACACTAACCACTCCACGCTTCTCCACCCACCTCACTCAGCTCGTTTGAATGTTATGCATCTCATGAAAGCAGAATAGAACTAATTTTCTAACAGTCTCTTCCAGCTCCTTGACTCTGCCACACTAACTGGTTGCATAGCAATCAATATTCAGACTTCTTCACTTATATCAAAAATATTTATGTATCTTAGAGATGTTAAGATAAGGAGGAAAATGGACTGATGCCTTGTTTTTTGTCTTTCAGTGCTCAAATACTTCTTTTCTCTCCCAATAAGAAGAAAACTTATCTCAGCATGCTAAAACTTCAAAATGTCAAAGGTTTATATCTGAGGGGTATGTTAAAGATCATTCAATCAATGTTACATCCATATGGGTAAAAATGATTTCAGCCTTGATCACCATTATATTGCTAGTATCTACCCAAGTGCCTGGATTTGGTTAACTGCCCAATATATAGGAAAGGAGAAAGGAAGGAGGGAGGAAAAGAGAGAAAAAGGAAGGAGGGAGGGAGCAAGGGAAGGAGGGAGTAATTTGCCGTAGCGAACTCAGTAACTCATATATTTCAAGCAGTTTGGGGCATGAAACACACAATAGAATAAAAGCAATTAGCAGAATAAAGTACTTTGCTCTTTGTTCCTCTATTCTATAGTAAAATATTCATGTTTGTCCCCAAAATTTGTGCTTTACTTCCTTCTTTACATTTTAGTCATTAGCCATTGAATGGAAGTTGATTGTACTAAGAAATAAAATCTGGGTAACTTTGTATATAGCAGACCCTAATGTGGTAATTCTTATATCTTATCCTAACACCTAATTCTTTTACATCATTACTAAAAGTCAGAATATAATATTTGAGTATGCTTGCTGTTTGTTAACCATTTGTATTATGTATTTATGATGTCTGGTCTACATGTGTCCAAACCAAAGAAGCAATGTGCATGCAGCATCAGCGGTACCTAGAAATAGCAAGCAAATAAAGGATTTGCATAGTAAGTTCACAGTTTCCGTGATTCTGCTCTGCATTCTATTTTTGTGTGCTCTATAGAAAATATATTCTAGTATCTAAAATGTAGGTTGTTTCTTCATTTATTAAATTCAAAGTTTACTCCCTGGGATAATGTGACTAAGTATGAAAGAATAGTGTGCATGATAAAATACCAGTCTTCTAACCATTAGACTCCTTTGGAATCCCAAAGAGGTAAAATCAGATTGTATTTTCAGAAAATTAACCGAATAGGTTTTAGCTTCTTCTCAGTCATCTCTCTTACCACCTCCATATCCAATTCTAACAGATTCTTTGATTTCTCATTCTCTATTTTTTCACAATAGACAATTCTCCTTTTGTGAGACTGACCAGCAATAGCAAATCACCAAGTCATTTTCCCACAGTCACTTGGAGCTCCTTGCTTTTCACTGACGGACTAATTAACATGAGCCAGTATGTTACGTGCATTGTATTTAATGATGATACTTTGGCCTGTCCCATCTTCTTTCATGTTAACACTGAACATTATTCCATAACTGCATTTTATCTTTTTAGAGAGAGCTTCATCCAGAGTACATCAGGGCAATACAAAAGACTCACTCTCCCAATTTTGAAAGTACTAGTGAAACGTGAGAATCAATATTTATCCTCCTTCAACATATATCTGTCAATGCAGAAGACCAAGTGTGTATTCACTATTTTTAGTCTACCCTTATCTAATGATGCTCTTATCATCTGAGTAACTAGAACCATGAATTTTCTGGGGTTTTTGATGACATCAACCGCTGAATTTATGCCAGATTTCTCTCTTGTTCATAACTATCGTACAGGCAAAGCAGCAACCACATTTGTTCAGCTCTATCCTAGATAGTAGTTCCACTGAAAAAAATAATTAGATGTATCTGTTTCCTATTTTACAAAGCTGGCATTTTGCTTCCGGCACTCTTCACTGCATTAACGCCTCTCTCAATTAGGCAGTGAAAAGAGGGGAAAATATGCACAGACTGCGCTCTGGCATTTCAACAGCAGTGCCTCCAGTCAATTTCTGCAGAGCTCCTTGCCTCCTGATTTAATCCCTCTTGTCAGTTGCTCATCATAACTGTATAAGTATGTTGCATTTATTTTACAATTCAGTAATTCTCCAACAGGAAAGAGTATATCTACTGCTGTATAATCCCTAAGCAAAGCTTGAGCCATAAGAAAGCAATTACCAAGTCTTTAAAATTTTATTTTGAAATCAGGCAATGTATGTTCACTCTAATTGTCAAGGTATAATAATTTATGATAAATTTTATATCATATATGTAGAAAGAGAGAAAACGAAAGAGAGAAGAGTGGTCATCTCTAACTTTACTTAATGATACCTAAGCTCATAAAATGAGAACATGAACAACAGATTTACAAAGCCCACACTTGGGATTCCCCATCGTACCTGAGAAAAATCAGATCTTGCCTTAACAAATATAGCCCAGCACTATAGAACTGAGTATGAAAAGTGGCATTCTTTCTTTACATGAAATCCTTCTCTATCAGGATAGAAATGAGACTAAAGGCTTGAGATAACTGCCTTTCAATATGATATATATTTCATATATCATATTTCATATATGACTTGTCTTTTTGTTACAAGCAAAATGAATGGAAACCTAAGATTCCATACACAAATTCATGTTGAGGGCATATGTATACTGCCATTTAATATTCCATTCTCCCTCACTTTCTCTACCTCCTCCATTCTGCTTACATCTCTAACTTATATTATCAACTTTAACTCTTTTCTTTCACTTCCCATTGAAATATCATTTTTTTCCATTTTCACTAAAATTTTATTTTATTGCCAACTCCTCTCATTTTTATTTTTCTCTTTTTCACTCAAAATAATGAAAAAAGGAAAATATTAGTTCACGGCATTCTGTATTAGTAAACAAAGGTTGAACCCACAGCTGTTGTCATCTTTCTTAATGCATTTGCTTAAGTGTTACATCAGGATTTAAACCAGAGACTAGGGATTTTTTTACTCAATAGCATAAATTATTTGAAAGAATAAATTATTTATGAATAAACTCAAATGTAACTAATATGAACTCACATCTTCTAGTCATCAGAAACCGGAATTTAAAAGAAAAAAAATCTTATATTTATGAAGAAGGACATCCATCTTGGCAAAATCCACCATTCAGTACATGAGGCAAAGGGAGTAAAGAGAGATTCTGTGTACAGCAACTCTAGACGTTTTCATATACCTTTTGTCAATAACAGCAGCAGAGTATAGACTCATTAGTGGAAATGAAGTACTTTGGATATAAAAACCAAATACATGACATAACCTTCATCATCCAAGAGCCAAAAATTCAATGAAGAGATAAAACACACAATCAACATAAGTAGAGAAAATAATTGTGAAAAGAGACTGAGAATGAGAAATTGCAAGATAGACATGGAAAGATGTGAAGCTTGCACTGTGATTGTGCTGACAGGTGAATAAATAAGAAAAAAAATATACCCAATGTCCCTTTGTCTTCCACCAAGGAAAAGGTACCAGGCAGAACTGGACCTCCAGCAACCCAAAAAACTAAAAGCTTCATAAGTGTTCTCCCTGTCTAATTTTTGGTTTAAGTACAATAGAATAAGTACTGGTTTATTAATTAATTTCACAGATATTTGTGTCTCTGTCACTAGCCACTGTCCTAGGGACAGGGAGCTTACATATCACTTGACCTTGTTGGTTTCAGCCTACTAAGGAAAATGAACACCTAAAGAGACAATTACAACATAAATGCTTAGTTAGAGGGATGCAGAGACTGTGTGGGATGATGAAGGAAGGCCCCCTAAACTTAGGTTTGGGAAGGATTCTCTGAAAAGGAAGAACAAGAAAGCTGAAGGCCAACATGGCCCAAACCACAGCCCTTCCAAAGGATCTGGGACATTAGAACAATTGTAACTGAGGTCCTGAGTGTCGCCACTTTTGCCTTCTCTTCTCTCTCTCTCTCTCTCTGTCTCTCTCTCTCTCTCTCTCCATCATCCCACACCCCACCCTGTCTCACTCACATTCCATGTTTCCCATATTACAAAACCCTAAAGTAAGTGACAGGGCTTCCAGGTTTGGCCTTAATTCTGTCCTCTAGTGGGGTTCCAGTGCATCTTAGCAGGTATGATGGATTGGTGGGGTACCTGCCAAGGCACACTGAAACCCCACCAGAGGACAGAGATGATTTATGTGAAAGTTTTGGAATAGGTAGAGGAAACTATGGGAAAATACAGAATTGTGTAGGTCATGGATATTGGTTCTTCACCAAGGCTCATCTGGGCTCAAAGAAAGAAAAGGCTGTAAATTGAAGCTCAAGGAGCTCTTTCCTGAAAATCTCTTACACTCAGAAGCACACAAGAAAAGCCACTCTGATGTCCAGCTAACAACAAAAGGCTTGTTTACTACTCGAGAACAAGGATATTAGTGACAGACAGATATACTCCAACTTCTTCAAAGAAAATAACTTTTTAAGGTTGTTATTTATATTATCATATTCCAACAGAATTTTGCAAAACAAAGGCCTTTTTACCTGATGGGGTCTCTTGCTCTCTCTTGATATTTCTACATCAGTGTTTGTCAACCTCAGCATTACTATTATTATTATTACTACTATTATTGTTTTAAGATAAGGTCTTTCTCTGTCACCCAGGCTAGAGTGCAGTGGCAGGATCTTGCTTCACTGAAACCTGTGCCTCCTGGGCTCAAGTGATCCTCTTACCTCAGCTTCCCAAGTCGCTGGGACCACAGCATGCACCACCATGCCCCACTACTTTTAGTACTTTTTGTAGAGATGGGGTTTTGCCATGTTGCCCAGGCTGGTCTGAAACTCCTGTACTCAAACAATCCACCCATCTCAGCTTTCCAAAGTGCTTGGATTATAGGCGTGAGACACTGCACATGGCCCACGACTTCAGCATTATTTTTAATCAGCATTGTGGGACCAGATCATTCGTCATTGTGAGGACTGCGCTATGCACTGTAGGATACCACTAACCATTTTACAAAGGCTGCAACTTACTAGATGCCAGTGGCACCTCCGCTCTAGTTGTGACAATCAAAAATGTCTTCAGATATTGCCAAATGCCACTGGGGGAGAAAAATCACCCAGTTGAGAATCACTGTTCTACAGTAATATGTGGTCATTTGGTACTATTATATCTGTTGTCCTTGTCACTATCTAATGTTTCCATGTGCCTGTCTCCCTAATAACCTCCTACTCAGTGATGATTACATAGTAGGAACTCAATAAATACTAGTTGACAGAAATGAATGAACCTTCACAGCAAAGCATGTTTTTACTTTTTCTAAATTCTTTAAAGTTGAGGCAACTGCATGCTTTCCCATGTGGACCTCCCCCTGTGAGCAAACAGAACAGGCCACCAACCCAAGGCAGAATTTGGCTCAAAGACAGAAAATGTGTGGAACAGAATTATTTATTAAGAACAATCCAATCTGAGAAACATACTTAAAGATAATTTATCTTCCCTTCAGTTGCATCCATTTTCCTCTGGGGAAGCTTTATAACTGTGTATAAATGTTTGTAAACTCTTGCTTTCTCCATGGTTACAAGTTATGAGATCCTGTTTATTTATACTAAGAGGTTAAAACTGAGGCTATTTTCGACCAGAGATATACTAAGATAATGGTACTTCACTGATACTATTTGGGGCAAATATTTGTCAAAAATATAAATTGAAGCCTCTCTAAATGAGTTGGACTTTATATCTCCTTCAACAACCCTAAATACTGAGAGAAAAAAAGTCTTAAAGCAGAAGAAAAACCACAGGCAAAATAACTATGACAATATGCAGCAGAGCAGGATAGGAAGTGAATCATGGTAAGAAGGAACACAAACAGCAAGGAATGAGATACTCTGAATGGCATGCAGCGTCCAAGAAGAAAAGTCCAACTTGGAAAGTTTGTACTCTACAAATCGGCGTCTGGCAAATGGTACAACAAAGAAGGCTGGCATCTTGTCCCGGACTAAGTCTAGTGGCCAAATGCTTTACATTTGAAGGTTCTGAGGCATTTGTGAGAAGCTGAATGAATGTTCGTGGTCGGCTCAGAAATGTTGGTGTCTTGAGACCGGAATGTGTTCAATCTCTTCATTTCCTAACTTGAAGACAGGAAACTGGAAAAGCTTCATGAAGTATAGGGGAGACAGATTTCTTGTTTAAATGTAACAGTATGTTTCTCAAAATATTTAAAAGAGTTAGGGAATAAATCTCTTAACTAGAAAGCTAATAAACTAAATGTGAGTGTTTTATCCATTTCTGAATTTAGTGTAGTATTTTCCCTAAATACTTTACAGCTTTAAAGGGGTAGAAAATAACAACAACAAACAATAAATAAAAGAATTTTCTTTTTTCTTTTACCCACATATGGTGGAAGTTTCCAGAAGAAAAGAGAACCTCACATTTGCTGAGCATTTACTACACGACACTTGTGGGATCCTTCAAAAATGACATTTCACTTAATCAGAGTAATCCTGTGAGATAAGTACTGATAACTCCTTTACACAAATTAAAAAACAGATCCTCAACACACATAGCTAGCGAGTAACAGAATTTGAGGCCAAATTTCTGCACTTACTTCCATATACTATGCTCGCAGTTCAAAAACAAAAAACAAACAAAAAAAAGGAAAAGGTATTTTCCTGATTTGTTTTCCTTTTCAATGTTTTTTTTTCTGAGAGGAGTCCAAAGTAAAAAGAAGCACTGTGTTAGAAATTTTCAGAGATGCTGGCATTTCTTCTTCTTTTTAAATGCAGACTAAGCAAAAAAAACCTCCTTCAATGTATTTGCAGTCCTTCTCATATTCTACACAATTAAATTCAGGCTAAGACAGCAAAATGTATTATTTTAGATTTACATTATTTAACAATGAAATAGAAAATAAAACATCTAACTGATCTCAGATGTAACTAAATATAATAACTTCTGGCAAAAGTATGCACAATATTTACTATCGTTTTGGAGGTTTTATATTTTTAGTTTCTTAATCATAGTTTAGGGAATGTTTCTGAAGTACAAATCAAGATATATTCTTTCTCTTTTTTGCCTAATGATTTCTGACTTTGAGGCTATCATGATGATGCTAGGAAAAGAAAGAAGGTTGTACAAACTCTTCTGTGTTGAAATTTAACATGGTTGTACATAATTTTCCTATTAGGTGACCATGACTATTCATATTGATAGGTTGCTAGGCCTACATAGCTGACTGATGTAAAGTATAACTGACATGTGAGGATGAAAAAAAAAAAATGCAAGTATTCCTCTTCCAGCAGGAATAGGAATGGGAGTCAGCCAATATTACTTCTCCAAAAACATTGGCCCATACCCAGAATCTCCATCCATATCTCAAAGTCTTCTTTAGAAAAATCTCAAAGATGTTCTTTCCTCTTCATTGAGTGCCACTGCAGGAGGATCCATTCCTTAGTTCTCTGCAATGCTGAAACTCTCATTTGCTCTGGGGGGAAAAAAAAAGGCCAAAGGAGGGAAGAGGTGAAACATTTGCTACAAAAAAATTTTACTTAAAAGTAAAATCGTATGTTTTCCTCCATTGATCATATTAACGTATGGTGCATTAAAATTTAGTCTCATAAGTCTTCATTATTCAGTCATTTAATCACACGGAAAGTGTGGTAATTTAATTAAAACCAGTAACATAGGTTAGCTATCCCTTGGGATACAAATCTAGGAAAATGATCTAATCCATTGGGTTTCCATTGTAAAAAATGTATTAATATTAGACCACAAAGACCACAGCAGAAAAAAAAAAATGCTGCTCATTTGCAAAGCAGTGATGTGGTGCAGAAACAGCTTGAGTTCAGGTAGACAAAATGTATAATGTTCTTTCTGGAATGAGTAGAGTGTTTTTTTCTTTGGTTTGTTTTTTGTTTTTGTTTTTGGTTTTTTTTGAGACAGAGTCTCGCTCTGTCGCCCAGGCTGGAGTGCAGTGGCGCAGTCTCGGCTCACTGCAAGCTCCGCCTCCCGGGTTCACGCCATTCTCCTGTCTCAGCCTCCCAAGTAGCTGGGACTCTCGAGTAGATGGGACTACAGGCGCCTCCCACCACGCCCGGCTAGTGTTTTTTTGTTTTTTTTGTTTGTTTGTTTGTTTGTTTGTTTTTCCTTTTGTATTTTTAGTAGAGACAGGGTTTCACAGTGTTAGCCAGGATGGTCTCGATCTCTTGATCTCGTGATCCACCCACCTCGGCCTCCCAAAGTACTACGATTACAGGCGTGAGTCACGCACCCGGCCGAGTTTTTAAGAGATTCTGCCACCTCTACTCTCATAGTGGCTAGGTGAATGCTGCAGGAGATGCATTTTCAGAGATAAGAATCGCACTATGATTAGAATATATTTGCTGACAGTTCACATTATGATAGAGGGCCAACTGAATGAACTGCCAAGACAGGAAGCCATTTCTTCAGGGCATAATAGCTCATCTTTTAAAACGTGATATTGTCTTCCTTTATAAGAAACAATACTAACCAGGATTATTTTAAAATAAAATTAATGTTATTTACACCTTAATGTCTGATTGCCAAGACTGTTGTTGCAAATATAGAAGTTCCCATTTTTAAATTCCAAAGTCAAGTTTATTTCCATATACTAGCCAATTGTTGTAGTTCTCTTGATTTGGGGAAACTGAAAAGAGAAAAAAAAGGGTAAGAAAAGGAGGTTTAGACTCAAAAGGCCACATAGTAAAGAATAAAAAATAAAAATTACAAAATATCTCCTCCACCTGCTTCACCACAGTGAATTAAATCCTGACATTGTTTGCTCCCTGCTCCCTGCTGCTAAGTTTCCTTGTTGCTAATACCTGAAAGCATATAAAAATTGTAAGATTATTACCTGGTTAGATGAGTTAGTGTTAATATATTTAACTGTGATTGAACCTGTGATATCTTAGTTTGAACTATTTTACTCAATTATATAGCCTCTGAAAGCTTGTAGAAGTAAAAATATATTTTATTGAGTAGGGAGGACAAGAGAATTTGGCTGAAGCATGGGGCAATAATTTGAAAGAATAAGAATATCATAAGAGCTCCAGGTATATTTCTTGGGCTATATTCTTGGGCTATATATGTTTCTTGGGCTATATATGTCAATTACAAATGGTTCTGGAATAAGAAATCACCCAAGAGATCTGGTGATTTATTGAGCTTGCTAAATATTATACTATTTCTACCCCAACTAATTCAAACTAAACAAATATAGATGGGACAGAGTATTCACAATATCAAAATAGTTTAATATCTCATTTACTTTTATATCTTTCCTCACCCAATCCAATCTCACCATGTCAAAGTAATGCCTCCAGTACTAACAAAGGGTCTACCTTGTGGAATGTGGAACCAGTTTCAGCATCTTTTGTACTTAGCCCACTAGAGACACACCCAATAGAATAGTAGAAGATATTTTAGAAATATGGCCAAAAACAATAGGTGGAAACTGGAAGAAATGGCATCCCAGAATCCAAACAAAGAAATAATTTCAAGAAGAATGGGTTGAGCAAGAGTATCAAAATTCAAGAGAGATAAAAACCAAAATATGATAATGACTTTGATGTATTCGAGGAGCAAGAAGTAGTTCAAGATGGTAGGAGCCAAGCAAAAAAGAGAGTAATAGGAGCATTCTCTCCAAGAGGTAGGAAAGGGAAGCTTATGTAAGATTATGTTCTTGTGCAAGCCAGAACAAGTATGATGAAGATCCACTGGAAGATTTCGAGTACAAGAATGAAATGAACTACTGTCCATTTTCAAAAGCACATTCCTATTGTGTGATAGAGAAAAGAATATGAGGGGCAGAGTGAAAACAGGACAACATTTGAGAAGGCTGTTACAGGGATCTAGTTGAAAGTTAGTACTGGTTTGTATTGGGGTGGTAAAAGAAAAGGTAGTGAGAAATTTTCAGATTAAAATAAATACTTTTTAAATAAAGCTGGCAGGATTGGTTATGAAGGATAAGGGGAGTAGAGAAACTAAAGATGATGTGGTCATTTTTGGTGTTACAGTGGTGTTGTTTGATTATGGAGGACAATTTGGGGAGTATCTGATTTAAGAAAGGTGATGAAGAAGTTTTCTTGAACAGGCCAAGTTTGAGATGTCTATTAGGCACTGAGGTAGTGGTGTCAAGTAAGAACCAATATAAACAAGTCTATTTTAGAGGAGAGGTTATGGCTAACAATATAAATGTGGGTGTCTTCAGTATATACATATTATTTAAACAACAGTAATTGGTAAGTTGACCTCAAGAATGAAGCTAGGTAGAAAACAAACATGGAGGATGGGGATTTTTTGGGAGAAAGCCCCCCAAAATCTGGCCATAAAATGACCCCAAAACTGGCCATAAACAAAATCTCTGCAGCACTGTAACATGTTCATAATGGCCCAAACGCCCACACTGGAAGGTTGTGGGTTTATCGGAATGAGAGCAAGGAATACCTGGCCCACCCAGGGAGAAAAATCGCTTAAAAGCATTCTTAAGCCACAAACAATAGCATGAATGATCTCTGCCTTAAGAACATGCTCCTGCTGCACTTAACTAGCCCAACCTATTCCTTTAATTTGGTCCATCCCTTCGTTTCCCATAAGGGATACTTTTAGTTAATTTAATATCTATAGAAACACTGCTAATGACTGGTTTGCTGTTAATAAATATGTGGGTAAATCTCTGGGACTCTCAGCTCTGAAGGCTGTGAGACCCCTGATTTCCCACTTCACACCTCTATATTTCTGTGTGTGTGTCTTTAATTCCTCTACCGCTGCTGGGTTAGGGTCTCCCTGACCGAGCCAGTCTCGGCAGGGATTCAACAAGCTATAAGGCACTCAAACATATAGAGGTTAAGAAGAGAAGTCTGCCAAGGAGAATGAAGAGGACTAGACCACGAGGAAGTAGAAAATACAGGGGACTCTATGTCCCTGATACAAGGTGGGAAATTATTTCAAGAGCTGCATCAAATACAGTTGAAAGGTTAATCAACACATTGTTTAAGAAATTATCATTGAATTTTATGACATGGATTCATAAGTCAATTTTACAAGAATTGATGTAATGACATTATTGGGATAAAATTCTGACATGAATGAACTCAAGCACAATGGAAAGTGAGAACGTTGATACAATGAATATGGTGGTACTTTTCCACTGTGGTGATTGGAGTAAGCTAGAACTATGTGTTATAAAACCGTTCTCTGGATGGTTCTAGATTAGAGCTGAACAAAAGATATATCTGCATGCAGAACTGAAGCAGTAGTTGTTACTCTCTGAAAGTTATCAGAATTAGATGTAGTGAGAGGCAGACATAGAATTTGTCAGCCTGTACCAGCTTGTTCTCATTCTCTTCCCATTCTGCTTGCAGATCTTCTTCCTCAATGCACTGTGGACCAACAACAATTCCAGGCACACCACCAGGTGCAGAGGCAACAGCCTTTTATAGACTTCTTTTGCTCTTTTTCAAGTCCCCACTCTAGCAGCTGGACATGCCTGGCTTTGCAGATCCCCCATAGGCTCTGACTTGTTCACCCACACCAGCACTTCTGGAGAGTGATTGGTGACTTTCCCTGATCCTTTAAATCCCTTTTTGTAGCCTTATTTCCTATATTCTCTCCCTGTATTTCCAATAATTAATCTCTTATTCTATACTTGTTCTACTTCCCTGAATACAAGTATAAAACTGGTGCAAGTATAAAGCTTGTTAAGGAAATTTGTTCTAAAGGGAAAGAGAGAAACATGGAACAGCTGGATGGTGGTATAAATTCAATGACAGATCTCTTCAATTTTTAAAATAAGAATCATTAAGCCTTATCAGTATGCTAATGGGATAGATCTAGAAAAAAATGAGAAAATTATTATGCAGAACAGAGAGGAGATAAATCAGAAGTAAAATCTTTAAGAAAGAAGATGGGGGATCCAACAAAGTGTTGGTCTTAAGTCAAGTCAGAGGCAGTTTATCCATTATACTGAAAGAATAAGGAAATGAGCACAAATTCAGGGGAACTGATAAATTTGGGAACTGTAATAAATAGGAAGAGGTTTTTTCTTCTGCTTGCCTTATTAGCTGAGAGTGAAGAATAAGAAATGATGGTGAAGGATTGAAGAGAAGGAAAAAGTATAATACCGATGTTTTGAAGCATAAGGAAAAAATTTGACTAGAGAAATTAGTGGAACATTTTTACATAGCTGAGGGGAAAGCTTGAAACCTATAAAAAATGGGAGAAGCCCACTGTGTTTTCTGTTTTCCAGCTGGTTGGTTTTTTTCAGTGCATTCATCTGTTGGTTTCAGGTGTGCAGCAGAGGACTTGGGTTTAAATGGGATCTGAGTTTTGGTAAATTTAAATGATAGAGAAATATAGATGCATGCAGGGGAAAGATTGTATTAATGGGTTCTAAACATGTAAAGTGAAAAACAAGATCTAAACATGTGAAGTGAAAAACAAGAATGTAAGAGGGAGCATGATGGGGGAAGAACATTAAATTTTTCAAGTGGGCATAAGAATTGGTCACATGATGGTGCAAGAGAGACTGAGCCGTGAAATTAGTAGAGTTATTAAAAAGTAGGAAGCGTAATATGCCTTGGAAATGGTGTAGTCTTTGGTAGTAACAAGATCTATGGTGTAATCATAGAAACAAATGGCTGAAGAGAAAGATGATTTGAAAGGGGATCAAGTTAAGGAACTGAGATGTCTTAGTATTAAATTAGCCATCTTTGAGGAAGTTGATCTCCCAAATAAGTGTGATAGAGTCATGACGGAGAGAAAGACACAGCAAAACATCCACGTGTAGAATGTAAGGAGGCAGTCAAACTCAGATGCTAACCCTGCATTGGCTTAACAGTAGGAACCTTAACTTGGACATTAAACAGAATGCAGAGCTACAAAAAAATAGGTACCATCCATTGAAATAATAAAATCACATACTTTTTCATAATGAAAATTTATATCCTCTGAAGGACATAATTTTATAAGATCTACAGGGAGGCTGCTCATAATCAATATGCCATTAATATGAAGAATATTAAATCAGTAAATCAAAGTTATTCCAGCAAGACATGACCAATTGTTGATATGTGGGTGGAAACACTGTCTCACTTCCTTTAACCATCTCTCATTGCTTACGTAAGGTTAAGTGGTTACAAAGTAAGACTTAGAAAGTATTGCCATTTTCTCTTCTACCATGTAGTAGACGAAATTTCATTTTGCTAATTCCTATTCCCGGATAATGCTTAACTTTATCAACAACTACTTAGTTAAGACTTAGAATTTGCTTTTAGATAACTACAAAACTAAAACTGACTTCATAAATTCTTATCAATGGTATTCTCTTTCTTAAATCTAATGCATCTCTAAAGATTTTTCTCACCTTACATGCCCTTAAATATCCATTTACCCTCTCACTTAGATTCATCCCAGTATTTCTGACATTTATATTAATAAAAAAGAAAGGGGAAATGAGTATATCCCACTGACACTGAGGAAAATCTTGTAAGTATCATCATGAAAAAAAAAAAAAAAGACTGGAACAGGGTATTTGGTTTCTAAAATGTGCTTGAAATTCTTCCAAGAACTCTGAACATGCTAATAAAAATGTAAATTATTGTAATTTCCCAATTGAAGATAAAATATTTTTATTTGTAAATATATCTACCTCATCAAGGATTTTGTTTATAGCTAAATCCACATTGGTGTTTCCTGGTATCTTGTTAGATAGTGTTAGGCTGGCATTGCTTTGAAAAGAATAATGAGCATTATTTCAGAGAAATCATTGTAAAAAATGTCTAATACCCCTCAATGTAACTTAAATCTATGCAAGCTACAGTGTATGTAATGAATGGTGATAATGGCTTAGTAGTAAACTGGAAAAGACATTGCCCCCTACTTTTAGAAAAGATATAAAGATAGAATCAACTATGCTGAGCCAAAAAAAAACATGTAATCATGAGTGATATTTAACATCCCAGGAATGTAATTAGATTCCTTTAGAGAATGAGAAAAGGCTTAAAACTACCAGCTGAAATAATTACTTTAAAGGTCAAAGAAATTAAAAATACTCAAAAATCCTATTTGTGTTAGTTAGACATTTATGAGACAACTCTAATCTGCAATTTCATTGATGTAAGGAGAAATATTCATCCAGGTCCTCCTAAAAATAGATCCAAGATAGAATTAAACATACACGAATTTTGTTAAGGAAAATGCCAGGGTGAGGAAATAGAAAGGGAGCCAGGGAAAGCTGGGAGAGACAACAAGACCTGATACAGGACTGACTCCAAGTGCAGGAGACACAGAAAAAGTTACAAGCTTGCTCAACTGCCATAGAGCTCAAGGAAGCTTCAGTCAAACTGTCAGGGAGTCCTGGAACCACATTCACTCATCCAAGGAGTTGTACTTCTGTCAGGAAATGGCCTGCCTTAGCACTCCTGCTGCACTCAGTTACAGGTTAAAGGTAGCCCATAGGAAGTGTGGCCTCAGTGCAAATACCTTGATAAATTTCAGGGCAGAGCAGCTACACGTTCTATCAATTATATTCCCTGTAGTTGGACGGAACATTCTCATGGTTGCCAAAGGAGGGGAAGACGAACAATATTCTACAATACATATTTGGCATATGCATACGATAATTATCTTAATCAGGAATTCAAACTGATATCTCAGTCTTGTTTGTACTCAAAGAAAGAATTTTATTCCTGGTTTACAATGATTTCCTATATTTTTTCTTTAATCTCTCTCTCATTTTTAAAGAAGTTTTTTTAGGCTTCTTTCAGATTAGTATGTTTTATTCAGTTTAGTCCTTGGTTCTATTTTTTTCAAATGTCCCATTTACACTCCAACCTAAAAAATTTTAAATTAATCCAGATGCCTGCTTGTTCTTATAAATATATAGTAATGTCTCCTTCACTATCCTGAAATTAAATGTTATGATTATTTTACCATTTTGAAATTAAAGTAATAGATAATATCAACTACCCACATATATAATGTCATAATGCAATAGAAAGGGGAAAATAAAAATAAAATATATATAATAAATTTAGTATATGAATATGAAAAGGTTTGAGAATGACTATATTAGACAGCACCATGAAGTAGTTATGTGCTTGCAAAAACTTAAAGTGAATAATATTATAATTAATACAAGGAAAAGAAAAGTCATTCTGTACAAGAAGTTAGGAAGAGTTACAGAGCACTGATATAGATGAATAGTAGAATAAAACTAAAGATTAATTGTATTATTCTATCTATTTGTACATGCATACCTCAGAGATAGTGTGGATTCTGTTCCAGACTACTGCAATAAAGTTAATATTGCAGTACAGCAAGTCACACAACTGTTTCAGCTTCCTAATGTACATAAAGGTTATGTTTACACTATACTAAAGTCTATTAAGTGTGCAATAGCATTATGTCTAAGAATAACAAGGAACATATTAAAAATACTTTATTGCTAAAAATGTTAACGATCATCTGAGCCTTTAATGAGTTATAATCTTTTGGCTGGTGGAAGATTTTGCCTTGATGTTGATGACTGCTGACTGATTAGGATGGTGAAACGTGCTGAGAGGGTGGCTGTGGCAATTTCTTAAAATAAGGCAACAATGAAGTTTGACATATTGATTGACTCTTTCTTTTAAGATATTTCTCAGCAGCACGTGATGCTGTTTGATAGCATTTTACCTACAGTAGAGCTTGTTTCACATTTGGAATCAATCCTCTTAAACCCTGCTACTGCTTTATCAGTTGTGTAATATTCCAAACACTTTGCTGTCATCTCAACAATGTTCAGAATAGTAGATTCCATCTCAAGAAACCACCTTCTTTGTTCATCAATACATGAGCATGTTTCTTTGCAACTCCTCGTCTGTAAAAGTTGTATCATGAGGCTGAAGCAGTTCAGTCACATCTTCAGGCTCCACTTATAATTCTAGTTCTGTTGTTATTTCCACCTATAACTGCAGAGGAGAAGGAAGTAACTGCCGATGTTACTGTTATTTCTGGTAACAACTTAGAATCAACTTCTTAACTTCTGTTAACACTGATGTTTTGACTTCCTTCCACAAATCAATAAGTTCTAAATGACATCCTTTCCAGGTTTTCAATTTACTTTGCCCAGGTCCATCAGAGGAATGACTATCTATGAGAGCTATCAGCTTACAAAAGGTATTTTTTAAATAACACTTGAAAGTCAAAATCGCTCCTTGACACATGGGCTGCAGAATGCATATTGTGTTAGCAGCCACAAAAACATTAATCTTATGGAACATCTCTGTCAAAAATCTTTGGTGACAGATGTGTTATCAAGAAATAGTAATATTTTAAAAGGATTTTTTTTTTTTTTTTTTTTTTTTTTTTTTCTGAAAAGGTCTCAACAGTGGGCTTAACTTAATCAGTAAACAATGCTATAAACAGATGTGTTGTCATCCAGGCTTTGTTTTTCCATTTATGCAGCAGAGGTGGAGTAGATTTGGCATAATCCTTAAGGGCCCTAGGATTTTCGGAATGGTCAATAAGCATTGGCTTTTACTTAAAGTTATCAGCTTCATTAGCCCCTACTGAGATAGCCTGTCCTTTGAAGCTTTGAAACCAGGCATTAATTTCTCCCCTCTGGCTATGAAAGTCCTAGATGGTATCTTCTCCCAGTAGAAGCCTGTTTTCAGTGTAGCTACCTTAATCAATGATCTTATCTATATCTTCTGAATAACTTGTCACAGCTTCCATGTTAGCACTTGCTGCTTCACCTTGCACTTTTATGTTATGGAGATGACTTGTTTCTTTAAATCTTACTTAAAGCAGGTTTAAACTTCTCTCTCTCTAGCTTTCAATTTTTCTTATGCACTTCCTCACCTTCATAGACTTGAAGTTAAGGCCTTGTTGTGAATTAGGCTTTGTCCTAAGGGAATGCTGTGGCTGGTTTGATATTTTATTCACAAGACTAAAACTTTCTCCATATCGGCAGTAAGATTGTTTCACGTTCTTATTACTCATAAAGTAGTAGTTTTTCTTTGTATTTACAACTTGACTGTTTGGCACAAGAGACCTAGCTTTTGGCCTTCTAGCTTTTAATTTAAAGTGAGATCTGAGGTCAGGAGCTCGAGACCAACCTGGTCAACATGGTGAAACTCCATCTCTACTAAAAAATACAAAAAAATTAGCTGGGTGTGGTGGTAGGCACCTGTAATCCCAGCTACTAGGGAGGCTGAGGCAGGAGAATTGCTTGAACCCAGGAGGCGGAGGTTGTGATGAGCCGAGATCGTGCCATTACACTGCAGTCTGGGTAACAAGAATGAAACTCCGTCTCAAAAAAAAATAGTGAGAGATGCACAAATCTTCCTTGCACTTGAAAACTTAAGGGCCCTTGTAGGGTTATTATTTGGCCTAGTTTCAGTATCACTGTGTCTCAGGGGATAGACAGGCCCAATGGGAGGAATGCCTGGTTGCTGGAAAAATCAGAAGCACACAACATTTATTAAGTTGTCATATTATATGGACAGAGCTTGTGGTGCCCCTTCCCCCCAAAATTACAATAGTAACATCAAAGATCACTGATCACAGATCACCATAACAGAGAAATAAACAGAAATAGAAGTGATGTGACAAGAAAAATGATTGAAGAAAAGATAAAATTATTGCAAGTCACTGGGCCTCATCTATGAGTTTTGTATCCAAACATTTTCTATATAGTGGTATGTGCAGTAAATAGAATTCTACATTCTACAATGGCCCACACCCTTGTATAATTCCCTTTCCATAAGTGTGAGTGATATCTGTAATTTACTTTTAACCAGTAGTATACAGGAAAGGTGATGGGCTATTACAGAAAGAATTGTGCAAATGTAACTGAGATCCCTAGTTAGTTGGAGTTAGTAGAGAAAAAAATTACTCTGAGTAGGACTGACCTAATCAGGTGAGCTATTCCAAAAATAACATAGATGTTGGAGAGATTCTTCTGCTGGTCTTGAAGAAGCAAGTCTTGATCAGTTCTATGAGCTGCAGGGAAATGAATTTTCTAATACCTGCATGGGCTTGAAAGAGAACCCAAAGCTTCATATAATATCGTATCCCTGGCCAACACTTGGATTGTCTTGTGAGGCACTAAGCAGAGGACCCAGCTAAGTTGCACACGGACTCCTCACCCATGTAAGCTGTGAGGCAGTAAATGTGTTTTAAGCTACTAAGTATATTACACAGCAATAGAAAAACCAACACAACATGAGAAAGGGCAGCAACTGAGAATCACAGAAAACAGATCCTTACCTTGAAATTGAACCCATATATTCGTAATCTAGCACTTAAAAAGAGCTTGGAAAATGCCTGCTTCAATAAATGATAGATTAATAGAGAATGAATTAGAAAAAGAACCAATAAATAAAAGGGTATATGTTAGACCTCTGAGGACAGTATCAAAGTAAGATTAAAAAGCAATAGATTATTTAAATAAATATTAAGTAATTATTAAATTTTTGCCATATCTAATTTTCACATGAATGTTGTATTGTACCATAAAAATTAAATATTCCAAGATAAAAATAATATGAAATACTTTTAAAATGACATTTACTTATCAAGTGTGATGAGATCCCAATATCTCTACTTAATATTTTGTTTGAATCTTATTTTTTAAAAGACTGAAATATCTTTTTTACATATTTTCAGTTATTATTTTGCTGAAGCTGTGATGAACAAAACAGGGAAACATCCCATACCTGGTGGAACTTACATTCTAGGAAACAGAGACAGAATGCAAATAATAAACAATAAATGATTACATGTTTCTTAAGGCAATAAATACGTGGAAAAAAATAAAACTATAAAAGTAATTCAGAAAGGAAGAGAGATAGTTGTAATAAATAAGGTGGTCTGAATAGGTTATTGAAGAAAGGCTTGATGAAGATGAGGGACAAGTTGAAGCTGTATGTGAAGGAAGATTTTTTTCCCAATCAAAATGAATAGTTAGAGAAAAGGCACTAAGGTAAGAGACTATCAGGTCTGTTAGAGAAACAGCGGAAAGGCTAGTGTGGCTGCACTGGAGTGAGCAAGAGGAGGGCATAGGATGGAAGGTGAGAGAATTAACATGAGGGCCCAGATCACATAAGGTCAAGCGGATTTTTGGATTTTTCTTTGAGTGAAATTTGAATTTTTCTTTGTGTGAAATTAAAAGCCATTGCAAAGCTTTGCACAGAAGAGAGGTATGATCTGATTTACATGACTTACCACAGGGTAATTTTGACTCCTATATTAAGAATAGAGAAAGTCAACAAGGCAACAGGGTAAAAGAAGGGATGACAGTTATTATCCAGTAATTACTTTTAATGGCAAAACTCATTTTAATGGCAAAAAACACAATTAAGTTTGCACCAACCTAGCAGAAGTCTATTGCAAAAATCCAAACAAACCAAAACAGCAGTGGTGGTGGAGGTGATGAGAAGTGGTCATATTCTAGTCATAGAGCTGATAAGATTACCTGAAGTATCAATCATAAGATTTGAAAGAAAGAGAGGTGTCAAGAATGACTCCAAAGTTATTGGCTTGAGCAACTGGAAGGGTGGAATTATTATCAACCGATTTGGGAAAGGCTAAGGTGGAGATTTGTAAACCTGACCATACCTTTTTAGAGTATGCAAGTAAAAGCAATATATTTGCAAATCTAAATCTGTTTTGGGTTGTTTTTTGTTTTGTTTTGTTTTGTTTTGTTCCGAGACAGAGTCTTACTCTGTCACCCAGGCTGGAGTGCAGTGGCGCGATCTCAGCTCACTGCAACCTACATGTCCTGGGTTCAAGAGATTTTTGTGTTTCAGCTTCCCAAGCAGCTGGGATTACAGGCGCCCACCACCACAACTGGCTAATTTTTGAATTTTTGGTAGAGACGGGGTTTCACCATGTTGGCCAGGCTAGTTTCCAACTCCTGACCTCAGGTGATCTGTCTGCCTTGGCCTTTCAGAGTGCTGGGATAACAGCCGTGAGCCCTTGTACCTGGCCTGCAAATCTAAATCTTTAAATATATCTTTACATAATTGCTAGAAATATGAAAATCAAAAATTCTTGGTAAGCAAGTTTGTTTGCTTGCTTAATATTTCATGAGACATAAAATGTCCTTCATTTAGTGAAATTAGTCTCATTTCCTTGCAGCTTTCCAAATATATTCAAAAACTTTCTAATTATTTTCACAATTTCACCAAAGTAGCAATTATGATGTTCACTTTCTTGTCATCAATTAAATATAAACAGAAAGTATTAACAAACTTTAAAATGTTTTTAAGATTTACTTTAAAGAGCCATCTACTGTGTCCAGAATGAAAGCCATTGTACAGTATGTAAAATAATCTATCAACTAAGTGGTTAATCATATATTTTAAAAATGTAATTGAGAATTTCACTGATTTTAGAATCTTGCACTTTGATTCCTTAGATTACGTGTTGTCAAAGTATAATGTAATGAATTCCTAAAGCATCTAGTGTTAACATTTTTAAAGGACAGAAAAATGATGCAAGAATTCAATATCAAATGATGATGTGACTTCCAATATGGTGAACAATTTTTAGAAGATGCTGAACAGAAAACACACCTTTTCTTTGAATCACAAAATGGCCACATTCTCAGAAAATCAAACATATATTAAATCAGTGCAAGCAATATTTTGTGCTCTGTTTGTAAAATGGAGGTTAGCTATAGGTTTGGGTAACTATAAACAAATATTTCATCTATAAGAATATCCAGGCCGGGCGCAGTGGCTCACACCTGAAATCCCAGTGCTTTGGGAGGCCGAAGTGGGTGGATCATGAGGTCAGGAGTTCAAGACTAGCCTGGCCAAGATGGTGAAACCCTGTCTTTAATAAAAATATAAAAATTAGCTGTGGATGGTGGCGGGCGTCTGTAATACCAGCTACTCAGGGGGCTGAGGCAGAGAATTGCCTGAACCCAGGAGGCAGAGGTTGCAGTGAGCCAAGATCGTGCCACTGCACTCTAGCCTGGGTGACAGAGCAAGACTCCAAAAAAAAGTATATCCAGCAAGTTGAGGTTGTTCATAATTGTGTCCAACAATGGATAGTTTTTCTGGCCTGCATTACAGGACATGTATTGTCCCTAGCCCATGCCCATTAACTGACAGGAACTCCTATATACTAGGAAAACATCTGTTTCCCCTACTATAATCTCAACACTTCTATGACCAGATATGTGGACTTTTTTTTCACATGGATCAGTTCTACAACACCAGCTAGGTGTTCTACAATTTAACTCAATTCTGACTCTCTCTGCCTAGAGACAGCATCAGATTCCACAGGTTAAGGGCTCAGTCCACAAATCTGTCCCCAATTTCAAGTGTCAATCACCTGAAGTGATCCCAGAAAACCCACAATTTTTGTCCAACATGGCTAAAGATTGGAGGTTCCCTTGATCCCTTCCTTAGGTCTGATAATCTGCTAGAGCAGCTTACAGAACCCAAGAAAACAGTTTATTTACTACTGCTGATTTATTACAAAGGATATAGATGAGTGGCCAGAGGAAGAGATATATATAGTGAGATTTAGAAGATCCCAGGGCACAGGAGCTTCTGTCTCCATGGAGTTGAGATGGACACCTTCCTGGTATGTGAATGCGCATAATTCCAACTCTATGACATCCTTAAAACAGCAAAACTAAAGGTAAAAAGATCCGTGATTCTAGGGAGAGTGAAGAGATTTGTGGAGAGATGACCAAAGAGAACACAGATGATTTTAGGGGAAGTAAAAGTGCTTCACATAATATTATAACGATGAATACATATCATTATACATTTGTCTAAACCCATAGAATGTACAACATCAAGAAGGAATCTTAATGTAAATTAAGGACTTTGGTCATAATGATGATGTAGTTTCATTAATTGAAACAAATGTACTGTTCTGATAGCAGATTTTGATAATGGAAAAGGCTATGCAAGTGTAGAGACGGGGGGTATATGGAAAATAGCTGTACCTTCCTCTCAACTTTATTTTTGCCCAAAACTGCTGCAAAAAAAATTGTCTTTAAAAAAAAGTTAGTTGCAAGTCTACATGATCCTAAAACATACTGATAAAAACAAAAATACAGTAATCTAACTACTTCTCAAATCTAGAAACATATATCAGTATTTCAAGCATTTAAAAAAATTGTCTTTTACGTTGCTGTTGTTAATCATCTACCACTCCAACTTCAATTTTCATCGTGCTCAGGTGCAAACACTCTATCTTTATCCTCTCACACCTGATAATGATCAAACATATACAAGCATAAGTGCACATAACTCTGAAAACTGCACCCTTCCGATAACATAAAACAAGGCAAAAAAGATACCTTCCAGGTTGGAAGATACAGGTCTAATTCATAAATTATTGTTTGTTTTATAGTAGTTCTACATCATTTCCCTATTGACATCTAAGTTAGTTCCAGTTTTTATGTACTGCAAATAACACTGAACACTCTCATCATATAGTATTATCAGCCTAATACTTTTATTTTTATTCAGAAGATAGATTCCCAAAGTCAGATTGTGAGCACAAAAACCCTGTGTCATTGTAATTTATGTCATCTTGAGAAGTTTACTTCTCAAAACAGTATTCAGTAAATCATACTTGTACCCCAAAATTAATGAGGAAGCCCATTTCTCCACATTCTGGGATGTTAACATTCTTTTAAATTTTGTCAATCAGATTGAAAGTAAACAGTATCACATTGATGGTTTAATTAAACTTCTCTTCTTACTAAGAAGAAGAATGACATTTTTGTACTTTTTTGATCTTTGAATTTTCTTTCTCTAAATTGCATACACATATTGCATCTTTTTAAAAATTATGATTTTTATCTTTTCAATTTACAACAGTTATTTATATATTACAAATATTAATCAGACTGTCATAGATAATTCATTTTTTTGTAAACAATAGTCTGTCTTTTAACTTTGCTTATTGTCTTATAATTCAAATTTTTTACTCTTTTACTTTTTATTCTCAAATATACTTATTTTTTATGCCTCAGAGTTTTCTATCTTGCTTAAAATGGTTTCCTATAAGTTGGGGTAACAGTTATACAATTTATTATTTTGTTAGATTCAATTTCAATCATCTGAAATCCTAACTTTGTTAAAGTCTTTTCCAGTTGGATAACCAACTATGTCAGCACATTTATTGAATAAACTATTCTTTTTCTACTACTTGTAATACCATATTTTGATTATTTTAACAATCTTTGTATCCTGGTTTTATGTCTAGACTCATAGGTGTTAAACTAATCTGCTTTTCTATTCCTGTACCTGTGCCATGCTGATTCCATAACAATGTTTTGGTAGTAAGTTTCAGTATCGGGCAAGGCAAGTGTCCATTTAGTATCCTTTCTCATTTGTTTCTTGAATATTCAAGGACATTTTTTTCTTTAGAAAAATGTTTCTTGTTTATCAATAGTTTTATTTGATATTTGAAACCATTGATATTCTCCATGGAATTGCTATAAATATATAAATTAATTTAAAAGGATTGTTATTTTAATGATACTAAGTCTTCTGATCCAGGACCATCAGCATCTCTCAATTTGGCTGGTTCTTGTTTTATATCCTTTATTAAGATTACAATTTTGCTTTCTTTCCTAAATTAAGAAAGACTAAGACATGAAGACAAAAGTAAACAATATTTAAATATATGATGTCATAAATAACTAAAGCCTCATCACCTTTGTAACTACCATTTAGGTCAAGAAACAGTACATTACCATTACACAAAAGTTCTCCCTCCAATGTGTCTCTTTCCAACCATATCCTTCCTTCTTCCCCTAGATGTTAATTAGAGTTAACAACCACACCAAAGTTTTGCTTTTCTTTAATCCCACAATTTGTTGAATGTAGAGGATTCTATCCTTTTCATTGTCAGAAACCAATTTCAACATTAGAAAAATAGATGTTTTTACTTATCCCCACATTTCCCAATGTGGTCACAAAAGATACCTGATATGATTTCAATATTCTTTAATTTGTTTAGTCTTGTTTTGTGGCCTAACATATTGTCTATCCTGGAGAACGTTCTGTGTGTACATGAGAAGAATGTGTATTCTGCTGCTGTTGGATGGAATGTTCTTATGTCTGATAGGTCCAGTTGATCTAACATATAGTTTAAATCTGGTGTTTCCTTACTGATTTTCTGTCTGAATTATCTCCATCGCTAGAACTGGAGTATTGAAGTCAAATACTACTATTGTATTACAGTCTATCTCTTTCTTCATATATATTACTATTTGCTTGATATATTTAAGTGCTATAATATGAGGTGCTTATATATTTATAACTGTTATATCTTCTTGCTGAATTGACCCCTTTATCATTATATTTGTACCTTCTTAGTCTCATTTTACACTTTTTGACTTAAAGTCTATTTTATTTGATATAAATATAGCTACTACTTCTCTCTTTTGGTTTCCATTTGCATGGGATATATTTTTCCATGCTTTCATTTTCAGTTTATCTGTGCCCTTATGGGTGAAGTGAGCCTCTCATGGGCAATATATAGTTGGGTCTTGTTTTTGTTGTTTGTTTGTCTGTTTGTTTTATTCATTCAGCCACTCTCTGTCTTTTGATTGGAGAGTTTAATCCATCTACATTCAAGATAATTATTGATAAAGACTTGCTACTGTCATTTGTTCATTGTTTTCTGATTATTTTGTAGATTCTTTGTTCCTTTCTTCCTCTCTTGCTGTCTTCCTTTTTGACTAAATTATTTTCTCCAGTGGTATGCTTTCTATGGCAGTGTGATACCTTAATTTTTAGCTTGTGTGTATCTACTATAGGATTTTGCTTTGTGATTACCATGAGACTTATAAAAAGCAGCTTATAATTATAATAGGCTATTTTAAGCTGATAACAACTTAACCTATGATTTTACTCCAAACTCTCCACACACATTTTATTTTTTGTGTGTCACAATTGACATTTTTGTATTGTGTGTCCCTTAAAAAATTATTGTAGCTATGATTATTTTAATAATTTTATCTTTTATCATAATAAAGATATAAATGATTTACACACCAGTGTTAAAACATGAAACTATTTTCAATACGAACGTGTACTTACTTTGACCAGTAAGTTTTGTATGTTCATGTTTTTGTGTTACAAAGTAGCATCATTTTTTTAAGCTTGAAGAACTCCCTTGGCATTCCTTGTAAGGTGAATTTGGTGCTGATGAATTCATTCAGTTTTGGTTTGTCTGAAAGTTTATATCTCCTCTCTATTTCTGAAGGATAGCTTTGCCACATACAGTATTATTGTCACCATTTTTTCCCTTCAGCACTTTGAATATATCATCCCTCTCTCCTGGCCTCTCTCTTCTTACAAGGTCCTTGCTGAGAAATCTGCCAATATTGGAACTCAATTATATGCTATTTGTTTCATTTCTCTTGCTGGTTACAGGATCCGCTCTTTGTCTTTGATTTTTAAGAGTTTGCTTATAATTTCTCTTGCTGTAGTCTTGTTTGGATTGAATCTGATTGGAGATCTTTGAGCCTGCAATACCTGGATATGCATATCTTTCTCCAATTTGGAAAGATTTTTACAATTTTTTGTAATAATAAAAATACTTCATTGTCTTTCTCTTCTCCTTCCCAAATATCTATAACTCAAACATTTGCTCTTTTGATGCCAACCCATAAATTTTGTAAGCTTTCTTCATTTCTTTTCATTTTTTTATTTTTTCTCCTCTGACTAGATACTTTCAAATAATCTGTCTTTGAGTTTACAGATTCTTCCGCTTGATCAGTTCTACTGTTGATGCTCGCTAATGCACTTTTCATTTCATTCATTGTATGTTTCAGTTCAGAATTTCTATTTGCTTTTTATATAATTTCCATCTCTCTGTTAAATTTCTAGTTTCTGTCATGTATTGTTTTCATGATTTCATTGAATTGTCTCTCTGTATTTTCTGAAGTTCACTTAGCACCTTTATAACAATTATTTTAAATTTTGTCAAGCATTTTGTATATCCCCATTTCTTTGGGGTCAGTAACTAGGAGACAATTGTGTTATTTTTGTGTAGTTATATCTCCTTGGGTTTTTTGTTTGTTTGTTTCTTGAAAGACGTATTTCAAGATACAAAGACATAATTTTGTTACGAGGGAAAAAATGAATGTTTCTTTGTAGCTACATATAAACATCGTGGACATGGAATGTTTAAAGTATTAAAAGGGTTGCAATGTCATCTTAAAAAGCCAAGATTTTTCATTTTCAGGGGACCAAAATCAAGAATTGGAGGGAGGAGGAAAAGATAATATAAACAAATTTTTTCTTTCAACACTCTAATAAGTTTTGCTAGCACAAATGACTGAGCTACCTAACTTCAAGGCAGTGAGCAAGTCTTCTAGGTTCCATGAACACACCCCGCCCACACCACCAGGACACAGTTACTTGGTTTTTATTAACATGAAAGGAAAGTTGAAGGGAGCAGAAATAAGAAATACATCTTACATTTTTAAAAGAAAAGCTTTAGTCAAAATAAATTTAACAGTGAGTATTAAAGGATTCATGAATCAGGTAGCAGTCAGAACAGGAAGAGCTGCATTCCAACAGCATGAGCAGCAGATTTTTAGAGGTTGAAAATGGAAGTAAAGTAAAGAAACTACTTTCCTGGTAAAAGCTAGGTATTTGCCTCATTTGAGTACAGACCAATGGGAGGTCCCTTGTTATGTGATCAGTCAGCTGGCTGGATGTTTGTGATTGATTAAGAATTTTTGTTTTGTTTTGTTTTTGTAATCAGTTATAGAAAATGCCTCCAAACTATCTTTTAGTGTGCTTATGTAAGGGGCTGTAAGTACAAAGACAAACTTACGCTAATAACCTCCTACTTATTCTGTTTTAACACTTTAATCCCCTCCTAAAGTTTTACTATTGAACATATAGAGAAGGAAGCTTAAGTACAATATTTCTAAAGCACTTTCTATTTGATTTATAGCTTTAAGATAATATTAATTCATTTCTTTTCATACTAATAGTTAAATGCAGTACCATTTAATATAAAAAATATTTATATATATATAAGGATTGATAATAAATAAATAAATAAAAATATTATTCAGAATAATTGGGCCAAACAGGTAAAAAAGATGGAAAAAAAATAGACAATATAATAAAAAATACTTTTCTTAAATTATTCAGGTAATTATCTTAATTATTCACTTCAGTTTACATGTGCCAATCCCAGCTTAATAATCACAAAATATCTTCAGATATTCTTGACACACATTAGATAAAATTGGTGATTTATTCTAAATGTCCATTTAATGGCCGAATTTCTCAATGCCAACACTGAGCAATTACCCAAATTCTAACTAAATATACTATTTAAAAAAATGAATTCATTAGTCAAATAGTTATAATAATCACTATCACACATGACTACTGTATTCACATTGAAAAGAAGCCCCAACTCATATGAAAGCACAAAATTTGAGAATGTACATAACATTGACCCATATTCTTACACATAATTTATTATATAATGATTGAAATATAGTATGGCTTTTACTTTCAAGTTTTTCTGTCATAAATTTCACGTTAAGCTTTTGTAGAGAAGCAAGGGCAACTAGATATGTTTGTCTTATCTGAAAACCGGTTTCTCTTCAGTATATTTTTGTGTATGTTTGTGGGTTTGTAAGTCAAAACTAGTAGATTATAGTAATTCAAAAAGGAATTTGGGGTGACAGAAGAGCAAAAACAGAATTTGGATCCTCAGTAATTTTAAACTGGCAAGTGAAAGAAAACATAAATAGACATGAAATAATTTTATCTAGGCAATTAACATTTAGGAATCTTCAATAGGAAAATGTTCTGGTAAGAATCTCAGAATTGTAAAATCCCAATTTTTTTATTTCATTTATTTATTTATTTATTTTTTTTTTTTTTTTTTGAGACGGAGTCTTGCTCTATTGCCCAGGCTGGAGTACAGTGGTGTGATCTCAGCTCACTGCAATCTCTAGCTCCTGAGTTAAAGTGATTCTCCTGCCTCAGGCTCCTGAGTAGCTGGGACTACAGGTGCACGCCACCACACTCAGCTATTATTTTTTTTTTTTTCATAGTTTTTAGTAGAGACAGGGTTTCACCATGTTGGTCAGGCTGGTCTTGAACTCCTGACCTCAAACAATCCACCCACCTCGACCTCTCAAAGTAGTAAAATCTCATTTAAATTTAGCTAGAGCCAGGCATGGTACTTATGCCTATAATCCTAGCACTTTGGGAGGCAGAGACTGGCATATTGCCTGAGCTCAGGAGTTCACGACCAGCCTGGTCAACATAGTGAAACCCTGTCTCTACTAAAATACAAAAAATTAGCCCAGCTTGGTTGTGCATGCCTGAGTCCAAGATATAGATTTGACCTAAAATATAATCAGGTAGGTTGCTTAACCTAGCAATACTATGTATATCAGTGTTTTATTAGGATTATCAGGCAATCATCCCAGCCTTCTTAGTCAAATTTTATACTGAATGGAAGCGAGCATTTGGATGATAATCAAAGAACAAACAATTTTCATTTAATCCAAAGACTAAGATAATTCTTTTTCATATGGCTTATCACTGAAGAAATATTTGAAATTCATTGATATGAAAATGATTTTAAAATATGTTACTTCAGTATATTATGTAACAGGATAAAAATATGCATGAAAATTATAAATTAAAATAGTAAAATGAACTCTATGATTCAGATATAGATAGATAGATAGATAGATAGATAGATAGATAGATAGATAGATGGATAGATACAGATTTCTATGTATGAAAGTGCTAATCAGCTACAATGCAATTATGATACTAAATTTTTGGAGTTAAGTCAAATTTTACAGGTTAATGGCACAGTCCTCTACATGTCTCTCACTTCAGACACTGGCCACAAGGTCTAGGGTTCCCAAGGTACCTTTATTTCTGACCAACTGAATATAGATCTGGAGATTCCAACTACAGCCTTTATAGATTCAATAATTTGCTGGTATGGCTCACAGAACTCAGGGAAACACTATACTTATGATTACATTTGTCTTCTAATGGATACAAATCAGGACCAGGCAAAGGAAGTAATGCTTAGGGGAAGGAGGATGGCAAATGTAAAGCTTCAGTGTCTTCAGGAGATGTCATCCTACTGGTACAACCATGCATATCACCAACGAGGAAGCTGACTCAAGCTTCAGATGTCCAGAGTTTTATTGAAGTTCCATTATGTAAGCATAACTGATGGAATAACTGGCCATAAGATTGAACTCAAACTCCAGCTCTGCTTCCCTTCACTCCTCAGAGGTAAGGATATCAGGCCTCCAGCACTTGGTTCAGAGTCAAATCCTTAGGCTCGATATTGTGGTTCATGCCTGTAATCCTAACAATTTGGAAGGTCAAGGTAGGAGGATTACTTGAGGTCGGGAGTTTGAGACCACTCTGGGCAACATGGTGAGATCCTGTCTGTCCTAAAAAATAAATAAATAAATAAATATATTAGCCTGATATGGTGGTGCATGCTTATAGTTTTAGCTATTCAGGAGGCTGAAATATGAACATCACTTAAGCCCAGAACTTCAAGGTGGCAGTGAACTATGATGGTGCCACTGCATACCAGCCTGGGTGACAGAGTGAGACCCTGTCTCTAAAAAACAAAAAAGAAAAGAAAAAGAAAGGGGAAAACCTTTTACTCACATGATTGGTCAGTCTTAGCACAGCCATGCCAGCCCTCATATGAAACTATCTGGGGTCCACCATGAATCACCTTGTTAGCATAAACTCAACTGTGGTCCCAGGTGTCCACCATTAATAACAAAGATACTCCTATAACTAGGGAAATTACAGGAACCAGGGACAAATGTCGGCAAAATAGTTTAGTATTCAACATTGGCATTAACTAAAATTCTCCAACATACCTTTGAAAGGCATTTAAATAAAGTAAATTATTGACATCTTAAGTAGTATAATTTCCTAACCATCAACAAATTTAGATTTTTAAAATGTGTAATATTATATGTCCATGAGCCAACTGTTACTGAGATTACTATCAGTTGTAAATCTAACCATTAACGTGAGAGTAATGAGTCTCTACCGATTTTAAGGTTTTTGTCTCTCCTGTCAGATATAAAAGAAAGGCAGATATCTTTGACTGAAATTTAGGCTCAATTTTAAAAGTTAGACATATTACTTTAAAGACAAAAAGCTCCAAATCTAAGCACCACTGGGTGGTTAATCCTCAGTCTAGTGATACATTTGGCATGACTCCTGGAAGAAAACTAATCAGCCAGTGCGAAGGGCTAATAACTAGACACCGTATTGTACGATGTTGGCCTGTTTTCCAGCTGTGCCAGCTTACTCACCCTCTTGCCTGAGTCTGAATAAGATCCTTGTTTATCAGATACAGACTTTGGTAAAGTTCATGTGACAATGTTCCCAGGAATCCTTCCAAGAAATCAAATCTGCCTGGTCTTAAAACTGCTTTCAGCATTACTGCTGAGACAGACCCAGGAAACAAAGAATGGAAGCTATTAAAGCCACAGTGAAATTGGGAGGTCACAACCACAGTTCTTCAGCTGTCGTGAAAATAGCAGTGAACCCAAATAATTCCAAGTAAAGCAAATTTAATTTTGTGAACAAAAACAAAGAAAAAGAAAACAATGTAGGCCTTGAAAACCAGTTTGTCAATGAACAAGATCAAAGCATCAGGAATTTCTTTTAGACTAGCCCTCTTTAGTTGTAGAAAATAAACATAAAAAGGAATGCTTTTACCACATTAAGTCTTCAAAGAGAAAAATCCCAGTCTTATCTAGGGCATGAGCAGCATTACTCCCATTTCACAGATTAAAAAGAAAAAGAAACAAAGTCCTTAAGGCAAAACCATGAGCTGATAGAAATAGAGTGGAAACCTTAATATTTATTTAACAAATCACACCACACTGCTTCTACAGGAATCTTCGAGGAGCTTGCACAAAAATGGTGCTGATTTCCAATTGTGGATACAGATCTTCCCTGTGGATGATGTACACTGATCTGAAAGAACTTCTGAGAGAGAAAACAAACTCATTGGTGAATCCCAAAGGAAAGAATCTACGTATGTCCTTTATATTCTTAGCTTTTCTTTACCAAGATCCTTTATTCCTGAAATATAAAAATCAGTCACTTCCACTTACAATTTAAAATGTTATATCTCTGTTTCTAACTTGTATTAGTTTCCTATTGCTGCTATAACAAATTGCCACACACTTAGTGTCCTAAAGAAACATAGATTTAGTATCTTACACTGCTGGAGGTCAGAGGTCTGAAATAGGCCTCTCTGGGCTAACATCAAGTGTATGCAGGACTGCATTCTTCCTGAGGCTCTGGGGAGCATCTGTTTTCTTGGCTTCTCCTGCTTTTGGAGGGCCACTGCATTTCTTGGCTCATTGCCCTGTTTGTCCATATTCAAAGCCAGCAATGGCCAGTGGAGTCCTTCTCACATGCAATCAATCACTCTGACCCTGACTCTTCTGCTTCCTCCTTCCACATTTAAGGACAGGCTTGTAATTATATTGGGTACATCTAGGTAAACCAGAATACTCTCCCTATTTTAAGTTCAATTGATTAGCAACCTTAATTTCATTTGCTACATTAATTCACCTTTGCCATGTCACCTAATATATTCAAAGGTTCCCAGAATTGAGATACAGGCATCTTTGGAGGTCAAAGTATACACATATTAAAATCCTATAGTCTAGTTGATGTGAGAACACAATAGGAAAAATATTCAAATTCCCATTTTGTTTCTGCTCTGCAATTAACAATCTTTCTGCTGGTTGATCAAAAAAATCATGTGGCTCCTCTGAGCCTCAGTTTCGTCATTTGGCAATGATGTTAATAGTCATTAGTTACGAAAACAAACTGAATTCATTGGAGTTATTTGTATTATTCAATGATGTATTTTAAATAAATCATAGGAAATATAAGAATTTATTTTAAAAGGACTCATGGTTGGACGTGGTGGCTCATGCCTATAATCACAGCACTTTGGGAGACTGAGGTGGGTGTTATCACTTGAGGTCAAGAGTTTGAGACCAGTCTGGCCAACATCATGAAACCCTATCTCTACTAAAAATACAAAAATTAGCTGGGTATTTCTGGACGGAATATAATCTAGCTAGTATTATAAATAGAACAAAATATAGAAGTTGATGTATCTTAATAGAAAAAATAAGTTTAGGTCTCTAACTCTATACAAGTTGTAGCTTTATATTAAAACATTATCTTCTATTTCTTATTTGTATCCTCTGTAAACCATTCTAATAATAAGGTTTCTCTTTTTCTTTTTCTTTTTTTTTTCCTTTTTTTTTTTTTTTTTTTTTGAGACAGAGTCTCACTCTGTAGCCCAGGCTGGAGTGCAATGGCACGATCTTGGCTCGCTGCAATCTCCGCCTCCCAGGTTCAAGTGATTCTCCTGCCTCAACCTCCTAAGTACCTGGGATTATAGGCACGCACTACCATGCCTTGCTAATATTTGCATTTTTAGTAGAGATGTGGTTTCACCATGTTGGCCAAGCTGGTCTCGAACTCCTGACCATGTGATCCACCCACCTCGACCTCCCAGAGGGCTGGGATTACAGGCGTGAGCCACCAGGCCCAGCTAGTTTCTCTTTTTCAAAAACACCTGAGAGTGTACCAAAAAAACAAAAAAATATATATGTCAATTCACTTAAACCACCAATTTTTCCAAAAGGTAGAACGTGGTGTTGCCCCATTTTGGAGGACAAGTCTAGAAAGCATATGTCTTTCCAGGTAATGAATAACTCATCAGTTTTATAATTTCTTTAGGATCAGGACATTGGGAAATTTTAAGAACGAAGTCTCTTCTTTAGAATGAAAATATAAAGAACGTACTGGTAAAAGACTCCTGTTTAATATGCTGTTTAGAAATCATAGAATATTGAGTTGCAAAAGGAAGAAAATAAAATAAATAAAATGTAAGAAAAAGCTAAACTGACCAGGCACGGTGGCTCACGCCTGTAATCCCAGCTCACTGGGAGGCCGAGGCAGGTGAATCAAGAGGTGAAGAGTTCAAGACCAGCCTGGCCAACATAGTGAAACCTTGTCTCTACAAAAATACAAAAAAAAAAAAAAAAAATTAACTGGGCGTGGTGTCATGGCCTGTAATCCCAGATACTCCGGAGGCTAAGATGGGAGAATTGCTTAAACTTGGGAGGCGGAGGTTGCAGTGAACCAAGATCATGCCACTGCACTCCAGCCTGGGTGACAGAGCAAGACTCCGTCTCGGAGGAAAAAAAAAAAAGCAAAAGCTAAACTGATTAAATAACTAAAAATTTAGAATCACAAAAATATTATTTACAATGTTATTTATAAAATTAGATTATATTAGATACAAAAGTAGACTTATAAATGGAAGCCATTCAAGAAAGTTCCTCTGAAGGAATTGCTTTAGTAAATAAGAATCATAATATTCTGTCTTTTTTCCACTTAAGAGTTAAATCATTTTCCTTACCTTTTCATTTATATTTGCTTATTAACTCTTTTAGCAAAATAGAAAAAATGGTAGTAATGACTTAATTTTGAATTGAAATTTCTAGCTGTGTTTTTGTTAATTCAGTTATGGACCAAGAATTCAACTACTTAAAAATGACTGCTTTAATAGTTAAGCAGATTTATCTCATAAAATGCCACTTGACATCTTCAGTGACTTCCCTGGGTTCAACATTAATACTCTGGTCATTGGCGTCAACATAAATGAATAAAAGACTTCTTATTTTAATCTACTTGCATTTGTGCCCTCCGTTTTCTTAGCTCTCGGTCTTTATGATATATTTCCTTTAAAAAAAAAAAAACAAAACAAAAAAGCTTTGTGGGAGGCCAAGGTGGGCAGATCATCTGAGGTCGGGAGTTCAAGACCAGCCTGACCAATGAGAAGAAACCACATCTCCACAAAAAGTACAAAATTAGCCGGGTTTGGTGATGCATGTCTGTAATCTCAGCTACTTGGGAGGCTGAGGCAGGAGAATCACTTGAAGCCGGGAGGCGTAGGTTGCAGTGAGCCAAGATCGCACCATTGCACTCCAGCCTGGGCAATAAGAGCGAAATTCTGTCTCAAAAAATAAAAAATAAATAAAATAAATAATTAAAAAACAAAAAATAAATAAACTTTTTGAGCTTTGTATTTTTCTAAATAGGTGTGGAGGCTTTTAAACAAACATGTTCAAATTCTATTTCAACTGAAGATTCAAAATTTATACACATACATGTATATATAATTCAAAAGATTTTCAGACTATTTATTAACTAATGATTTAAAAAATACAATTTGAGTAAACAAGCCCTAATGTTAAATTTTGTTTTGTTGATCTCAATTATTAGTTTTACCAAGATCAAACAAAACAAAATGTAATTACTTGAGATTAAATGACAGATTAAGTATGTTTTCATGACTTTTATTTAAAACATTGTTGGTTCTTTAAATATTTTGTTTCCCAGATTTAAAAATATTTTTCTCTCTCAAAATGTCTGTAGTTTACAATAATTTGGTAAAGTATACTTTTGTAAACAAAGATAAAAACACTTTTTCTCCCTACTTAGTATCTCCAAAATTCAAAAATTATTCATATGTATTCCCATTTTTATAACAATATGGTTATTTGTATAAATTTAATAATAATCTGCTCCCTTTATAACAATATACAATTTAAACTATTGGTTACATTATGAAGGCCTCAGCTAAAATATTATATTTAAATATGTACATAGAATGGCTGGGTTCAAAGTTTCCTTTTTAACTTAACAATGTAATAATATCACTGAAATTTTATAATCAGTAGTTTCTGCTGGAAATTTGGCAAAACCTAACCTAAGTGATCCTTTAGTCCACCTAAGAATGAAAACATATTTAACACAATTGGATCGAATCCTTTAACTCAACCCAATCATTGGATGCTAGATGACACACTTACTTATTAGTAAAATTTCTGATTAGTTAAATAAGAAAATGTCTGTACTATTGCTAATACTATGTACTATACCTGGCTAAATTCCTCTGGGAAAGATGAGACCCGTATACACAACTTTTTGTAAAGGCCATATGTTTATAGTAAGTCTCACCTAATTCCCCAAGGTCATTTAAATTATTGGATTAGTTGCCTGCAAGCCCAGGGTCATGGCTCAAAACTATTATACAAACTGAGATTATTATTTTACTTTATATTTTCCTTTTAAAACTTTATACCTGTTACTTCTTAAATTTGTACAAAAATACAATTCCCAAAAAAACATACTCCTTCAACACTTTAAAATTAAGGACAAAGCCTATGAAACAAACAGATTAAACTTAAAATTAACTCCAAGTAGACCTAGCCTGAAAGTCACTTCCTTCAACCCTCCCTTGTTCTTCAAATGTGGCTAAAAGTGTTTTTGATAATGACTCTTAGTCACCAATCACTTCCCTCCAATGTGAGACCACACGAGACTAGGACAGATATATCCTGACATAAAGGGACAACAGAAACTTCGGTAAGAGATAATTGATCAGCATTGCTTTCAGAGAAGATCTTAATCAAAAGAGGGAAATGTGCAAATTGTCAAAATCAAAATGGAGTCACTTATGTTCAAAACTCTGACAAATAGAGCTAGGGGAGGTCTAAAGGAGGGGTTCTCATGCATGAATACCTGATAACAAGAACTACCACTAAAGACTGCAAAAATATAACCCTGCACAAAGGCCATCAAAACCTTGCACATACACAAAAATACTTCTATGAGGACATCTGCCCAGCAACTGCCTGAGCAAATTCAAGCTGGCACCACCCTTGTTATTGATGCTTGTAGCCAAGGATAATTATCTCAAAATAATTATGCAATTCTTTGTGTTTTCTTTAAAATTTTTATCTTCCTTTTACCTCCCTGAATATGCATATGTATTCCCTCTGCAATGTTTATTCCTAAATAAACATCATTTTCTTTTATAGGGTCTCCCTCTCTGTTTGTTATTTAGGTTGACAATACTGACACAATTACATTAATTTCAACATTTTGGAGGGGACATTGAAACCATAGTAGGGACTAACTCACATTTACCTTCTTTATTTTTATTATTTAAGAAATAGAAGGGGGAGGTGGATTTGAATATCAAGGTTTGGCTGACATTTAGTAGAATATTTATTTTACCCTGAAAATGCAAGGAGAAAGAGAAACAGGATTTCATAGATTTAATTGTGAATTTTAAGATGAGAGAAGTTTGGAAGTATCCCAGACTATAGTTCTGAATCATTATTTAGGCTTCATTATGATGTATCAATACCTTGTGATGCAAAGATACTAATTTAAAAGGCACCTATGTTTTCAAAAGGGAAACTTTTTCCAACTGAATCTAGTGAAAACTGCATTCCAACTGGATATTTTTCCTTTCTTTCCAATTGCCAATCACTGTTAGACCAAAACAGATAAAAGTAACTTAAAATAATTAAAAATAGGCTTGATTTAGCAAACAGTACATATAGTAAAATATCAGGCATATTCAAACCTAGCACTCCCATGAATACTTTACTAGGGGAAAATTTGTGCTATAGAAAAACGTTACTTTCCTATACGATTAGAAACACAGAATTCTTCTGTTAATGTCAATTCTTCTTTATTGTGAGAAATTGAGAAAATAAGATAAAAGAGAATCTTAAAAAGCATTTTGAGTGAAAAAAACATTAATTCAGTTGTTAAATTGAACAGACTTAAAAGGCTGAAACTATTTTGAGGCCCTCACGAACAATTTCAGCTTAAAGCAAGATATACATCTTCTTAATTTTATGCTATTGCTATTTTAAGAATAACAATACTGTTTCCTCCATTTTTTTAAAAAAATTAGTACACCTCAAATTACAATATTTGTGTCTCTTCCAAAATACTTCAAATAACTGATTTATGAATTAAATAAAACTTAACCAAATAATTGGGAGGATAAAACTGTTTTTAATTTTTAGTTTTAATTCACAAACAAAATTTTTATTTTTCCAAGCAAATGTAATATACAAGGTATTGTAATTTGGTAGGTATTTACATACCAGTATATACTAAGACAGAGCATGACATATAGCAAGCACTCCAAAAAATTTATTACTAATAAATAATATGTATAAGTGTGAACATAAGTTCATTAACTCACTTTATAAACTTGAAATATGTTTATTCCTCTGCAAAAAAAAATCAAATTAATGTCCCAAAATATATTTTAGTCCTCATTCACTACTTTGATGGAATTTGGAGTTGAAAACACTGCTTCTGCAAAATAGATTTGTGATTTGCTAAAACACATTGTTAAAAGCTCAGGTTTTGTTTCTTGGTGCTAGTAGGTGAAAGCACCACTAGCAGTTTTGAACAGAACTTTATTTTGCACATCTGAGTTAAATTATTTTTCTCTTGGTTTCAGATGAATAAACACATTCCACAATAGTATTGTGCCAGTAGAATTATGCACCTGGAATATGTTAATTTTCTTAACAACATCACAGTGTTTTCCTAATAGGCTAATCATATTCAGATAAGACTGTCATGATTCCTACATTTAGAAAAAGTACTTTATTTAAGCTAAATTGTTTATTAATTTTTTCCCTAACATCCATTTAAGGTCCAATTTTGTATAATATTATTTTCTACTAGTCTTCTAATTAAAATTGTTCCTTATGTTTTGATACTATTTGATCATTAGGTTGGTTTGCAGTGTACTCTACACTCCTAAAATAACCTTTACAATTGCATGCTCTTATTTAAAATTTTGGAAGAAAGAGCTTATATGCATGTTCAGTAATTCAAATCAAGCTAATATTACCACATAGGTTTTCTGTTATTATATGGTTACAATTTTACATGTAGAATATATGGAATACATATTTTTTCAACTCTGTTTATCCACATTCTCTACAGTTTGTACCCCCCAATGCAATCTTATACTTAGTACTACCTAAAGAGTTGAGCCAAAACAATCAATTCTCTTATTTTTTCTTACATTATAGCTACTGGATTTCACTGAACCCATAAATAGGTTAGAATTGTTTATACCTATATAAATCAGTAAACAAAGCATCTGTTCCTCAATGTTTTATTTCTTTTCATCTAATATGCTTTATATTACCATTAAAAAGAAATTAATAATTGTATTTCTTGTGGTCATGATTATTTGACATCTATATTCAAAAATAGAACTTAAAATAGTTTCAGATCATAATTCAATAGATTTATCCATTTCAATACTCAAGCTGTACGTATATTCAAATTAAATTCCATTCAAATATTTATAAAACAGTTTATAATTGCCTCTGGGTATAAATCAGTGAGCCAAGTTAAAGCTATATAAAGCTATATAAGGAAAAAAGATGACAAAAGAGGCACTCCACAGAAATGTCATCCCTGAAAATTTCACTATTCTTAGAGATGTTTATTTCATTTTCAACTGAAAATTGAAATAAGATCCAATGAGTTGTACCAAAATAACTAAAATATTCCAAATATCATTACAGATCTGAGGTTCTTGTGTGGCTGTCAATATTTTCACAAATGAAGTTAGTTTCAAGGAGTGGAATAAAAGTAATTACACTAGCAGGAGTTGGCCATTGTAAGGAACCCAAAAGAACCAACATCAGGCCGGGCGCGTTAGCTCAAGCCTGTAATCCCAGCACTTTGGGAGGCCGAGACGGGCGGATCACTAGGTCAGGAGATCGAGACCATCCTGGCGAACACGGTGAAACCCCGTCTCTACTAAAAAATACAAAAAAAAAAAACTAGCCGGGCGAGGCGGCGGGCGCCTGTAGTCCCAGCTACTCGGGAGGCTGAGGCAGGAGAATGGCGTAAACCCGGGGGGCGGAGCTTGCAGTGAGCTGAGATCCGGCCACTGCACTCCAGCCTGGGCGACAGAGCGAGACTCCGTCTCAAAAAAAAAAAAAAAAAAAAAAAAAAAAAAAAAAAAAAAAAAAGAACCAACATCAAAGGATATGGCAGGTATTCAGCATTACAATAGGGCCTATAATAAACTCGAAAACTTCTCGACTGTTCTTCTAGCTTACTAATAATATCATACCTTGCTTTCACGTTATTATCTACTACTGCCTTTGTCATTGTATATTATTAGCTTTATAAGAAAGAGTGGCCTAGACAGAAGAACTTGGGAGGGAAATGAACATTTTCCCACTTTTGCTAAAGAAATAGGATGCATGGCAGACACAGTTGAGATTGTTTTTAGCTCCAGGCAGCCTTTTTCTGTAAAACCGTTGCTTTTTTGAAATGCATATGATTTTAGTATCTCACTTTCCCCTTATACAGATGAGATTGCATCAGACCTACTTAATTCCTTTATACCTGTTTAGTTAATAAGATTCTGCAAGTAGTTGATAACTTTTGAGAAAGATCCTGGTGGTATTTTGAAAAAATAAAAAAGTCCACAACTCTCAAGCAGATGTTTCTGAAGTCACTGAGTCTCGATATAGTACACTAGGCAGTAGAGTGTTGTGTAAGAAGCAATGGCTTTGGAACCCTGAAGACCTACAATCAAATACTAGCTTTACCCCTTACAACAATTTCTAGTTTTTTTACTTTTTTTTTGAGATGGAGTCTCAATCTGTCGCCTAGGCTGGAATGCAGTGGCACAATCTCAGCTCACCACAACCTCCGCCTTCCAGGTTCAAGCGATTCTTCTCTCTCAGCCTCCCAAGTAGCTGGGACTACAGGCCCCAGCCACCATGCGTGGCTAATTTTTGTATTTTTAGTAGAGACAGGGTTTCACCATGTTGGCCAGGATGGTCTCGAACTCCTGATCTTGTGATCCACCCACCTCAGCCTCCCAAAGTGTTGAGATTACGGGCATGAGCCACCATACACAGCCTAACAATTTCTAGTTTTAATCAAGCAATTTAGCCATAATGAACTTAATGTTCCTATCAGTAAAATGAGATTTGGACAAGAGAGTATATAAGAAGCTAAATGTTTCTTTTGGAGCATGGGTAACATTGTTCTCTAGGTTACTCATATACTTTCTGGAATTAAGCTGCCACCTGGATGCGGGAAACTAGCATAGAGACTAATCATAGGAGGTGCTCTACTGATTTTACTTCCATTCCTGGGGAAGTCATTAAAATGAATGATTTAATTACATCATTATATCATTACCTACTAAGAGTATCAAAATACCAAATCAATCAAGAGATGGCCATCTTTTCACAGCAGGCCATAATGAGTTTAATATATATTCATGTAGGGCCAGATATGGTGCCTCACACCTACAATCTCAGTGCTTTGGGAGGATAAGTTGGGAAGAACACTTGAGGCCAGGAGTCCAAGATCAGCTGGGCAATATAGTGAAACACCATCTCTAAAAACAAGTTTTGTTCTTTAGTTAGCCAGGAGTGGTGGCACACACCTGTAATACTATAGCTACTCAGGTGGCTGAGGCAGGAGGATCACTTGAGTCCGGGAGTTCGAGGCTGTAGTTAGCTATGACTATATCACTATTCTCTGGCCTGGGCAACACAGCAAGACTCTGTCACTAAAAACTGTTTTTTAATTAAATCAAATATATTCATTTAAATGAAATAAGTGACTTTGTAAACCACATTGGGAGATTTTCTTATGTCCTAGTTTACTCAAGACAGTTAAGTGGTCAGAAGTGGTAAGAGAAAAAAAATTAAACTCTGCCTTTACCATTGCATTGGGAAATTACATAGTGATATACTGAGCAATCTCAAAACCAGGGATCAGCTAACTCTCTCTGCAAAGACCAGACAGTAACTATTTTAGGATTTACATGATATATGGTCTTTGTTGAAACAACTCAACTCTGCCCTCATAACACAAATAAGCCATAGGAATAAACAAATGAATGTGGTTGTGTTACAATAAAACTATATTTACAAAAATTGATGGTGAGCCAGATTTGGCTCAAAGGCTGTAGTTTTCCAACTCCTGCTGATCTTTATGCTGATCACCTCTTAATACTTCACCAATTATCACCTACATGATTTCCTATATTCCTGATATTTCCTACCAGTTAGCAAGATAACCAAGACTATATGTAGAGGTTTAGAGAATATATTACAAGAGCAATTGCATATTTAAAATTATATATAAGTTCTAATCATATTCTTCCTTAAAAAGTTCAATAGAAAAACATGTAACAGTAGACCAAGAGCAGGAGATGGTGACATTTACAACCAATAGTGTGACTCCTCACTAATATACAGACCTGATATAATGCATCTTTCGATCCCAAAGATCATAGATTAAGGCTCCAGTCAATCAAAAAAACATTTCATATCATCAATACCACTGTTATTAACTGTTATGCCAGTTAAAAGTCATGCCGATAAACAGTCAAGAACAGGAGAAATTGTCACTAGATAACTATTGTAGCTGAAGACAACATGAGAAACCAAATCAAAATATTTTAAATTTATCTACACACTTGCACTAAGATTAAGCCCAAGAATTAAAAATCACTTATCCTACAAACACAAAGGAATTTTCAGTTGTTTGAACAAATGGGGAGAACAAAGATACTACAAAACATTTGGTAAGCCTCCTCCACAAAGCATGTTACAAACCACAGAACTTGAAAACAAAGCTAACAGAAGTAAAAGATTATTATGTGAAGACAGTAAAATAGTTTTCTTCATTTTACTTAGGTCTTTTTAAAGATCAACATGAATACAGTTAATTCATATTATTTTTTCAAATTGGTCAATTAGCTCTCTGTTATTAGGTTATAAATTCAGAGGTATGAATAATGTATTATTCATCTTTGTAAGTATATGAATAATATATGTATACTGGCCAAAATTAGTTGGTCTTAATTATTAATCAGTTACATTTACTAGCCCTAATGGAGTATAGAAATCACAAAGTCAGCCAGGCATTGTGGCTTACTCTATAATCTCAGCACTTTGCGGGGCTGAGGCAGGAGGATTGCTTGAAGCCAGGAGTTCGAGACAAGCCTGGGAAACATAGTAAAACCTCATATCTACAAAATATGTAAAAATAAGCTGGATATGGTGAATGTGCCTGTAGTCTCAGCTACTCGGGTGGCTGAGACTGGTGGATCATTTGAGTCCAGGAGTTTGAGCCTGCAGTGAGCTATAATCATCACTGCAATCACTGCATTTTAGCCTGGGTGACAAAAGCAGACCCTGTCTTGAATGAAAGAAAGAAAGAAAGAAAGAAAGAAAGAAAGAAAGAAAGAAAGAAAGAAAGAAAGAAAGAAAGAAAGAAAGAAAGAAAGAAGAGAGAGAGAGAGAGAGAGAGAGAGAGAAAGAAAGAAAAGAAAGAAAGAAAGAAAGAAAAGAAAGAAAGAAAGAAAGAAAGAAAGAAAGAAAGAAAGAAAGAAAGAAAGAAAGGAAGGAAGGAAGGAAGGAAGGAAGGAAGGAAGGAAGGAAGGAAGGAAGGAAGGAAGGAAGGAAGGAGAAAGAGGAAAAAAGAAAGGAAGAAAGAGAAAGAAAGAAAGGAAGAAAGAAAGGAAGGAAGGAAGGAAGGAAGGAAGGAAGGAAGGAAGAAAGAAAGAAAGAAAGAAAGAAAGAAAGAAAGAAAGAAAGAAAGAAAGAAAGAAAGAAAGAAAGAAAGAAAGAAGGAAGGAAGGAAGGAAGGAAGGAAGGAAGGAAGGAAGGAAGGAAGGAAGGAGAAGGAAGGAAAGAAAGAAAGAAAGAAAGAAAGAAAGAAAGAAAGAAAGAAAGAAAGAAAGAAAGAAAGAAAGAAAAAAGAAAGGAGAAAAGGAGAGGGAGGAGGAGGAGGGGGAGGGAGGGAGGGAGGAGGGAAGGAGGGAGGGGATACAGAGAGAGAAAGAAAAAAAAGAAAGGAAAGGAAAGGAGGAAAGGAAAGGACACAGTTTTTCATTGTTATCTCAAAACCTACTCATACAAATTAGCAGAATATTCCCAGAAAGTGTGAAACTCTATCTTCTATCTCTAAGTGAGATGCTGCAAAACCAGAGTTCTTATGAGAAGACCGGAGAATTCAGAGCTGTACCCTTAGGCAAGTCAAAGCAGACTTCTGTCCCTCTTAATTAAATGAATCCCTCAGCACTGCATGAGCAGGCTGCTTTCCAGAATAGAAGAGATGTCACACAGATGTTTCCAAAAAAATTTCCTCAAGGTTTACCTTGTTGAGAAAGAATTACTCCATTCAAAGCAAGAATTTTACCAAACCTATGAGAATGAACAAGAGCAGAAGAGTTGGAATTCATCTCTTTTTAAAAGAACAACATACACAACGTACAACCAGACACATATTCAGAATGTCCAGATGTCTTCACCATGTAGGGGAATACTTTTAAAAACTCCACAAAAATAAGAAAAGGCACTGAGAGAATGATGAGAAGGTGTTGCAAATCTGAGAAGTGAGAATACACAGACCTCTCTCGCATTGCCAACTTGATTAGCTCTTCTCCTTTACAAAAAGATGCTTTAGCCATTAACCTGCCAAAAGAAGGACCCAAAACTATGCCTGATTTCAGGTCAAAGGTGAAAGAAAGAAATGCCAAGAAGACCATGCTTACAAAAGAAACCTTCAAAACAAGGCAGTAATGATAAGTTTTATAGATCTGCAATACAGAAGAAGAAACCGGTATGGAATAGATCATGTCTGCTTTTGAATTTTAATGCAGATGATGGAAAAAGAGGGCATACATAAAAATTAGGGAAAATGTGATTTGAAACAGATGTCAAGCAGCCTTTCATTGCAAAGAGTCATAAATGAATGTATGGAATATCAGGCAGACAAAACTGTTCAAGCGAATATTAAACTTGTTTTTAAAAAAAACTTTGTATCATCCCTCATTAGAAGGTATTATAAAAAGCTATGAAGCTTTATTGAATAACTTCAACAAATTTCCTGAATTGTGAATACTAATTAATTTTTATTCTTATTTTATAACCACACACACAAAAAAGGTGCTCACTAGTAAGAAATGATGAGAATAAAGCCAAGAATTAACACGTGGATAGGATTTTAGTTTTCTGATTTGGAGTGCTTGATCACTCCCTCAGCATCACAGCCTCACATGGTGAATGCGATGATTTCTAAGTTGCAAAAAAAAAAAAAAAAAAAAAAAAAAAAAAAATGAGATTATTTTGAAGACTAGAGTTCTAGTCTTTTATTTTAGAAAAAAAAAGTAAGGAAGAAGAGTGCTTCCATTGTTGCTATATTGTAAGCCTGACATTATAATTCCCTCAAGCAATTTTTATGATTTATTTAATGGATACTTGAAAATGAGTACTTTTCTTTTTAAAATATATCCTTAAAAGAAAATCATAGGTATTAGTATTTCTAAACACTTGCTTTGTGAGAATTATACTTTTCTTAATGGCCAATAGAAACTGTAGAGACACATTTAGCACTCAAGCAGAGCAACTGATTAACTTTCGACAGAATTCTTTCTGCCCCATGCCTACACTCTCTTTATTTTATATCATTTTCTGCATTTGTTTAACTTCCTTCTTTTGCAAACATTTTTATTGTATTCTAATTGGCTCAATTTTATGTAACCTTTAAAATCATATAAAATTACCTTAAATTATTTAGAACTAAAGAAAGGATAATTAATTACTTGAATCTTTCCTGTAGAATTGCACCATGTAACGTAAAAGCCCTGATCACCCTTTTAGTTTATCTCAATTCAGTTAGTACTGTTCTTACACAAGTCATCCAGAAAACATAATTTGTTGGGTAGCCAACACTGTACTCTTGTTTCCAATGATACTATATAAGGAGATACAATGAAACCTCAAAATAAAGCAAACATTGAATCTACAGAAGGAATACAGAAACAGAATTGTCTGAAAAAATCCATTTGATGTAATGCCCATGGTTCCTGAGGATTTAGAGAACATTTTTACCCCAGCAGCTCCCAGTCCAAATTCTCAACAGCGAATCCTGCTTTCAATGTCATGGTGCTAACCCCCAATCCTTGTCAGAGTCCATATTTCATGACACAGTCTTGTTGAAATTGACATAGGTATACAGTATACCATCTGTCATGGGATGAAGAGAAAAAAAAAAAAAAGCCTCTGGCTTCTTCCCCATAGTATTACCATTGTTTCTTCTTCCATTTTTATTCTTCCAGTTCTAGAAGCTCTTTTATAAACCTCACAATAAAAAAACTTAGCCCTAATGGTCCTGGTGGTACTCAGTGAATTATGTGCTGAAACACTACTTGCTTTTTGATTGCAAGTATTTAGGAATGGAAGGAAATAAATAAAGGCACAGTGGAATTTCACGACTTCTAAAGTTGCCATACATAATATCCTGATAAAATTCATATTTTTAATCTTACTGAATAATCTTTCTTTAACATAGCCCAGGCATTACTGTTTCTCATCATTGACCTTATCCCAGCAAATGCGAACTACAAATATAGTTTCATAGAAGGAGCATATTTACCTGCTGTGTATCTCTCAGTAAACCAAGCTTTCAACAATTTCCAGTTAATTAATACATGTCAAATTTCTCATTTGAGAAAATATCTCACTTGAGAAAATACCATTTTCTAATGATACAAACTTGTTTTTTATAAACTTCTTGCTAATAATAAGCTAGTAAGCTAGTAACTCATTGGAATTCAGTCATTTTTAGACTAAGCTTTCCACTTACGTCATTCTTAACCTAATAGATACAAGTTCAACATTATTTAGTACTTCATAGTTCATAACATACTTTTAAAAGATTATCTCATATGATCCTCAAAAGAATCTATTTTATTATCCCAAGTTACAGTTAGGAAATATGAAGTTCAGAGAGAATAGGTGACTTTCCTTGGATCACTAAATGACACTGTCAGATCTCTGGTTCCTAGTTTAATATTCTTTGCTGTACCTCATGCTAGGGATTAATGTTAATTTCATTAAGTCAATATAATATTAACAAGGTGACTCTGACAATATGACTCTGACAATTTCTCTACAGGCTGTTTTCTTCATCTAAACATTATCTTCTTCCTGATATCTCTGTGACACTAAATTATAGAAGAACTTTAAAGTCATAGTTAGGCTGTTCATCAAAACTTGCAGGAGGTGTGTGGGAGTCACAAAGCAGGTTCTGAGAATCATGTGTGTTGGGCTCCTCAGTGTCAGAAAGAAATGTGGAGATTCTTATGAAGAAAGAAAAATTGACAGATGCTTTTATGGTTTGCATCTAAATTAGCTCAAGCTATGTCTGTGCTGGAAAAATAAAATTACCATATTATTTTCCATGCAAAATATAATTAAATGTTTTAAAATATTAATAAGAAACTAAAAAGAAAAGTAAATGACCAATATTGTAAGTGTAACAAACAGAGACCCTGTTGTAAGGTGGATCCGATGTAAGTTACGGAGCTGGCCAGAGCTCTGAAAGAGTGTATTCTCCTCAGCAGCATCAACAATTTATTTTTAAGAGCAGTTATTCACAAGAGGGTCAGGCATCATTTAAACTAAATGTAAAGCTCTGGAAGGGACTTCTCTGGCACATGCTATATTCATCCTCAGAAATGATGGTTTAAACAAACCTCTGTTTCAAAATGCAAAACTCTGTTTCAAAATATATTACTTTAAATCAACATACTCTTCCATAGAAGACACAAATGTCTGTGCTTACCCACCATTACTTGGAAATAAGCGAAGGTTTTGGTATTATTTCAACTTTCTATGTATGTTGAACTGTAATCAGTATGACCCTACTCTTGAAAAAAATGGAGAAATTGGTCATTAAGCAATTAAAATCATTGCTTAAAATTATCTTAGTCAACAATAAGATGAAAATTAGAAGAACATCACTAGCCCATGCCATTACAAAATTCAACAAAGCTGTTTCTTAAATGTGTACATTTAAAAGAAGAAATGTGAGTGGGGAGAAGAAGAGGAGAAGGAGAAAGGGAAAGGAAAAGGTAGGAAGAGAGGAAGGAAGGAAGGCAGGGAGGAAGGCATCTGACACTACAACTTGGTGAGCTACATTTCTTCTAAATATTTACTAAACAATTATTCAAAGAATAAAGCATTCAGGAAAAATAATGACAGCTCTTCAACCACAAAACAATAGTATATGTCTCCAGATTGCTTATTAGTAATTCAGATATTATCACCAAATTTGCTTAAGGATTTCAAGTGCGGAACTCACAAAATGTCATTTTAATTCATTCTTAGAGTGTCTTCTTGGCAATCAGTGGATAAAATTATAGGATTAAGTGGTCTGGCTATATATAAAACAAAGACAGAAACATAAATCCCTTCTTCAAATACTTGACTGATGTAATGATTTTAATGACTTGCATACTATCGTTCTTCATTCTTAGGAATGGATTATAGTTCTGGAAACTGACTTGACTGATTGAGTTTCATCCAGTCTCACTCTGGATTTTGCTGCTGAATATGATCATTTCTACCACATGAACAGCAGGAGCCAAGCATCTGCCTCTTTATTGTAGCTTCCATGGTATTATTGTTGAATGTGTAAGCCAGTGGGGCCTTGCTGAATGAAGTCCGCAATTTAAATCATAAAATGTTTCATACACCAGAGAACACTTTGGAGGCAACCCAAAGGTGAAACACAACATCTATTGCAATGAGCTATCTGCTGCAGACCCATAAGGCACAATTGAAGTAAGCTTTAAGAGCAGTGCTTCTCAAAGTGAAGTCCAACTGCCTTGTGAAACAACTGCCTTGGAATTAACTGCAGTGATGAATAAAAGATGAAGATTCCTGGGCACCTCTTGAGAGTTATACAATCATAATTTCTAGAGGCAAGTCCCAAGCATCTGCACAAGCTCACCTGGTGATTTTTATATACCCTAAAAATTTAAAAGCCACTGTTTTAATTTTTCTCTCACTGTTTTGAAGTCTTCAGTATACATAACTCTCAGATGCTGATGTAGTAGGTTGGTTGAAAGTAATGGCAAAACTGCAATTACTTTTGCACCAATCTAATAGTTCCCCTGAAGAAGAATTATAGAATATTTTTTGAAGTAGAACAGTTTCTTTTTATAGGCTGTCATGGAACCCAAACGGGTAGAGTAAGGCAATGGATAGAAGCTGGAGAAATGCCCTGCCAGGTTGCCAAGCATAGAACTTGAAAAAAAAAAAAATTAAATTCTGGTTGTATCAAGAAATAAACATCATGGGGTAGGGTTTTTTGAAAATATGTTGCAACTTAAAATGTGAATTTAGTTTAAGAATTATTATTGACATTTCTTCCCAAACAAGATTACAGTGCTGATGGCACAGTATTGACACATTTACATATAGCACATGGGTAGACACATATGGTAGAAAAACAGCTTCTTTCTTTGCCACATCCACATGCCACATATGCTGGAACTTATTAACATTCTGTTGAAGTGGTCAGACTGTTCTTAGTGTGCTTGTTTTTTCTTGGGGAAATCTATTACCCTCTCAATGAGGAAGCATTCAGTTACCAAACTATTCCTGGTTTTAAGTAATTTGCAAACTTTGTCTTGTAAACACTTACAGATATACCACAGAAGTCCCTAGAGTTACCTTGGAAGTAGCCCAAATTTATCTCAAACATATCTTGCTCATGTAAAATAAATATTGAAACCATTATTTCAGAGAAGCTATTTTTCTAACCCAGTTTCTTTTCAAACTGAACGTCAAGGGCATCGCCTTGGAGGTTGGAAATGCAAAGCCATGTTTGGTGAGATCGCCAGCGCTGAATGGGAATTATAGGCACAATTGCCTTCCCTCCTTCCCACTGATGTACGCCTTACTGTTCACATTTACCTGCTCTTTATAAAAGAAGAATAATGACTGGAAATATACAGCAGAGCTCTAATTTAGGTTTGCTCTCAAAACTTTCACCTCCCTTTAATATTTCCTTTGCAGCTGGCATTGGCAAACTATCGTCCATGGGCCTATGTATCCTGCAGCTAGCTTTTGTAAACAAATTTTATTGGAACACAACCACACCCACTTATTTACATATTGTCTTTGGCTGCTTTCCCACAGCAAAATTGAGTAGTGGCAAAGAGACACTGGGGCCTGCAAAACTAAAAATATTTACTATACTATCTGATCCTTTGCAGATAAGGTTTGTCTGCCACGGATCTAGATAATATTTACAGTTGCCTCAGTAGTAATCCCTGTCAAACAGAGGTAGGTAGAGGCAGAGGTGATGTATGCCTAGCATGATGGAGAAATTTTATACAAATATTATTACAAGAAAAAAGGGACAGCTTGATCACAAAAAGTGAAAAATGTCTATTCTTAAATAAAATAACTTCTTTCAAAAGTGAGACTTTCGCTAAGTCGCTATTTTGAAAAGGAGGTCAGTAATAACCAAGTTATTGCTGTATATTTGATTTGTATAAATATATAGTAATCCACATAATTTCCCCAGATAAATATTAACACAATTATTTTGTTTTCCTCTCTTATATTATCTCATTCATTCACTCACTCAACACTTATTTAATAAGTACCCATGCTAGACACTTGGTAGACAAAAATAAACAAATTGACATTGATCTATTTTCAGGAAAGGTTTGCTAAGTGCAAATTTTGAACTCATCTTTGAATTTATAAATAAAGAAAAAATACCAGACTATAAGAGTTTCTCTCCCCAGATAAAGTATACTATATGATGATATATAATCAAGCAATGCAACCTAATACAAAACACTGATATGATATAGATTATTATCAATGAATTTCCTATAGAATGACATTTCATTTTTTAAAGTAGTCTAAACTATAGTGTTACTATTTTTGTTAAAAACATTGTAACCCCACTCACAGAGCTAAATGAAGAGGAGATTCAGACAAGTAAACTTCTAACAACAACAGGGTTCTAGGATAAAGGAAACGTAGCATGTTAGGGAAGCAACATGATATGACGATGTAGTGGAGATGGGGACTGTCTCCTGGAAAGCCTACCATGGGAGGGGATATATACTATGGTCAGACCTGATGAACATGGTAGGAAATTTTATAAAGAGGAAATAGAGAATGGAAAGAGGTGACAATGCCAGATCACACATGGCCATGTTGGCCATGTAAAAAGTTTCATCACTCTTTGTGTTTTTTTAATTGAGATAAACAGGGAGAAATTATATGTTTTAAATAAAAAATGGGAAAATAATGCTTTTCTGTATAAAGACTACTCTGGCTGCACAGAAGAAAAGTAGACTGGAGGTACTGAGACCACGTAGGAAGTTGGTATAGAAATTCAGGGAGTAGGCCGGGCACGGTGGCTCATGCCTGTAATCCCAGCACTTTGGGAGGCCGAGGCGGGCAGATCACAAGGTCAGGAGATCAAGACTATCCTGGCTAACACGGTGAAACCCCGTCTCTACTAAAAATACAAAAAATTAGCCGGGCGTGGTGGCGGGTGCCTGTAGTCTCAGCTGCTGGGGAGGCTGAGGCAGGAGAATGGTGTGAACTCGGGAGGCAGAGCTTGCAGTGAGCCAAGATTGCACCACTGCACTCCAGCCTGGGTGACAGAGCGAGACTCCGTCTCAAAAAAAAAAAAAAAAAGAAATTCAGGGAGGAGATGATGGAGGCTGATCTATGGTGATGTTAGTGGAAATGAAATGAAATGAAATGAAATGAAATGAAATGAAATGAAATAAAAGTGGTGGCATTTGCTCTGATTGGGACCATGGAGTGGTAATGGGTTAGGGAGAAAAAAATGATGAGTTCAGTGTAGAACATACTGACTGTCTAGTACCTGAGGATCATCCAGGGGAGGTGTAGAACATGCAGCTGGATAGGCCCACCTGAGGCCAGGAGACTGGAGATAAGGATGACTCTTCAGTCTACTGATAATGATTGCTAAAATTGGAGTGGATGAGATTCCCCAGGTTGCATATTTAGAGTGAGATAGGAAGGGCCCAAAATGGAATCCACTAGGTAGAGCATGAGAATTTTGCAAAACAACGACAACAACAGAAGTTTAAGAAGGTGTGGCTTAAGTTGATTAGATACAATGTGTTGAGTGTTTGAGCATGAGAGTGCAAAGAGAAGGTTTCATAAAGAAAAGAATGGTCAATATATCCTACTGAGAAAAAAATATATATAACCTAAAATGTGTTCCATAGATTTACTGTCATTGCCAATTATGGTGACAACAGCTGGGGTGGGGGCAGAAGCCATACTGCAGAAGGTTGAGAAATTAGTGAAGAAACAAAGTAGAGTAGCAGATTTAGGCAATGCTTTTCATATGTTTAACTATGAAGGAGAAGACAGAGAGAGAGAGTGGTAGCTGGAAGGAAACACCAGCTAGGAAAACACATAAACAGGACTTCTAGAAAGCTACCAATATTCTATTTTTTAACCTGGTAGATAGCTACATGGTTGTTTGTATTTCAACTAATAAACTGAAGCTTTTCAAACAAAAAGCTAAACTTTATGTTTTGTGGACTTTTTCTTTGTTGGTTGGTGTATAGTATTTCCAATTAAAAAAATATGTATGAAGGTATCATTTTAAGGTCACAAAAGAAATGTAAAAGACTAAATCTAACCAAAAATATGTGTCAAGAAAATTATAAATCTTATTTGAAAGATATTTTTGAAAATCTTCTCTATTTGGAAAGGTATATAAAGCTTTCGTATAGGAACAACAAGAATCACTTAAATGCACATTCTGTCAAATCAACCTATACATTAAATGCAATTCCAGCAAAATCTGAATAGGGCTTCTCTATGGAATATAAGAAGGTAATTCTAAACTCCACATGGCACTCGTAAGGCTTAAAAACAGCAGAAACATGCCTAAAATATAAAAAGGTCAGATGTCATGCCTTGTAAAATATTAAGACTTATTATATCATAAATAGAACAGATAAGAGGTATAAGGATATAGAAATAATATGAGTGGATAGGCTTAGAAATAATAGAGATAAAGCCAAGCATATATAAATGAGCCTTAACAAAGTTGACATTGCAGATTGGTAAGGAAAGAATTAACTGCTCAATAAAAATGTTGGGAGAGTTATTACTCACATGAAAAAAAGAAGATATGAATTTTACCTCACACTCTACAGTAACCTTAAATTCTAGATGCATGAAGTACTTTCTTTTTATAAAGAAAAATCTACAAACAACTAATTTGTCAAATAGAATAGTATCTTAATGAACTTCAGGTAAGAAAAGATTCGTTAATTAGACACAAACGATATGAAGATAAAGAAAAAGATTGATATATTTAGCTACATTAAAATTAAGAACTTCTGTTTCTTAAAATATACCATGAAAAGAATAAAAAGACAAGCTACCACCTGAATGAAAATATTTGCAGTATCTATAAATAACAAGGATTAGTATTTAGGATACATAAGTTCTTTTTAATCAGTAAGAAAAAGACACATAGCCTCAAGTAAAAATTGAAATAAATATAAAAGAGCATTAAACAAAAGAGGAAAGCCAAATGAACCATAAACTTGTTAAAACATGCATCCCCATCAGTAATTAGGAAATACAATTTCAAACCTCAATGAGATCCAATTTCATGCAAAATTTTAAAGTAAGTCAATGTCAGTTTTGGTAAAAATATGGGACAAGAAAAACTCTTAGTCACTGCCAATGTACATGTAAATTGGTGCAACCCCTTTGAAAACTATTTGTCACATAAAGTTGAACATGTGTGTATGCTGTAGCCTTGTAATTCTACTACTAAAAGATTTTATATTTATATATTACAAGATTTATATAAGAAAATGCATAGCAACATTGTTCTGAACAACAACAATCACAAACGTTTACCAAAACAAATGCTCAACAAAGTGTGTTGTATTATATGTGTATGCTCAACAAAGTGTGTTGTGTTTTAACTGTTTTCATGCAGTTATGTGTGATATGAGAAGTGAGGAAATAACTTACAGTATATTAATATATTGAAATTATCTAAAGTGATGAAAAGGAATGACACAGTACTTTATAAATCAATAAAAATGAATCGCAAATAGTATTAACCAAAATATGCAAGATATAGAATACATATATCATGTTATTATTTGATTATCATAAAATTCAATACCAATAAATTAAACCTATTTTTAGGGTATATACATGTGGTTGGACACAAAATACAGAAAGGGAAAGGAATGTGATCTCAGAGGGATACACTGCTATCATGCTTTATTTCTTAGGCTAGATGGTGGGCACATGGGTGTTAATTTTATTTGTTGTAATTTTACAGTACATGTATGCATTTTACATACTCCTTTGTATATATAGTGTATTTTCCAAATCTCTTTAAGGAAAATATCATATGCCTTAAAAATAGGAAATCTTTGATGAAAAAAATTAACCAATGACTTTGATCATTTGAACATTATGAAGTTGATTTTTAAAAATACCTGAATATAAGGTAGGGAAGTAGCAAATAATCACTGAGCTAGAAAGAAAAGAAAAAATCTAATAAAACTATTATGAGGGCAAAAATTACCAAAAAAAAAAAAAAAAAAAGGGACTCTAAATAGGCAAAAAGCAGAGGAGTAGGTGGAAAAGGATAAGAAATTATTGAACAAAGTGTTAAAAAAAATTGACACACTGCTTTCTCCATGCCAATTTATGTTGCCTCCAAAAATGTAATACGTTAAAGATTCCAAAAAACACAGATAGAGGGAAAAAACAGCTATTTTCCTTAAAAGAAAGCAAATAAAAATAACTAACTTCAGATTGCAAGTACTCATGATGGAAAAAGTTAACCCTGTGTTTTCATAAATCATTTTCATTTGTGTGAAAAATAGAGAAGAAAATAACATTCTAACATAAATGCACTTGAAAATTTACTAATCTTTTACTGCTGTCATGTAATAAACACATACATAGAGATGTGTTATAATAAAAGAACAATTCTTTATGTGAGTGTGTACAATAACCAAAAAATCATCCAAAAGACCCAAATTCCAGAGAGTTAAAGCTTTACTTTTTTTGGGTGGTAGTATGCATTTTATTCAGAGAGGGTAGCTGGACATTTGATGAAACTAGAAATGGATATAAGGTCTTTTACATTTGAGTTTTCCTCACTTTGAACTTTGTCCAAGTGGTGAATGAGTCATGACCAAATATTTTCACAACCTACTAGACATTTGGTGATCATTGAGCCATGAGATGATGGCCTTCCATCATTCCTTGGTGGACAGGTGTCACCACTACTAATTAGGCTTTTGCTTAAAATCTGCTAGGGAGCCAAAAAGCAAGAGGGTCTGGAGACTGAACAGCCCATTCATGGCCTGCAGTGGCCCTATCCAGGTAGGAACAGAAGGCTCCAGGCCAAGGCCAGCTGCTAAATGTCATTACATCCAGTATAACAAAGAGGGGTTTTACCTTGGATTGCTGTCAATCTGGCAATGCTCTACCAGCATTTAGTTGACAGAATGAAATTTCACAAATGTAGGTGCTTTGAGGAACATAACTTTGTCTGAATCAGTACCATAAATTTTACAACTGACATTTCACATGATGTCACGGTATATTCTGGTCAAAAGTCTATCGGCCACAGATTAGCAGAATCTTAGAATAGGTAGACGAGTAGGATGTGCTCCATAGGCAACTGGTTTACACTACAGATACAGTTCTAGAAATGAGGCAGAAAATAACATTCTCAAAATAATAACACTCTCCATTTATACAACATATTACAATTTTCAAATGATTTCACATACCCTTAGAGGTAGAAATTTTTAATTTCAGAAGTAAAAAAAAACAATTAAGCTCACAGAGATAGTACAGCACTGAGCCAGGACATATTCTGAACATAAGTTAAAGTCTAGTGTTGCAACATCAAAGACATGGAATCAACCCAAGGTGCCCATCTATAGGGGATTGGATGAAGAAAATGTGGTACATATACATCATGGAATACTGCACAGCCATAAAGAGAATGAGATCATGCCCTTTGCAGAAGCATGACTGCAGCTGGAGTCCATTATCCTAAGCGAATTAATGCAGGAACAGAAAACCAAGCACCTCATGTTCTCACTTACAAGTGGGATCTAAACACTGGGTACTCATGGACATAGAAATGGCAACACTAGACACTGGAGACTACTAGAGAGGAAAGGGAAGGAGTGGTTGAAAAACTATTGCATACCATACTATCTGCGTGACAGATCAATCATACCCCCAAACCACAGCATCATGCAATATACCCATTTAACAAACTTGCACATGTACCCCGTGAATCTAAAATAAAAGTGGATTTTTTTTTTTAATAATCTACTGTAGGATCCTCTCCACCACAGAGGCTTAAACATAGTAACAAGGATAGTGGTTGGCCAGGGACCATGACTCATACCTGTAATCCCAGCTACTTGGAAGGCTGGGGCAGGTGGATCCCTTGAGCTCAGGAGTTCAAGGTTACAGTGAGCTGCACTCCAGACTGGGAAACAGAGTGAGACCAGACTCAACTTAAAGAAGATAGTGGTAGGAGCTGCCATTTTTATTAAGCAGCTAGTATGTATGAAGCATTGTATTATGCACTTTGTAATTCTGTGTCTAAATTGAAAATATTAAATTATATTAAAACACATAGCAAGAATTTTCTCTATTTAATCATTTGATTACAGTGAAGATTTCTTATCAGTTTCTAAACTTAAATGCCCTTGTTTTGCTCTCTTTAACTGGAGCATAACTGTATTGATTTTATATACATATATAAATTAACTATTAAATTTATTTGCTTATATATTTTTATATTATACTAATTTTATCATATTTTGCAATTCATTTTTTATAATTCTATATATTCATATATTTTAAATATATGTTATAATTGTATTATAATTAATCATAATGTATAATTATATATTCCATATATAAAAGATAGTTTATATGTGTATATATTATATATAGTGAACATATATTTTATAATTTTGTTATAATCAATTAAATATTATATAATTACATATAATCATGTACTAATTATTTCTGTTATTTCACCTATGAATGAAATTAGCTACAAAAACAGTATTATATACTAAGAGATGATAATTTTACTAAACTTTAAAAAAATTGCATGGTCAATATTTAAAACAAAAATTTTTCTTAGCCATTATTTATATTTTATTTTTTACCCTTAGTATCACAAAACAAATTACCCTGGAGGGTTCTATTTAACAGATATTTATTGAAAGTTGGCTGTGCTAAGAAAGCAGGAGCTATCCAGAAGTGAGATCAGATAGTGCCCTTAAGGACTTCATTATGTACTAAGAAGAATAAAAACACACAAATAGAAGACAATGAGAATTGACCAGAATTTTTTTTCTTTAAGTTCTTCTAAATAGAAAAGGTAGTGTATTTAAAATTAACCTAAAATATATTTAAACTGATATTTCAGCCATGGTAAACTAATATTTCTAAGTTCTCAAAAGTCAACTCAAAATAAATTCAGAGTAGTTTCAAATACTGAGTCATTAAACTGACCCCTAAGAATAAAGAGAGACAGGACACAAATGGTGTCTCTTTATTTTCATTGATTTATTTCAGCACAATTCATCATACTGGGTTTTTTCATTGGCAGAAAACTTTTTATTCTTGTATTTTTCATTTAATACAAGAGCCAGCAAAAATGCATTGAAAGGCAAAGTTAATAAACTAAAATCTCTAGCTTCAAATGCAATATCTAAAAAGGAAAATCTCAAATCGTTAGCCCACATAAATATTCCCCTTCCTCATTCCTCATCCCAATCTCTCTGTGTCCTCCTGACAACACACATACACACACCCTTCACCTCACACCTGAATCAGTTATTCTAACATACAGCAACCTCATTCTATATCCGGTCCTTTTATGTCTACTTTCAGTTTAACCTAAGCCAGAATACTATCACTGAATAATATAATATAATGCATGACAAGTATGAATCTTTTTAACATGGCCCCATATGCTGGAGAAGCAAAGAAAATAATATGATGCAGATTTCTGAATCTCCTTTTCCCTCAGATATCATATGCAATAATTAGAGGCATACTAAAAATCCAAACAAAGAGACCACTTGCTGTATAGATCTATAAACTGGATATTGGTGTTACAGATGCCAAAACACAGTCAGAAAGATTAGCTTTCAGCTCCAGCCCTGCTGAGGAAGTTCCCTGAAGGATGAAAGAGGCCTCGAACAAAGTGAGATGCTTTAGCTGATCAAGCCCTATTTGGTCACTTTCATCTTTGCGATGCGTGGAAAAGGAGCTGCTTTCCTGCCAGCTCTTGGCACTGAGACCAGGCAGAGACATAAAGGGAGGCAAGGCAAGGCCAGTACAAAAGGGGAAGTGGTTAAAGGCAGCAGCCCATTCCAAAGAAACAAAGGTGCTGGCAGGAGACGTTAACAAGGAAGACGCTTGAGCCTCCATGGTAAATAGAATGGCAATGGCCTAATAATAAACCTGAAAGACACAAGTGAGGATGGTTGCATGCAAAGTGGAGGGAAACCTTCCAATTACTGCTGTAGACAGCCCTATTAATCCTCAGGAGCACTCCCGACAAAAAGTCTATTCAATTTTCCCTCGATGTGTTCCATCTAATGGGAGCAGTATTATGTCTGACACTGAGGGTAATTACCTCATGAGAATTTCACATACAGAGAAGTAAAGTCTTTAATTTTCTGCAGGTGTCTTGGACACATTCTGCATAATTCTTTGCCCCAAAATGAGGTGTGCATTCCTCTTCTGCAGAGCTGCTTTCAGATTGGGATGGTTTGCATTTGAGGACTATAAGTAATAGTCATTTATCTTAGCCATTATGGAAAGCAGCGCATAGTATATTCTCTCTTCATCACATTACAAATGGCATTAGTAACTTCAGCAAAGCTGAAAAAATAAATATAATATATATCATATATGTATCTGATATATATATACACATACACACACGTACTCATATATATACAAATCTTGTTATAACACTCCTCTGGCTCACAACCGTTAGCAGCAGATAAGTACTTAGGAGCCCTTCTATATACATTAGCTATGAGAGTTCCAATAAGACTACAACCCCGTAGGCAGACACTTAACTGTTTACGCCTCCCAGTTTATGAAACTTAGAAACATTGAAATTGTACAGGAAAGAGAATAAATAGAGAGGACAATATTAAGGCTGTTTCATTTTCTGAAATAAGTACATATGTAGCATGTCTTATTGATTTGTTCTAAAGACGCCTAAGCCAAACATAAATAGATAATTTTTTTTGTGGAATTACACAAAGCAGTTTTTATCATTTTAGCATTCAATCCCTTTTGTGTAACAAAGAAAGCATCCTATAACAGCGGAGGTGTGACAAAAAGGATGTTTAATATGCTAAGTAGAATATGCACAGGGAGGAAACACTCCTTTTAAAAAAATGTTTTTCAATGATGGAGCAGTCAAGAATATAGAAATAGGTTATAATGTGGCACACTTCATTCAAATTAATGCAGAAATAATTAAACATTTCTTAGAGTTGATGGCTTTACTACTGAGAAATTGTTACATTATACAAGAACTTATTTTTTCTACTAGAAAATAGGCTACATGATCAAGACCACACTGCTTGGTGTCATATATGCTCTTTATGAATGTGTTTTCTTAAAAATATACACTGTTAACTAGAAAAAAATGACACTTCAGATATCGCAATATGGTTTATTGAAACAGAGGTGGCTGAATCCCTTTGTTTCTAAACTGGTTCTGCTTCCAAAATGGCCATGATTTTAGGTTACAGAAGCTATGCCTGCATGGGACAATCAGATTGTTGCCCTGAGTTCACCAGCAGGGCATCACTCTCTGCTGTTCAGGAGCTCATAAACAGCCCAAACTAACTGTTCAGGTTTCCTTCTTATCCAGGTGTCTTAAACATTGTAGAACATTTTGAATGTGTTCAGAAAATTCCCCAAAAACCTGACTATAGCTAATAAAAATTTTTATTACAGTTCAACTTTAGCAAAAAATTAACATGTCCTTGAATGTAAGTTATGTTTAATTTTCTTTTTGAAATTAGGATGTAAAATTTTAATTAATTACTCTAAGGAAGTGTAGTCTTCTACTCAAAAGCCCAAGGCATCCTTTCAGAGAGAGAAGACTAAGGATGTGCTCGCATCCTTCTCCCTCCTCTCTCTTTCTGAAAATCCCAGTACATGCAGCAATCGGTGCTTCTGGTAATTGCAAAGGACATGCTGTCCTTGGCTTTCATTATTTCCCAATTTACTCAGGCAGGCAAAGACATCCATCAAGTCTTCAAGCCATAAACTTCCTATTATCCTGTAAAACTTCCCCAAAAGTCTCCTGAGGCTGAAGAGACTGCAAAAAACTGATCTGGAAACTTCCATAACTAGTGCGCTAACCTATAACTCAATAAGAAGTATAGACTTGCTAATGCCCAGTTACCCTTCATGCTCATGGCTAATCACTAAGGTTGGTCTCATTTCTTGATAAAAATGCCACAGGCAAAGGTGAAGAAACTACCAGTCATCTATTACTGGTCTCTGCTTATAAGAAGATACCACAATATGCTGTTTTTCTTTTAGAGGGAAGGTGAAGAAAACCTTGGTTATCAGCTTTTTTTTCCCCATTAACAGATATAAAATGGTTCTTTATGAAACATCTGAGTGTAAGTTCCAAATTTCCCTCTGTGAACTCACCATGGCTATGAAATGTTGCAAACATGTAATTCTCCTGTATATTCTTAAAAAGACATTGACTTTCAAATTAGGTCAATGTTGGTAAACACTGTCTAAGACCAAGTGAACATAAATCTGAAAGATAATTCAGCATTAAATATTCAAAGTAGAATAATTTTAACTAATACTCAGAGTGCTCACTATTTTCTTTTTTTTTTTAACATGAGAAGTTTTTCAAATACCCAACCCCCTGGCAATTCAGAACAGATTCAGGAAAGAACATTACTTCTTACTCAAGAATTAGTTCCAAACTAATACAGATGACAGAACAAGAAAGCATACATGGGAAATAAAATCTGAAACAGATGGCAGGAAGTCCTATATGAAGAATTATACATGCATAGATGATCTGGCCAAAGAAAATTATTCTGGCATCAACACTGGGTCCATTCAAGAGATGGTCAAGAAGAAAGATGAAGTGAAATCGTCAGACCAGTAAGTGGTCATCATGGGGCAAAATATACTTTTTAATTGTACTATTGGTGATGTAATTTACATTAGGGTATTCTGGCTTTATAGGTCCTTAGTAAGAAATGAAAACAGAACATAACATTACTCACTCTCATTTGCATGCAGTAATTTCTGTAAAAATGCACAGAAACAAACATGCATTCTCTACACATGAGGATTCTGATATGAAAGGATGAATGAAGGTTCATAAATATAGTGTGCGTTGAGTATAAAGAGAGAAATATATTAACACCTAGATTATGTTTCTATCTCCAAACAGATTTCTTTATTATTTTTATTTTTTGAGACAGGGTTTCACTCTGTCACCCAGGCAGTAGCGCAGTGGCACAATCGTAGCTCACTGAAGCCTTGACCTCCTGGGCTCAAACAATCCTCTTGCCTCAGCTTCTCAAATGGTTAGGACTACAGCTGCACCACCACACCTAGCTAATTGTTTCCTCAATTTTTTGTAGAGCTGGGGTCTCGCTATGTTGCCCAGGCTGGTCACGAACTCCTGGCTTCAAGTAGTTCTTCCATCTTAGCCTCCCAAAGTGTTGTGATTAACATGTAAGCCACCACACCGTGCCTAAACAAATTTATTTTTAATGTCTCTGAGTTCCAATGCATTTTGAGAATCGTAATCGATCTTCTTTATTTTTATTTCAGTCTTCCTTATAGCAGCTGTGCCTATTTAGCATTTCATAAACAATTAAAACAACATGGATTAGGATTCCAAAACAGAATTATAAAATTTCAACAATTAAAAAAATCAGATTTAAAGCCTTATGACACTTTATGCCATACAATTTGACACTTCCATTTCTAGTTCTAGACAATGTAACACAAATATGACTTTCACAGAGTATGTCAGGACTGTCAGCGTTAGCTATACATTTTTAAAATATTCAGACTAAATTAAAATAACCTGTTTCCAGCCTTTGAAATTTTTTTTTTTAATTTTGTGTTAAAAGCTGTACAAAGATGTAAGGAGAACCATTATTTTACTGAGCATTTACTATGTGCTAGCCAATATTCTATGGTCTTCACACATGGTGATCCATTTAATATTCAAGATCCTCTAGTATTACTTACTGTACTTATCCTTGCTTTGTAGATCAGAAGGTTAAGTAAATTTGTCATGTTCAATACTGTCAAGTAGCATAGCTGGGATCCAAACCTAGCTCCCAAATTCACTCACTTAACTGTTTGCTACAGTATTGTTTTTATATCTCACACATCCAAAAGCATTTATTTACTTCTTATTCTCCATTATCTAAAAACAAAATCTCTTTTGTACAAAATTTTTCTCACTAAACCTGAATTAATAAACTATAGTCCAATACTCATAAAATTATTCTCTTTACATTTATACACACAATTGAATAAATGAATGTGTGTGTTCTTTACCCCTCTAGTTGAAATGAATAAGAATTGTTTTGGGAAAAAACTAATCTAATACTTAATTTCTCCACTAGAGATATACAGTAGCACACTTACAGCATTTCACAGTAGTATCTTGGAAGGTCATCTTATTGCCAGATATTATAATATTTAACTCTCTGATATTCAATTCCCATTACTTTTTTTGTGTACATTCAAAATTTTTTAACCTGTATGCATTATCCAGCCAAAATATTAAACTAAAAAGTAGAAATTTTTAGTTTACCACAGGTGTGGTGGCTCATGCCTGTAATCCCAGAACTTTGGGACATTGAGCCGGGCAGACCACGAGATCAGGAGATCGAGACCATCCGGGCTAACACGGTGAAATCCCGTCTCTACTAAAAATACAAAAAATTAGCTGGGCATGGTGGCGGGCACCTGTAGTCCCAGCTACTCGGGAGGTCGAGGCAGGAGAATAGTGTGAACCCGGGAGGCGGAGCTTGCAGTGAGCCGAGATCGCGCCCCTGCACTCCAGCCTGGGCCACAGAGCGAGACTCCATCTCAAAAAAAAAAAAAAAAAAAAAGACTGCCCTGTTCTGCCTTTTCTGCCTTACCCTGCTTGGTGGATTCTCTTAGTCTGTGGGTTGTTATATTATTCAGAGTTCCCAGGGAAACAAAAGAGAGAGAGAGAGAGAAATTTATTTTAAGGAATGGACTCAGGTGAGTGAAGTCTGGCAAGTCCGAAATCTGCAAGTCAGGCCAGAGCTGGAGACACAGGGAAAAGTTGATGTTGCAGTCTTGAGTTTTAAGGTAGTCTGAAGTTAGAATTCCATCCTTCTCAGAGGAATCTCAGTTTTATCTCTTAAGGCCTTGACCTGATTATACAAGGCCCACCTACATCATGGAGTGTGTTCTACTGTACTCAATGTTCACTGATTTAAATGTAAATCACATCTAAAAACTACCCTTAAAGTGACACCTAGACTGGTGTTTAACCAAACAACTAGGTACCATAACCTCCCCAAATTGACAGAAGAAAATTAACCATCACAGCAGCTCATATGTAAATTTTGAATTTTAGAAACTGAACATTACAGAAGACCAATTACTGAATTGGTTTTACCATCTTAAATCCTAAGTAGTGTGTCTTAAAGTTTCAATGATTTTGTAAAGCTGAACATATCTTGAATAATTGTAAACAAAAACACTTTTCCCATAATAAACACAATTCCACTGAGCAACACCACCACTAATGTACAATGAAGACCCTTTTTTAGACTACTGAAGTGCGGTAGTGACAGGAGGGGAAAGGGTAGAACAAGGAGTTTGATTAATAACTGATTATGAAAAATATATTTTGATAACTCACTACTTTCAAACCAGCTGTGAGATATTTAAGGCTTGAATTGGAATTTGTGACCCACACAAAATATTGCAGTGTCCTACGACAGATGCCATTTGAGCTTTGGGAAAGAGAGCCTTGGCCTGATATCACAGTGCTGTGATGGCTTCCTTCCTATAGACAAGGAGCAGGAAAATTGGGAAAGTCACTACTGTAACCAGAAACAGCAATTAATGTCAAATATAAATTTGATAGTACTGCATCCATTACAGCAGTCTTCACTTTCACACCCGATTTCATTACAAAATTAGGATTGGAAACTGCTAGTATTCTGGCAGGTAGTTTCAGGGCACAATCAAAACCTCATGTCACCCGAGGCACTCTGGGCAAAATTCCAAACTGCCAAGAGCACCACCTAATTTGCCTATACAGTTGCATATTTTTGCTACAAAGATAAAGAGTGCAACCGTGATATTTGCTTGTATTTGCATGTTACCCAATAACTGGCTTCTAAGGACTTGTATTGTTTTCAACGCTCACACAATAAAATTCTGAGATCATCAGCTCTGTATCTGTTTTCTCATCTGAGGGAAAAGTCGACCTTGGGTTGTTTCTAATTGCTCTACCAACAGCATTTAAGGGTTATTTGTAGTTCACATACTTTTAAAAAAATACTTCTTGTGACATATTGATCCAAAATATTACCACAAAAACATTTAAAACAATTGCAATAAGATACTGATTGTCACATCTTTGCTGTGTAGGGGTTTATATGCAAAAAGATTCATGACTGACCCTTTCAGTAGTTACAGATTGAATAATATCTGAGTTAATAACTATCCTTTAAGTATTCTTCTATGTGCTTAGCCTTCTCTCATGTGCATATGTATTGTCAGCAACGCCATCAGTAAACAGAAATTAGGAAGCATTACTTTTTCATGTGCACATGAGACACACATGGATAAACAGGACATGGCTCCTCATGTCCTGTTCTAAGGGAGAAAGAGAAGTAATCAGTTAAAATACAGCACAGTAAGGGCTGGCATTGAGTATCATGAACATCTGGGAAACTACAAATCTCTTAGTATGACCAGAACATAGGGCTTAACATTAAGTATTATTAGAGCTGTCCATGATTATAGTATAGAATTAAGAGGCATTATTGAAGGCCCAATTCTAAAGCATGATTTTGTAATGATACAAATCTAAATACTATATATAGACGGTTCTTGTTTTATCTTACCATAGCCATGCCATTCTGATTGTAATTATTCTGGTTTTCACAGATGATGTAACTGGGACTTAGAGACATTTATCAAGCCAACTTTGTTGAACACTTTGTTTCACACAGAACAATGGCTCCCCAAATATGTCTATATCATAATTCCTGGAACCTGTAAATATATTGCCTCACATGGCAAAGAAGACTTTGGAAATTAAATATATTTCTTGAGATGGGAAGATTATCCAGGTGGGCCCAATAAGAGGGAGGCAAAAGAATCAAGAGTCAGAGAAGGAGGTGTAACAAGAGAGGCAGAATTCAGTGTTGCAGGGAAGGATCCCCAGAGCAAATATGTGGGCAATACTAGAAGCTGGCAGAAGCAAGGAAGTGAGTTCATCCTAGAGCCTCCAGAAGGAAGACAGCCCTATCAACACCTTGACCTCCATACTGTAAGATAATAAATGTGCACTCTCTTAAGCCAGTAGTATGCCAGCATTGTCATAAGTGCTTTGCATGAATGAAATAATTTTAGCCTCACTAACATGAGTCAGGTACTACTTTATATTGTATGTAGTCCTCACAACAACCTATAATGTAGGTACTAGCTTTCTACCCATTTTGGAAGTGTGGAAACCAAGATACAAAGAATTAAAGTAATTTGTCTAAGGTCATACACTTAATCATTGACAAAGCCTGAGTTTGATCCCAAGCAATCTAGGGTACATCTTGACTTGAAGTGTCTTCTTTTCCACATTCGCATACCTATTAAATGTCAAAAACAGTGTCTTAATCTGTGTTTCCCCGCAAAAAAACAGAACCTAAGAAAAACGTTTGTGTGCAAGTAGTTCATTTTGAGTATTGATCCTAAGAAGCAGGAATAGGGGACTTGGAATAAAGAAAACAGAAGAAGGAGAAGCCAGTCCAAGGATTTATGATCAAGCTGTATTCACTGATAACAACTAGGATCTTATCCCACTGGATAATATCTAATGAATGTGGAGAAGACATCTCAGAATTATCTATTCAAGGAACAGAAGAGGGAATTATTTATTTGCCAGCTTTTGTCCCCCATTAATCCAAGGTTCAGAACTCAGTGTTAACTTTTCACACTTTCAGGGCTACGCATACACCAGATGAGATGAGTGGGTTACTAAGGTCTTCAACTTGGAGGCAGCTAAGAAGCCTCATGGTGACAGATACTCAATTCAGCCAGAGTGAAGATCTGTCAGGTTACACCTGCCCCAGTTGAGTGCGGTGGCAACAGCTGGAGAAATAAATGTGAGCTGTAAAAATGTAAGAGCATAAAAGGAGTCGAAAGCAGCTGGTCTTTGGATTTCAAATTCCAGATTCTTTCCATTGTATCATGATGCATCTCCTCAAGTAATCACTTGTTTTTGCATTGATAAGTTCTGCTGTTTTGAAAGATTAGGTTTCTGCAATAATAGTGAACAATAAAATGTGTTTTTCTTATATATCCCACGAAAGGTGGATTATGCTGTTTTATATGGATTACTTTTGTCTCACTAAATGGATATCAAATTCCTAGAAAGTGGATATAGTAACATTTACCACTTTTTTTATTTCCACAATATTCAAATCAACAATGGACTTAAAATAGGAACTCAAAAAATATGCACTGATTAGTATTCATTTGAATTTCAACTTCTCAGATATTAGTTTTATTAGTAATTACTGCCAAAATGTAAATACCCCCACTAGGGATTTTAGAAAATGCTTTCTTCATGTTTTAATGCTCCTTTCAAATCTGTTCCATTCTTTCTTCTTTTAATTTTAATAGCTTAATATTTTTCACCCAAATATAGCATACAATTTGACTTCTGTCATTAGACAGGAGAATCACCAAGGACCAAACCTGGAAATCCTGAAAAATATTTCTTTCCAGATGGATCATAATTCAAATTGAACAAAGTTTTAAGAAATCCTAAGCATAATTCTATATTAATATATTTGTCATTTTTATAGAGAACATTTTTTATCAATTGGACAACATATACAGTACAACAAACCATCCAAAGAATGACAGCATTAGAATGTGAATTAATATGGTTATGACTCTATGTCACTAATTTGAGGCCAATTGCATAGATATAATAAAAACTAAATAGATTGTAATATATTATTATTTTACATATCTGGCTAGTAGGTGAAAGACAGCCAAATATTTTGTACCTTAGCAGCATAGTGAAAATTCTCAGGACATAGCACTCTTTATTTACCTCATTTCAAAAACAAAAACATTTCCATGAAGAAATATCCATGACAAAATAAATACAGAAAGTAAACTTTGTTGGATATAATTATTTGAATTTGCTTGATACTTTTGTCTTTTCTTCGTTATTACACCTGTGAAAATGGTGTTTTAGTTTAAGTAAAAAATAAGCCAAAAAAGGTTCCACTGGGAATCACTATTTTTTATCATAAAAATTAAAATTAAGTAATATACTAAAAATTTTTACCATTTGAGAGACAGTAATCTACAAAATTTACTATAGCCACATTGAAAATGTATTCTTGAATATGGTTTTATTTAATGGATAATTGCATATAAGTAATTTTCTACACACATGTATCATACAGTAATTACTTTTGATAATTATTGTTTTGTTTTAAAATCATTTAAAGTTATAAATAACATAAAATAAAAGATATTATTTTTCACTTTATCTGTATTTAATAGAAAAGTTTCTTAGAGTATAATTCTAGAAAAGTATTACAAATTAAGGTTTATTAAGTTTTTTATATAATTAACACTTGGTAAGGATAAATCACATACTTACTATTTTGGAGGTTTAGGATTCTGTGAGACTCATCAATCATGATCAAATACACCTTGAAAAAAATACTCTATGCCAATGAAAAGAACTATTCCACTATGGTAATAAATCATCAATTCACAAGGAAATACAGGGCCTCAATTTTTATGGGCTCATCGGAAAGACCTGCATGCCATAAACACATGTATTTGGTATTTGGGGTTACTGCTTTTAAAAATACGAAGAAAGGGCAAAAAAAATCTGTCAAATCAAAAAGCTAATAACAAGGTTCCGAATTTTTTAAATCATAGATTCATAAGCTTCTTAAGAAAAGGCATGAATCTTTAAAGAAGGATCTTTGGAGGCCTGGTACAAATGATAGAGAATAGAAATTTTAAAACCTGTCTTTTCAAAATTAACAACCCTATATTTGAAAAGTGATATATTTTTAAAATCAAGCAAATATTTTTGTTCATATTTCATTAGGAGAAAAGTGGCTATCACATTGCCGTTTGAAGTTGCAATTTATATGTAGAAACTTTCTATTCATACTAATGCTAATTTTTTCACTCGTTAGCATCTTTTATAGTTTGAATATATCCCCCAAAAAGCAGGTGTTGGAAACTTAAACCCCAGTGCAACAGTATTGGAAGGTGAGGCCTAATGAGATGGGATTGGGCCATGAGGGTTCCATTCTCATCAACAGATTAATGTCATCATGGCAAGAGTGTGTTCATTATAAATGGGCAACTTTTGTCCTCTATTCACTCTCTTGCCCTCTCTCATCTTCTCTCTTACTCTTTAGTCTTTTCCATAGGATGCCACCACAAGGCCTCACCACATGCTAGCCCCTCTATCTCAGACTTCCCTGAATTCAGGACTATGAGCCAATGAATATCTGTTCATTATCAATTACTCCACCTCACACATTCAGTTAGAGCTGCAGAAAACAGACAAAAACAACATCCCATATTTTCCATGTTCCTACAGTGCAATTTCAGAGAATTGCTTCCAATTTCTGAACACCAGTGAGCATGTACTAGAATGTAAGACTCAGTCAAGCTTCTGGAATGCTGGGAACACCAGGTAACATGTGTGAAACACAACATACAGTAACTTACCCTTTACTGGCCCATCCCTAGCTGGCTGAAATTACAACATGTAATTTATCTTGCAGGAATATTGTTTCTACCATCTGTGTCAAATAATCCAATTACCTAACAGCAGTAAAAGGTATGCAAGTAATATCAGGAATGATATTAGACTATGAACAACCTGAGGTCTGTCGTATTGGGAAACTAGACTAAAAGAGGAGATCAAAACCCAAAGAAATGTAAAACAGAAACCTTCACACAACATGAAGACTTAGCCATCCAACATCCCATCCAATAACTAAAATAAACAAAGCATCCATTTATCATGTTTCAGTGTCTGGAATTCTTACTGGCACAGTTTCTGACAGTTTTCTGAGATATTTCCTTTGTTCACTCACACTAAATAATCTCAAACCAGATGTATGATGATCAGCCACATTCGGGTGGAAGAAGTATTTATTCCCATTAACCTGTTAACAGATAAATATGTCAGTAATGCCATGTAGTACCATTTAATTCAAGGGAATAGAAAGACATATTTCTTCAGTTAAAAAAGTTCCCAGTACATGTTATTTGTTCTTTTTAAAGCATCTTTTCTTTTCAGTATAGATACACTTTCATCACATACTTTTCTTCCAGAATGTACTTGAGTGTTCTTTGTTTTTCAAACTTCCTGTTATAATCATATGCAGGTTCTCAGTTGAGTGGTATGTTGAAATCCCAGAATGAAAAAATATAGGCAAAAGGGAGAAAAGTGGGGACAGAGCCACGTGTAAGAGATAAACCCTGCTTTAATGCTAACCCCAGTTAACTTGGCCAACAGCTCAAATCAAAATGTACGTAGTTTTGTAAGCTAAGCTCAAACTGGCCTTCGCTGGCCAATGGACACTGTTGCATGAGGGTAACCCAGGCTTTTACACTGACTACAGTTGGTTAGGGAAAACTGGAAGGGAGGGCTGTTGCTCAGGAAATGTAGGGGAAGAGACCAAATCTACAATGGTCTCTGCAACAAAAAGCAGGGTTAATGGGTCAAATCCATAATGTGTCTGCGTGTATACTCAACATGAAAACTGGACATCAAAGACCAATTTTAGATGAAGAGTCTGAAATTTTTGGTTAAGCCCACAGAGTGAACAAGGTCCAGCATTTAGAGAGTCTCTAAGGCCATTGTAGGCCCAAAATGTTTTGCGGAAGATGTCAGTCAGGAGGGGAAGAGCAAATTTACAGTGATTTCTTACATGGATATAACAGAAAAGTGACAAAGATCCAGAAGTAGGTTTGTTAGGGTTTACCTTGAATCTTATGATATCCAGGGACCCCTCACCTGCACACATCCCTTCTTAAGATATAGCAGGAAGCCTAACAATATGTTCCTGTGATCATAGGTCTCTGGAATTTTTATCAATATAAAGTAAAATTATTATGACATCAGAAGAAACTTGGAAAGACCCTTAGATTAGGAATGTCTGATTAAATCAAGTGAGGAAAAAAAGACTCCTGGTATGAAGAGTGCTTTCTTGTATTTATTTATTTAATAAAAATAATAAAGGACCACACTCAGGCTGCAGTGCACTGCTGTAATCAGGACTCACTGCAGCCTTGACCTCCCAGGCTCAACCAATTCTCTCACCTAGGCCTCCTAAGAAGCTGGGACCACAGGCAGATGCCATATCATGCCAGGCTTTTGTTGTTGTTGCAGAAATTGGGCCGCACTGTGATGTCCAGGCTGGTCTCGAACTCCTAGACTCAAGCAAATCTCCCATCTCAGCTTCCCAAAGTGCTAGAATCACAGGCATGAGCCACTATGCCTAGCCAAGAGTACTTTTTTGTCATCTCTAAATTTATCTTTTAAAAATTCTCCATTTTTTTGTATGCACAAATCTATGACAGTATTTCTCCCAGTTTTACAGTGATCTTGAAAACTGATGACAAATAACAAATAATGAATTGTTTAGATAAAACAATTTTTTCAAATCTTTTGGTAACACACATATTTTCTAAACTATCAATAAACATTATTGGTAGTTTAGAAAAACCTCTTTCAGATATATATACACACACACACACACATATATATAAAAAACACATATATGTACTTTTCATATATATAATCAGCCATGCTAGAGGAAGTATTGAGTTATCCTTTCATTCTCTATGTTGCAAACATAACAAAAGTTATTTTCATTTGAAGCATATGCAGGCCAAAAAATGTAAGAAACAGTGTGTGTGTGTGTGTGTGTGTGTGTGTGTGTGTATATATATGTACGTCAGATAATTAATAAAATATTATGTCATATTCATGCATTTGTAATGATTACGGTGATTTGTCAGTTTTTTTAAGTTAGTAGTTTTTGTAGTTTCTTTTTTATTCTAAATAATTACTTTATTCCTAACTTTTAAATATATAACTTAGAGGAAAGGGGTTTGAGGGGGAAGGACAGATATCTAAACTGTATAAGCTTTAGCCTCCACAGAATCTAGAACCGCTCCCATTTTGAAATTGAACGTCAGTTTTTCTGTTGTTTCTTCTTGTTGTTTCAAGATGGCAGATTAGAGGCTTTTAGCATGCTTCAACCCCTTGGAAATAGCAAGACAGTGCATAAAGACCAACTCTATGAGCTTTATGTCAAGAAGGAAAATAGGAATACACTGGAATCAGGAAGGACACCCAGATCCTGGGAAGGAGAACATGGGAAAACAGACCCAATTACAGTGTGTGACTGATAGAGGCGAGTGAAGCCCCAGTACATCAGAGAGGCAGAGAGCTCTCCTCTGTGACTCACCTTTCCACTGAGGATCCAAGCAATCCAGGCTGAGGGAAAGCACTTTGTTTCTCCCAAGCCCTGGAGCTTACCTGGGGAGAGGCTTGAAGATGCTGTGAGGTGAAGACACTAGGAAAAGCTGCAGACATTTGCCTAGACCAGGACCAAGAGAAGGACACCATTTATAATCCAGGTGCAAATAAAGTCAACCCCGCACCGTGGCTGCACAGGCATTTCAGTCTTGGGCGGGAGACTGGAGCACCTGCTCTGAAGCAGATTAGAGATCTCCACATCCAGAACTGTGGAAAGTGGCTCAGCAATAGGCAGTGGAATTGTATTCTCCTCCATCACAGGTCTGGGGCAGGAAGAGAGCTACTACAACTACAGTCTCTTCTGGATGACACGACTGGCAGCCAGGGCCAGGTTAGCGACCTGGAACTGGTTTGCATGTGTCATTGTTGAGTGCCTCAGCCTGCCCCCCTGAGATCGTGGTATAGAGAAATCCTCTCTGCTCCACCTCAGGCAGAACCTCAGGCATTTGGAGCACCCACTTGCCTGGAACAGCAGCTTGAGCTAACCAACCCTTCATGGACATAGATTTTGGTGCAATGGGGCCCTCTTTGCTCCACTCCCAGACAGATCTTCAGGCATTCAGAGCACCCATTCACATAGACTAGCAGCCTGAGTCACCCTACCCATCCTGTGCAGAGATCCTCTGCATAGGGGGCACTCTATACCCAGACAGATCTCCAGGAATTAGAAGCATGTGCGTTCGACAGCCTGAGCTAACCCCCACTACCTGGGTATAGATTGTGGTGCAATAAGACCCTCTTTACTCCACAGTCAGGTAGATCTTCAAGCATTTGGAGTACCCACTCACCTGGATTCGTCATTTAGGCCACCCCCTGTTCCTCATGCAGAGAACTTGGGGCCAAAGAGGTTTTCCAGCTCCATGCCAAGGAACAATTCTGGGCTCTTGGTGGCTGCCCATTGGATTCGTCCTCAGGCCTGGTGTTTGTACCTGCAACCAGGGCCCTGTAGGTGGACCTGTATAGTCCAACTCTACACATCTTCCCCCTTATCCCACTGGGGCTAAGCGGGGAGCTCAGACCACTGTGAACTCCACAAATAAGCCTATTGCCTGAGGCAACAGAGAGCTTCTCCCAGTACACAAGCATTAAGTATATACCCAGCCATGTGTTTAGCCACAGTCAGCTCTCACCCATAGCACTATCTATTGATTGTAGGTCAAATTGCACAGTCCAATATAAAACCTGCCAGCAGAAGTCTACAGTCATATCCTCTAAAGAGTGGGGGAAAGGGAAAGGGGGAAAAGAAAAATAATAATAATAATAATAATATTGATAATAATAATAAATATAAAAATAAATAATAACAAATAATTATAGGGAAACAAAGAAAAAAATAATCCTACCCAAAGGAAAATAATTCAAAAATTAAAAAGTAGCAGTGTCTTCAGGTGAGAAGGAACCTGGGCAAGAATTCTAGTACCATGAAAAATACTGATGACGTGATACTGCAAAGGACCACAGTAGCTCTCCAGCACTGGTCCCTAACCAAGATGGAAACTCCGAAATGACAGATAAAGAATTCAAATCATGGATGCAAGGAAGCTCAATGAGATCCAAGATAAGGTTGAAAATTAACATAAAGAAACTTCTAAGGCAATCCAGGAAATGAAGGAAGAAATAAACATCTTCAAAATAAATCAGAGATTTTGGAATGGAAAAAAATCACCTAAGAAATTTTAAAATACAAAGGAAAGTTTTATCAATAGATTAGACCAAGCAGAAGAAAGAATTTCAGAGCTTCAAGACCAGTCTTTTGAATTAACCACAACAGACAAAATCTTTTTAAAAAGGAATTTAAGACATGTCCAAAGTCTTCAAGAAATACAGGATTATGTAAAGCAACCAAAATTATGAAATACTGGCATTCCTGAGAGAGAAGAGAAAAAGAAAACAACCTAGAGGACATATTTGAGAGAATAATTCAAGAACATTTTCCTTATCTTACTAGAGAGGTAGGCATCCAGATATAAGAAATGTAGAGGATACCTGGAAAATATTATTCAAAACCAACATCACCAAGATGTAGATTCACCAGAACTGTTCAGACTCAATGCTAAAGAAAAAAAATCTTAAAGGAACCTAGAGAAAAAGTCAGATCACATACAAAGGGAACCTCATCAGGCTAGCAGGAAGACTTCTCAGCAGAAACCTTACAATCCAAGAGAGATTGGAGGCATATTTTCAGTATTCTTAAAGGTAAGAAATTCCAACCAAGAATTTTATATGCCACCAAATTAAGCTCCATAAGTGAAGGAGAAACAAAATCTTTTTCAGGGAAACAAGTGCTAAGGGAAATAGTTACCACTCTTGGGGTAACCACTAGACCAACCACTAGACCACCAGACCACCTTACAAGAGATCCCTATGGGAATTCTAAACACAGACACAACAGAACAATACTTACTACCACCAAAACATGCTAGCCCACGGACCCTATAACGTAACCAGACAATAGGAACTACAAAGCAACCGGAAAACAACTTCATGATAGGATTAAGACTTCACTTATCAATATTAACCTTGAATATAAATTATCTAAACACCCCGCTGAAAAGGCACAGAGTGGCAAGTTGAATTAAGAAAACAAGATCCATTCAACTGCTGTCTTTCATAAACTCATCTCACACATCACGACACCCATAGGCTCAAAGTAAAGGGTTGGAGAAAGATTTATCACATAAATGGAAGCCTAAAAAACATCAAGAGTCACTATTCTTATAAAAGACAAAACAGACTTTAAACCAACAAGAATGAAAAAGGACAAAGGAGAACATTACATAATGATAAATGGTTCAATTCAACAAGAAGACTTAACTATCCCAAATACATACACACCCAACAGTGGAGCACTGAAATTCATAAAATAATTTCTTCTAGACCTATGAAAAGGCTTAGCCTCATAATACTACTGGGAAATTTCAATATTTCACTGACAACATTAGACAGATCACAGAGGCATAAAACCAACAAAGACATTTTGGATTTAAATTTAGCACTTGACTGATTGGATCTAACAGACATCCACAGAATACTCCACCTTTTAATCACAGAATATACATTTTTCTCATCTGTACACAGAACATACTCCAAGACTGACCACTAGCTCAACCATCAGGCAAGTCTCAATAACTTCAAAAAAATCAAAATCATATCAACCATAATCCCAGACCACAAAGGAATAAAAATAGAAATCAATACCAAGAAGATCTATCAAGACCATACAATTACATGGAAATTAAACAACTGTCTCCTGAATGACTCATCAACAACTTTTGTTGTTTTGGGTAAACAAAAGTAACACAGAAATCAAAAATTATTTGAAAGCAATAAAAGAGAGACACAACATACCAGAATCTGTAAAAGATAGCAAAAGCAGCGTTAAGAGGAATGTTTATGCCACCGAACATATAGCTCAAAAAGTCAGAAAGATTTCAAATTAACAATCTAATATCACACCTATAGGAACTAGAAAAGCAAGAACAAACTAATCCCAAAGCTAGTAGAAGAAAAAAATAACTAAAAGTAGATGAGAACTGGTTAATTGAAATGCAAAAATTAATACAAATAATTTTAAAAAACAAGAGTTTATTTTGTTAAAGAATTAACAAGATTAATAGACTCCCAGGTAAGATTACAAAGAAGAAAAGGGAAGATCCAAATAAGCACAATCAGAAATGACAAAGGTGACATTAAAACCAATCCCACAGAAATATAAAAATACTCAGAGATAATTTTTAAAACTTCTATGCACACAAAGTAAACAATCGAGAGAAAAATGAATAAATTCCTTGGAACACACAATCTCCATCTCCTAACATTCAATCAGGAATAACTTGAAGCCCTAAACAGATTAATATCAAGTTCCAAACTGAATCAGTAATAAAAAATCTACTGGCCGAGTATGGTGGCTCACGCCTGTAATCCCAGCATTTTGGGAGGCCGAGGTGGGCAGATCACAAGGTCAGGAGTTCAAGACCAGCCTGGCCAACATGGTGAGACTCCATCTCTACTAAAAATATAAAAAATTAGCTGGGCATGGTGGCACATGCCTTTAATCTCAGCCTCTCGGGAGGCGGAGGCAGGAGAATTGCTTAAACCGGGACCCTGGAGGCAGAGGTTGCCAGTGAGCCAAGACCATGCCACTGAACTCCAGCCTGGGCTACAGAGCTAGACTCTGTCTCAAAATAAATAAATTAATTAATTAAATTAAATTAAAAATCTACCAACCAAAAAAGCCATGAACGAGATGGAGTCACAGCTAAATTATATGAGACATATAAAGAAGAGTTGGTACAAGTTTTATTGAGACTATTCAAGAAAATCAAGGAAGAGGGACTTCTCCCTAACTCAATCCACAAAACCAACATCACTCACATACCAAAACCTGGCAAAGATGGGATGATCAAAAAAACTACCAGCCAATATCCCTGATGAACATAGACACAAAAATCTTCAACAAAATGCCAGCAAAGTGAATCCAGCAGCACATCAAAAAGTTAATTCACAATAGTCAGGTAGACTTCATTCCTGGGATGCAAGATTGGTTCAACATTTGCAAATCAATAAATGTGATTCACCACAGAAAAAGAATTAAAAACAAAAACCATATAATCATCTCAACAGATGCAGGAAAAGCTTTTGATAAGATTCAACATCCCTTCATGATAAAAATCCTCAAGAAACTAGGCATAAAAGGAGCATATCTCAAAATAATAAGATCTACTTATGACAAAACTACAGCCCAACATTACTGAATGGGCAAAAAGTGGAAGCATTCCCCTTGAGATCTGGAACAAGACAAGGAAGTTCATTCTCAACACTCCCATTTGACATAACACTGAAAAGTCCTTACCAGAGCACTCAATGGAGAAAGAAATAAAATGTATATGAATAGGAAAAGAAGAATTCAAAGTATCTCTCTTTACTGGTGATATGATTCTATACCTAGAAAATCCTAAAAATTCCACCAAAAGGCTCACAGAACTGTTATACAACTTCACTAAAGTTTCAGAATACAAAAACAATGTATAAAAATTAACAGCAGTTCTATACACCAATAATGTTCAAGCTGAAAGTCAAATCAAGAACACAATCCCACTTACAATAGCCACAATAAAATTCCTAAAAATACAGCTAACCAAGAAGGTAAAAGATCTCTACAAGGAGAAATACAGAACACTGCTGAAAGAAATCATAAATGACACAAACAAGTGGAAAAATATTCCACGCTCATGGGTTGGAAAAATCATGGCCATACTGCCCAAAGCAATCTATAGATTCAACACTATTCTTATTAAGCCACTAATGCCATTTTTCACTAGAAAAAAAATTCTAAAATTTATATGCAACCAAAAAAGAGCCTGAATAGACAAAGCAATCCTAAACAAAAACAGCAAAGCCAGAAACATCACATTATCCAGCTTCAAATCATACTGTAAGGCTACAGTAACCAAAACAGCATGGTACTGGTAGAAAAACAGATGCATAGACCAATGGAACAGAATAGAGAACTCAGAAATAAAGCCACACACCTATGGCCATCTGATATTTGACACAGTCAACAAAACCAAGCCACGAGGAAAGGATTCCCTATTCAGTAAATAGTGCCGAGATAGCTACCTAACTATATGTAGAAGAATGAAACTAGACCCCTGTCTTTCATCGTATACAAAAATTAGCTCAAGACGAATTAAAGATTTAAATGTAAGACCTCAAAATATGAGAGTCATTGAAGAAAACCTAGGAAATACCATCCTGGTCATTGGCCTAGGAAAAAAGTTTATGACTAAGTCCTCAAAAGCAATTGCAACAAAAACAAAAATTGGTAAGTGGGACCTGATTAGACTAAAGAATTTTTGCACAGCAAAAGAAACTCTCAACAGAGTAAAAGACAACCTATGGAATAGAAGAAAATATTATCAACCTATGCATCTGATAAAGATCTAATATTCAGAATATATAAGGACCTTAAATAATTGAACAATTAAAAACCCATTTAAAAAAATAGACAAAAGACATGAACAAAGTCTTCTCAAAAGACCTACAAGTGGCCAAGAAACATATGAAAAAATATTTAACATCATTAATCATCAGAGAAATGTGAATCAAAACCAAAATGTGATAGTATCTCATATCAGTCAGAATGGCTATTATTGAAAAGTAAAAACAAACAAACGAATGCTGGTGAGAATGCAGAGAAAAAGGAATGCTTACACACTGTTGGTGGGCGTGTAAATTAGTCCAACCACTGCAGAATACAGTTGGGAGATTCCTCAAAAAACTAAAAACAGAACTACCATTCAACACAGTAATCCTATTTCTATACATATATCAAAAAGAAAATAAATTATTCTATCAAAAAGGCATATGCACTTGTATGTTCATCACAGCACTATTCACTAAAGCAAGGATACGGAATCAACCTAGGTGACCATCAGTTGTGGATTGGATTTTTAAAAAATTTTGTGCCTATACACCATGGAATACTATGCAGCCATTAAAAAAGAACGAAATCTTTCTTTGAAGCAGCATGAATTCAGCTGGAACCCATTATCCTAAGTGAATTAACACAGGAACAGAAAACCAAATACCATATGTTCTCACTTATAAGTGGAAGCAGACAATGGGTACTCAAAGACATAAAGATGGCAAAAGTAGACAATGGGGACTATCGGGGGAAAGAGAAGGGTGAGAGGAAAGAGTTGAAAACTGTCGGGTACTATTCTCAGTATCTAGGTGATGAGATCAATCATACCCCAAACCTCAGCATCATGCAATATACTCAGGTATATTGCACATTTCTGTAATAAAATGTGAAATTATTTTTAAAAATAAATTGAGCAACAACCAGCAACTTGGAAGGAACAAAAAAATGTCACAAGCACCACAAAGAAGTAGTCAACAAAAAAGGTGGGAGTTACCAGATTTTAGCCAATGACTGATTCGTACAATGATAGAAAGCTGGAGTGTGTGACTCAGGAACTAGGATTCCTTTCTAGTTCTCAGACTGTCTTTCAACACATAGAGGTGGCTGAATGCTGTTGTATAAAGGCACCTAAGTCATACCAGCAAAAGATATCCCAATTTTAGGGTAGGAATATAAATTCTAAACCCCACCAGAGACTTTGCACTGTAGAAGCCCTCTTTTTATCAACAAGATTATAAATCGCAATTGGTTGGTTAATAAGAAAAAAATAAAATAAATTGGTGATCCATAAATATGAGACATGTTTTCAACATTTTATTATAACTTGCAATGGCTAAATATGCATTTCATGACCAGATCTTTGATACAGTGTCAAAGGATTTCCTCTGAGCATACGTCACTTATTATATTCCCATATATAATAGTGAGTTCCATATAAAATTGCCAAATTTCAGCCACTCATGATTTTGAAAGATGGGAATGTCATAAAGTTCATTTGGACCTACAAAAGAGTAATTTTTTTATACCTTGCATCTAATTTAATTCTTGACACCTTGATTTTGTAGTCTTTATAACACAATATAGTTACTTTTCTTAGAAAAACTGACCTTAGGTTTTCTTTTATTGGTTACCTGTTACTTCTGTCTCACAGCTCTTAAGATTCTTTCCCTGTCTTAATTTTGGATAACTTGATGACAACGTGCCCAGGCAAAGATGTTTTTGCAGGGAATTTCCCAGTTGTTCTTGGTGCTTCTTGTATTTGGATGAAGAATACAAGTAGACAATATAAGGTCACACCTCAAGGAACTGGAGAAACAAGAACAAACCAAACCCAAATCAAGCAGAAGAAAGGAAATAACCAAGATCAGAAACAAACAAACAAAATGCAAAAGATAAATGAATCTGCTCCCCAAGGACTTTAACTGTGACTAAAACAACTGATTTTTTAAAAAAATAAGTACATAACATAAAAATTTACAGGGAAAAGATGCACAATAGTATCAAAGAGGAGTCAGCTTGCAGGAAGCTTGCATGTTCTCTGGACCATCATCAATATGTTTTACAGACAACACTGATTAATTGACAGTTCAGTTAGGAGATCAGTGAAGAGATCTCTTGCCAGACTTGGTCAATATTATCTCCAGCATTGAAGGAAATTGAGCCTGGGTGGCAAAGGTTTCCGTTTACAATTTATTTGGGGTAGGGAAGCCGAGGATTGGCAGTTTCACATGAATACAAAGGCCAAATAATATAATCAATTAATTTGAACCTCTTATTCAATGAGTAACATCATCCATGTGGTAATCTAGTTCACCAGTAAGGTGTGTCCACAGTGTGTGAGGCAAAATCCTAAGTGGCCCAAGGATAGCCTATCTCATTATGATATGAATCTCACCACAAACTGTGTGAACAAAGAGTGTTTCCAATTTACTGTATCTTTTACCTTTTTATTTTCCTTAATTCTTTTCCTTATAAGTTAATTGAAAAGTATAAAGCGTATATTAAGCTAGAAAACCATTATGATTCAAAAAAGTTAGAAAGTTCAGGACACTTAGAGATATATATTGTATTCACAAAGAAATGTACATAATTTTCATGATCGATCCAATTAGTTATGTTTGTACGAAGTTTTCATAGTAAGAAGAAACTAGAGTTAAGGCTGAGTTTTGCTATTTCCACAGAGTTCTAGGCCTAGCCCCATCTCCATGCTCTTTGAAGAGATGGCATAACAACCCCGACAGAATATTTTGGCTGTCTATCTGAGAGTGCAATGGGAATCTTAAGGCTGAAACCTCATCTCATTACAGACACTGTGCAATCATCAAATCAATTCAATATATATATTTTGCTGTAGGATCAAAATTGGAAGTCACTGACTTCAAAATCCTCATATCAGTCCTTTCTGCTTTTGCCAGCAAGCAAATATATCCCTGGAGTCCAGCCCCTCAGGTGTGAGCACATCATAATATAAAAATCTGTCAAAATCTCTAGTTTTCTATATGAAAAAATAAACCCCAGAAGCCAAATAAATATCCCTATAGTGTTACATCATATCTTTGACTTTGGTACAGACTGTAGGCATTACCAGCAGTCTCTATTTCTACCAAATTAAAGTAGGAATCCTAAAGAAACCAGTTCACTTCCATGTATCTTTATTTAGTTGAACAAGACAGCCTACCTAAGCAAAATAATGAGACACGTAAGAACTAGCATGTATTTTGAAAAGAAATTCCCCCAGGGTTCAGCTAATTACTATCTTAAAACAACTGCCTATATTCAGATGCCAATAGAAAGATTAAATCAGTGGCTATGACCATATTATTTCCCTCTTAACACTACAGACAATGTGTCTGCGGTTACTGTACTAACAGCAGGGTACCACGCACCCTGTGGAGCATTCTGTACAGGATAATGCTTTGAGGGAACACAGCTGCTTTCAGGGGGAGAAAAACTGCAGATTTAAATTTCAGAATGTTTTCCTTTGGGTCATTTTGTACTTGTGAGCAGAAAGTTCACTCTCTTATGTGCTCCTTCAACATACACACACACACACATACACTTCATACTGATGCAATCATTACCAACCATGATGAGTATGGTTTCTGCAAGTCAGATGTTGTCTTGACTCATGACTAATTCAAATAACTGAAATAAATCCAGACAACCACTTTACACTATAAAGGGGAAAAAGAAAAAGCTTTTATATGTGTTTCTCCAGCATGCACAAGCAAAGTGGATATGCACAGACCAGGTGAGAAACTTTTCCACATAGTAGTTTTTAATGTTTATAAATAAGACTTTCTCATGTAGAGAAAGGGAAGAAGGCATATGAAGTGAGTTCACAGAAAGGTGAAAGAGCAATAAACAATTGAGGAACAGCACATCAGCTCCTCCAAAAGGCTATCGCTGTTGGAGCAGCCACATGCATTCTCATTCATGCTATAGAGTCCACAACATAGACAAGCAGCCCACAGGCACCCCTGCATTTGGCATGGATCCTGGAAATGCCCACACCTACCTTTCACCAAAGCCAATCTGTCATCCATAGCAGTTGAGAGCACATTCTCAGAGGGAAGTTTTAAAGATTAAGTAATCTAAAGCACCAAACATTCTAAATATAGGCCATAACAAAATGAGACAGCCTTACCACATTCTGTGTGTCCCCATTTGCAGTTCCCCAACAAAACCCTGCTCTGTCATACTGTCATGCCTTTCTGCATCCCATTCCCACTGGGGGAGTGTTCCTCTTCATGCTTCTGCTCAGACAGGTCCTGTCTTCCCTGTGTTACCTGCTGTGGAAAAACCATTCTTCACCACTGCTCTTTAATCCTTGGGCAACATAGACATACCACTTTTTATGTTGCATTGTAATTTCTAAAACTAATTTTTCATTTTTCTCTAATCCTGCCCCCTCCACCCCCAGATTATGAGGTTTTGAAGGACAGACAGTGAAATTTTTCTTTTTCTATCCCTGATGATTAGTACAACACCTGGCAGACAACAGATTCCCAGTAGATGGGTGACAGATGAATAATCTCTAGGCTTGTGTTGGTTGTTCTTTGTTTCTTTTTCTCTTACTGTGATTTAGGAAAACAAGTTTCTTACTTTATGAGGATGATGTTATTTATTGATATATAAAACTTCATTTTCTTCTATTTCTGCTCCAACAAGGGTTGATTTGTGAGTGACCAGGTTCACTTCTCTGCTGCACAGCTGGAAGAAACCTCTGAAATTCACCCCCCATCCCCCAACCTTGCAAGGAGTGCTCTTGGAATCACTTTTTTGCACAGAATCAAATTTTTCTCTCACTTCTAATTCTTACCATTCCTCTTGATGATGGGAGGGATTTGTAACCTTAACTTCACGATATATTACCTCAGAAAATACATCTCTTGTCTCAGTGGTCCTAATATCCTTCCCAAAGAAGCATGAACACACACACACACACACACACACACACACACACACACACACCCCCACATACTTGCCCTTTGAGTTATTTAAAGAGTAACCAACATCAATAGCAATTCAGTCCCAGAACACAAGTTTGGCTTCATAAATTAGTCTCACAGTGACAAGGAGTCTTTTCCCTCTCTGATGGGAAACCTGTTCCTTATAGCAAGAAAAGAAGTCCAGGGATTGTTTTCTTTATATTATATATTTTCCTGGCAGTTTTATATATATTCCTTCTTTTAACTTTAGAACACGTGCATTATTTTATCTTCATTCATCCATTTAACAATTTAATTTCAACAAATAACTAATAGAAACCGTGATTAAAAGGAATTCTAAACAACTACCTGGCCTACTGGCCTTCATTCATGTTTTCACAAGCACCACACTTACACTTGTTTTAAAATGTTCCAGCAATCTTAGTTCTAACTTTGACTATAATATATTACAATATTCACTTAGAGTGAACCTCTCTATCCAAATTAAATCTTCTTCTGAGTTTTGCATAGTCAGTAGTAAGATCTCACTTAAAAGGCTTGCCAGAAAAATTCTCAGAATGTCTAGTGCTGAAGTTTGGAAAGTGAAGGACACTCTATACAACAAAAGGTAGGAAGGCAGAGTGAGAACCCAATGGCAGTATAACAGGCAGAATAATCATGGCTCAGAGAACAGATCCCGGGAGCCAGACTGCCGAGGTCCAAATTCTACAACTGCAGGCAAGTTACTTAACACTCAGGTTCCTTATCTATAAAATGGTCATAACAATATTACCTACTTCATATGGTTGTTTGTGAGGATTAAATGAGAGTACACATACTTAAAATGTTTGGACTGGTAACGAGGTAAGCACTAAGTATTTACTATTTAAAATATTATTATTATCAATAATATTCTCACCAAATGTAAGTATCAAGCCTCTGAGTTAAAAATTATTTTATCTGAAATGCATTAATTGACCTTTCTGTGGTTGATGGCATCCCTGAAGAGTCAATTAATCAAAAGCAGGCCATGTAGCTTGCTTTATCTTTAAGGCAAGCTGCCATGGGTTTTTAATTTAAAGGAAAAACAATCATGGATAGATGCATATCTAAAATAAACTTATCCTTCTAAGTTTCATAATTCTTAAATTACAGCTAGTCTATCTAACAAATACATATTATATGTCTGCTATTATATCAAAAGGTATAGATAAAAAGAAATGCAGTATAATACATGATTACTTTTCTCAACAAATTTTGGAGAAAACTCAGCTTATAGGCAGGAACTGGTACAATGGAAATTCTGAAGAAAGATCTGGAGGGAAAGACTCTAAGGATAATAGAATGGGCTTGAATTAATCTTTGAAAGATAGAGAAAGTTTAAGTCAGAAAAGAAAAGGAGGAGGCCTCCCAGGCAGAGTGGATAGTTTAGGCAATAAGTAAGCATGCAGTGAGACATTCTCATTGGTTAGGAATGAGCGACCCAGTTAAATGAGACATTGAAGGGCCTGGCGGTGTGAGTGCACACCCAGGCCCTGGGACTGGGGTTAGATTTTATGTGCCTCCATGTTTCTCTTCAAATTGGAAATGTGTTTTCACTGTATATGAAAGGGAAGGAGATGCTTTGATAGATGGCACTCTTAAAAAGATGTCAAGGCTTCATGGAACAACCTCAAATACCATCCAGTTCTCTTGATACCTTGTGCCCTGGTTTCTTTTCTTCCTTGATGTTAAATCACTATTGAAATTTGCATGAGAAGGGGATCTTTGTTTCTCAGAGTTCATCTGCTCCAGTAGCCATTTACTCCTCACTTCATTGTCACTCATCTCCTCAGCAAAGAGAGGGTGAGGACTCCGAGGAGAGAATAGCAGCAGGAGCAGACAAGCTCCTGAGGACCAGAGACTTTGTTGTCATGTAAATCAGCACAGAAATAAAAGGGAAGAGATGTACAGAGAATAGGTTTTAGAAGCAAATAAATAAAATGATTTCCATGGGGGCAAGAGTAGCTCTTTAATATTTATCAGTGCCACTGAGTTCTTTTTGCAACAGTAATTCATCATCATAAAGCCCATTTCCACATAGCTTGTTGGGTATTGCAATCACAGTGAGGGTACTCCCCTAAAAAACATTACTAATGGCTATCTTGGTTTCAAAATGCTAGACTCATGCTAATGGAGAAGATGACCAAAACAAAAGAGAATAGATGCAAACAGAAACATCACATTTTTACCAGGGAAACTTAAGTTGGGCTGTGGATCATAGGACTTTGAATCTTTAAAATGGAAACTTACTATCACACTAACCCTATATGTCATCGAGTTATGGGAATCCAAACACATATGGACAAAATGGTGAAGAATGAAGTCTGATCCATTTTACCGGAATTCTTTTTGTAAAACATGAATTTCATTATATTGAAGTGGGCAGCAAGGAAAAATACATAACAGACTGTGAGAAAACGTTTGCTTATCTGTTTTCAAAGTGTTTAATGTGTTATGGTTAAGAGAAAAGAGTCTTAAAAAGTTGCTGTCAGCAGCAACTCATTTGACTGACAGATTCCTTAGCAAAAGCTAAAGGAGTGAGTAACCCTGGAAGCAATTCATGCATGCATGCAGCATCAGTTTTAAGGGAGCCCTGGGTAAATTTCACCCGATGAACTCCTTCTAGTGGTAAACAACTTCACCATTGTATAGTAAAAGAAACACTAAGGGAACCTTGAAACTACTGAGGGATCAAAGGAAGCTGAGAGGACAAGAGTGGAAGCCTAAAAGTTATCCTGTGTAAGCCACCCTTTGCTTCAGAATCCAGCTCAACTTCCCCCGAGATAGACTCTACACAAGATGTAAAACAAAGGCCATTCTTACCTTTAGAGGCAGTGAAAAAGCAACCAGAGGAAATAAAAAACAAAGAGAGGTTTTTGTATTCTGGCATTTTGGTTTGAGAGCTCCCCTGCCCCCAACCCCCAACCCCCAACCATTGTCCATCCTTGCACAGTGTCTGATGACATTCATTAGGGAGATATAGCTTAAAATGGGTGTGCCCCAACCGGCTGTCTCCTAGAGTAACCCTGAAGGCAAAGAACATAACTTAAGGAGGCATCTGTCAGGGAATTCTCAGCTACTGTAAATTTAAGCTGTGAGAGCCCAAATAATTAGAGAATTGTAATTAAGGAAAAGTAGAGCAATGTCAGATTCATTCAGAACCTAGAATAATTTCTATATTACCTTGCTTCGTACAGGTTCTTCCATTATTAGTTTAGACCTCATACTAAAAACGCAGTCACACATCTTTGTGCCACAATTCCAAAGGAACTATCTTCAAATTTGTTTCTTTCCCATGTTCTCTCACTCAAGAACTGTTACCTTCATCTGCTCCTTCATCCACACCAGAAACCCTGGGAATCATCCCTGAGTCTTTGCTCACACGCAATCAGTTGCCAAATCTTGTTCATCCTACTGCCTTACAATCTCTTTTATAATTTACACATGCACACTGCTTCTACCCTAGTTAAGGCCCTTAGAGCACACCTACACCTAGTTAAGGCCCTAAAGACTCACTCACTTATCTTTTACCTCCAAATGTAATCTTATCTAATAAACCTTTCATATTGCTGCCAAGGTACTTGTTTGAGAATTCTTACAGTTGCTCCTGCCTATCTGTGGTACAAAATGCAAAATCTTCATGATCTGATCATATCTTATCCCTACACATAGCTCCTCTGTGCAGTACTGATTCTTCCCTGAACTTGGCTTATTCTCTCTTGCTCCCCTGCACTTGCACAACTGGTTCTCTGTTCTCTCCGTGGCCCACGCTATGTGCCCTTCAAGTCTCCGGTGAACCATGTTCTCTATGATGCAGTCAGGACTCCCTCTTTCATCATCTCATAGTACCTCTGTGTTCAGCACTTCACATTGCCAAAATCAGAAACTCACTCAGGTTACACGCAAGTGGGCGTATGTTGTAAGGATAGAAGAATAAGTGAGAAAGAGGGGCCCCAGACAAATATCAGAGTACACCCCCAGCCAGGCACCAGGAAAATGGAGCATGGTTTAGGAAATAGAATAGCATTCAGGACCCCAGGCAGCTTTCATGGTTTATCTCACTATTCTCCTCAGAAAAGAGAATATGTAAAGCCCTTTTCTCAGGTCCTGTCATTGCTATCCCACAATATCTTCCAGCTTCTGTTCCAATTATCAACTGTCTGACTTCCTCTATATGTTGAATTCAAACCATTTAGAAGAGATTTTACCAAGGCAATGAGGTACCATGAATCTCTATTGAGGTGTTCTTTCCTACCACCACACCCCACAGAACACTGACTTGTAGCTGTGCTATGCATTGGCAGATCAAGCTAGCTGTGGCCAGAGCAATTCCACTGGGCAGCAGCATGGTGATCTATGGTTAACAAATGCCATAAAGGGATTATCAGGTGTCAGCATTCCGAGATTTGGCATACCAAATAAAAATTTCATTGTGTATAACTGACAAAAAAAATCTCACACTGTATTATATTTGCTTACATGATCACATGACTATCTTTTTAAAAGGCTGTGAGCATTTTGTGAAAAATTTTATCCCTCAAGCTTCAGATCTACTATGTAAGTATATAGTAGATATGCAATAAATATTTGATAAATAAAGGAATGAATGGATGAATGTATTAGGAGTATACACATATATATTAAATAATTTTATTTTGGCATCAAAGAGTTTATTACTAAAGGTGTTATAAGTATCTTACTTTTATATCCCATTTAGCTGAAGCACCTTATCTAAATCTGTGCCGTAAGTCTCCTGGAGAACTATGGAGTGGAAACTCACTCAAATCATAAACACAGAAACCCTACCCCCAGAAATGGTAGTTCTAGTATGTTAAAAGATTATGAAATCATAGAATATCAGGGCTGAAGGGGACCTGAGGACCATTTTCCTAACCCTCTGTCCATCAGGATACACACAATAGGCAATATTTACATGAGTAACAGTTGAGGTGGCCTACCACACTTCTCCATCGGTAAAGGGGACCATGAGCTCTGCTCAGTTACATGCATCATGCACTTTAACTCCTTCCTTTCCCAGAGATGCATTTCAATTGAGATATTCGATAACATGTTTAGATGAGGAAACCTAAGCCTATAGAAGATAAGTTGCTTATTCAAGATCACACAGCTCCCTAATTAAAAAGCCAGATTCTAGGCCTCCTTCTCAGTCCAGTGTTCTTTTCTAGTTCTCTGTTTAGCATTTCTCAGTTTCTCAAAGGCCCAAATTAATAATTTCACCTAAAAGTTCACTTCAACAATTTTGCTACCAGAGGCAAGAATGAACATAAGCCCCATAAATAGAGAATTGAGCAAACTGTATTTAAGGGAAAAGATCCACGTGCAGATAATGTGGTAAAGGCAAGGGCAAGAGCAGGGACACAGGAAAAACTACAACTCTAAGAAATGCTTCTGTAATGCAGTGAACTGGTCATTCAGTAAATTGGTTCTTAGGTAAATTAATTTTCTGCAAATTGGCCTTGGCATATTGCAACTGGCATTTAAATACATAGCTCCATAAACACATATAGTTGTGAACTAACTCAGAAGTCTCATGTAAGCCGTTATCCCTTCATATAATCTGTTCACATAGAGTACAACAATTGCTCTTTCTCAGCCTAGTTAATGTTTGGTTGTTTTGTAATTTTTAAAAATACCAGATACTTAATTAATTTAAGCTCATTGTTTTCCAGTCTTTTAAGTTACAAATTAGCAAGTTTCTGCTATGCATACATTTAGCATATTTGTGGTAATTGAGAACAGAATTTGGAGGTTTACTAACAGCAACCACATGAAGGAGAATATGAAATGCTGATTACCCTCATGGATTACAACAAGATTCTGTGGTGTATGAATTGTCTGGCATTTAAACTAAGAGTTGATGAAGATCAACATCAAAAGAAAATTTACATTAAATGCTAAGGATTATGTTTTCAGGGTCCAGAGTAAGAGAACAAGGAAATGCACTGAAAAATAAAAATGGTCAAGGTATTGGCCTATATTCCCTTTAAAAATGCATATTATATTTTTCACTAATATTAGTTATTACCATCTTAAGTCACCAAGCTAAAAGCCAAATTTATACCACGTATCACTTTGTGAGCATGCATAGGTATTAAGTAGAAATATATATGATTGAAAATAAAATAAATCAAGAAATTTTTTTTTTAAAAAGAGACTCTTGACTGTCTCACAGACACTCTTACTTGCAAAGTTTTAAGAAATTTAGTCTTACCCGATCTCCCCCCTTGATTCTCCTGGAGATCAGGATGGAAGGTAGAGAAGAAGATTGAGTAAAAACTAGCCTGGGCATTTTCACTATTTCTGCTTCATTCTTTCACTTCAGGTTATCACTCAAAATTCTCTGGTATTTGTTGTTGCTTTTTTTTTCTTTCCCTTGTAAAATCATCATTTCCAAGAACCAGTTTCTATTTTTCTTCTCCTAACCTACTGACTTATTTCCCTCTCAAAACAATCCAGAGTAATTTCTTCACACTAAAAAACCCCAGGATACTGGGCCTTACCCACAAACCTCCCCAGGCTGGAGGTAGGATTTTCTTGACTTCAACTGAGACTGTCACATGATTTCTGGATCCAGAATCTGACTTCTCAGAGTGGCCAGTTATACTTTGCCCCTCAAGACAAAATGATCCAGGAAGCATGACTACTTGTACAACAATTTCCAGATAAAATTCAAGTTTCCCATTAAATGTGAGTTTCAGATACACAATGAATAACTTTTAAGCATAAGTATATCCCATGCAATATTTTTTATATATTTATTTATCTGTAATTCAAATTTAACTGAGAAACCTATATTTTTATTTGATAAATCTGGCATTCCTAACTTGTACCTGTTCCTCCTTTTGAAAACTTTCATTTTCTCTAGAATTTAATCCTTCTTAAGTAATAGTTTAGTCTTAATAATGTTCCTTATTGTTTCAAGTTTCTTTGCAGGAGTTCCTATGCTGATACAAATGTGTATGCATGAGTACATATGGGCATGTACCTGTACTCAGAAAAGTTTAATGTCAATAATGACAATAAGAAAAGGCTGAAGAATAAAACTGCCAGCCTTCCCCAGAGGATCTTCTGATAATTTTCCATGTCATCCAACATAAATTCTTCCAAAATGGTCCTTTATTCTTGAAATTATACTACCATAGCTCTTGAGAAGATGGAACTAAGGAGAAGGCCTTCTTTGGCAAAGCTTACTGTACAATCTGAATTGGTAGCTAGATCCAAAAATACATTGTCGTCTATTGAATAGAAATCACCCAGATTTTGAATTGGCATAAAAGATTCCCAAACTAAATACTCTGTTATAAATATTTTGACCTGTCTAAAACTGTATACATTTTGTCAACACTAAGGGTAAGAAAGAAGTCAATAATTCCTGTCTCTCTCAATAATTTTTATTTTTTACTTATGCTTTCTCCATTTGCACCGAAGCTAAAAGAACAGAGAAAAACCAGAAAGAAAATGCGTGTCATACCCACACACACATCATTTCAGCTTTATATACTTATACACATTATTTATACATATATATTATATATGCATATATACATATATAATTTTTATATTTATATTTATATACTTGTGTATATATTTTATATATATAAAATATGTATATAGGAAAGTATACATGGAAATGTCAGTTCATTTAAAATAATCAATAAACCATTCATTCTCTTAGTGAATATCTGGATGGAAATTATTTCTTCAAAAAAGGTTGTGTTTTTTTTTTTTTTTTTTTTGGAGACAGAGTCTCACTTAGTTGCCCAGGCTGGAGTGCAGCGGCGTGATCTCAGCTCACTGGAAGCTCCGCCTCCCAGTTTCATGCCATTCTCCTGCCTCAGCCTCCCGAGTAGCTGGGACTACAGGCGCCCCCAACTACACCTGGCTAATTTTTTGTGTGTTTTTATTAGAGACAGGGTTTCACCGTGTTAGCCAGGATGGTCTCAATCTCCTGACCTCGTGATCCGCCTCCCAAAGCGCTGGGATTACAGGCAAAAAATTTTATTTCTCAGTCATCCTGATGACATGTCCTGAAAGCCAGAAGCCAAAATGGCCTAGAAAGAATGCCTGAATTATTCTGTATTTCCTCTATAGACCCAGAATGCTCCGAGATGATGACTCCTGTAATCAGAGCTGCATCCATTGTTCAGTTTCCCAAAGCCAGATTTGTGGGAAAGTTATGTGAAAAAAGAAAATAAGTTGATTGTCTTTTCTCTTTTCTCCTAAGGAAAACTAAAATACCGAAGTGCCTAATGTGTAAAGAAGACACACTTGCACTATGTCCCAGAGAGTGATGTCCTTTAAGATTCTCGGACTTGGATTTCTTAGATTTAAACTATTATGTCACCAAGATGGCAGAAATAGAAGGTCATGCACTAATATCCCTCTACCACAACAATAATTCTGCACCCAACTACAGTCAAACTCTTTCTGCAGGAGCCTCAGGATTCAGGTAGGAATTTGTGAAACCCCAGTGGAGTCAAAGACCTAGGTAACACCCAAGTGGCTGATCTGCTCTACTGAGCTTGCTTTTGGGTGCAAGCCCAGAAACAGCTCAGTCCCTCAAGGGGTTTGGCTACAGTCCCATTTGGCCATGAGCCTACAACCAAAACCAGCTGCCAAGGGGTCCAGAAGAAATAGCACACACTAGTGCATTGTTAGAAAGACTCTCTGCCCACTGACATTGGTCTTGGCAGTGGACCTGAAAATTGCCCTGTGGTGCTGCTCCAGCTTTTCTCTGCTGAGGTCTCAGCTCAGAACTGCTCACATGAGGATTCAGAGGGAAATCTTCTCCATATCTCCCAGCTCGAGAGGCTAAGCTTCCCATTTGGACTCACCAACCTTCATCCCACAGAAGATCCTGTAGGGGCCCAGTCTCAGCTCTGACCCCTATTGCTGGAATTTGGCACTATTACATCTGTGCAGAAACCTGCTAGCAGATGTTTAACAGTCTGTGCAAAAGAGATGAATGAGCTCTCCAGGCTTCACCCAACAGCATATCCCAAGTGGAGACAGTCTTAGCTCTGGCCCCTCTCACTGCAGATAAAGAACTACCCTATTTGTGCAAAGACATGCTGGGACATGCATATCTGTTTGGGCCAATGAGATGGACATTCTAGTCTCTAATCCACAGCAGATCCAGACAGAACCCATTCTCAACTCCAGAACACAGGCTCTGGGAGGCATGCTCACGAGTGTCACCAAGATAGTCTTCTGGACTCGGGACCCCAGCTAGTGTTCCCACACACCTCCAGTACCTTCCTTGGGTCTTCCCCAGGCCTATCTGGGCTAAAAACCTGCATCAATCTCAGAGGCCTAGTGAGACTTGCAGGAGTTTGAACACTTGAAGTCTCCTCTAGTGCTGAGGTAGGTGCAATGGTCACAAGCTCAAGGAATACAATAGTCAGTTGGCTTAGAATCCCTGGAAGGACCTCTGAAGAACAGGCACAAACAAAGCCAGACTGTGAAGACTGAAATAAATACCTAATCCCTCAGTAAGCAGACATTGTCACACTTCCTTAAGCATCATTTGGTGAGGTCATATTCCCCTCACCAAACAAACAAAATAAAGTACCAGAGACTGACCTACAGTGATGGAGACGTGTGATCTCTCAGACAATAAATTCAAAACAGTTGTTTTAAGGATGATCAGTGAATTCCAGGAAAACACAGAGAAGCAGTTTACAAATTGATCAAAGAAAATTAACAGATTAAGACAATTTACAAATCAGATAGAAATTCTGGAGCTGAAAAATACAATGAATAAAATGAAAAGTGAAATGAGCATCATCAACAGCAGAATTGATCAAACAGAAAAATGAATCAGTCATCTTGAAAACAGATTATTTGAAAATACAATATCAGAGGATAAAAAAGAACGAAAAAGTGAACAAAGCTTATGGGATCTATGGAACAACAACAAAAGAGCAAATATGCAGGCTATTAGAGTTAAAAAGGAAAGTGAAAAAGACAAAAGGGTAGAAAATTTACTCAAAGAAATAGTAATAAAACTTTTCAAATCTGGAGAAAGATACAAATATCCAGGTATAGGAAGGTCAAAGGTCACCAAACTGATTCAACCCATAAAAGAATACCTAATGCTGTATTGTAATCAAACTCTCAAAGGTCAAAGACAAAAGAAAGATCTTGCAAGTATTGAGAGGAAAGAACCAAGTAACATATAAAGGAGATCCAAAATGCCAGGCAGCAAACTTCTCAGCAGAAACATTAGAAGTCAGGAAGCAGTGGGATAATATATTCAGAACTCTAAAGGTTAAAAAAAGTTGCAACCCATAATTCTGTACCCAAAACAGCTATCCTTCAGAAAGGAAGGAGAGATTAAGACTTCTCCATACAAATAAAAGCTGGGGGAGTTTATCACTATCGACCTGTTCTACAAGAAATGCTAAAGGAAGTATTTCCAACTGGAAGAAAATAACACAAATGTGATTGTTGTATTTATAGTGTAATTACAGTGTCTAATTGACTTACATCATTAGTAAGAAGACTAAAAGACAAAATGTTAGAAATAATAACTAAGAAAATTTGCTAACAGGCAATATGAAAATATAAATTGTGACATCAAAAATTCAAAATGTGTGAGAAGAAGGGAGTTAATGCTTTTGGGGGGTTTGTTTCTTTCTCACTTCTATGATCAAAACAAGGTGGTCATTTTTAAATACTTGCTACAATGTTAGGATGTGTTTTGTAAGCTTCATGGTAACCACATACCAAAAATTTATAACAGGTACACTAAACATAAAAAGCAATGAATTTGGGGGAAATTTCTTTTTTCTTTTATATTTCTATGATTAAAATAAGTTGGTCACTTTTAAATACTTGTTATAACTGTAGGATGTTTTTTGTAAACCTCATGGTAACCACATAGCAAAAATTTATAATAGATACACTAAACATAAAAAGCAATGAATTAAAACATACCACCAGAGAAAAATCACATAACCACAAAGGATGAAAAAAAAAAGGAAGAGAGGGGTTACACAATGGCTAGAAAACAAATAACAAAATGGCAAGAGTAAGGCATTGCCTATCAATAATTGAACGTAAATGAACTAAATTCTCCAATTAAAAACATAGAAGGGCAGAACATATTTTTTAAAAAACTGTATGCTACCTACAAGAAATTCACTTTATCTATAAAGATTCACATAGCCTGAAAGTAAACAAATGTAAAAAGAAATTCTATGCCAATGAAAACCAAAAAAGAACAAAAGTAGCTATACTTATATCAGACACAATACACTTTAATAAAAACTGTAAAAAGAGACAAATATGGTCATTATACAATAACAAAGAAATCAATTCATCAAGAGAATACAACAATTATATCTATGCACCCAACACTAGAGTACCCAAATATATAAAGCAAACATTAATAGATCTAAAGGGAGAGAGAGATTGCAATACAATGATAGTAGGAGATATCAACATTGCACTTTGAGCAATGGACAGACCATCCAGACAGAAAACTAACAAAGAAACATTGGAGTTAAACTATACTCTAAATCAAATGGACCTAACAAATATTTACAGAACATTTCGTGAACTGCTGAAAAATACACATTTTTCTCATCAACACATGGCACATTCTCCAGGATAGACCATATGTTAGGACACAAAACAAATCTCAACAAATTCAAACATGGTGAAATCATATCGAGTATCTTTTACGACCATGAAGGCCAAAACTAGAAATCAATAACCAGAGGAACACTGGAAACTGTACAAATACATGGAAATTAGAAGACATGCTTCTGAACAACCAATGGGTCAATTAATAAACTAAGAAAAAAACATTTTAATCTTTTGGAACAAATGAAAATGGAGGCACAATATAATAAAGCAACTTAATTTCCAAAACATACGGAATACAGCAAAAGCAGTACTAAGAGAGACACTAATAGCCACAAATGCCTACATTAAAAAAAATAGAAAGACTCCAAATAAACAACCTAATGATGTGCCACAAGGAAATAGAAAAGCAGGAACAAGCCAATGCCAAAATTAGTAAAAATAAATAAATAATAAAGATCAGAGCATAAATAAATAAAACTGTGACTATAAAAAATATGAAAGGCTGAATGGGGTGGCTAATGCCTGTAATCCCAGCACTTTGGGAGGCCGAGGCAGGCAGATCACTTGAGGTCACGAGTTCAAGACCAGCCTGGCCAACATGATGAAACCCTGTCTCTACTAAAAATACCAAGGCATGGTGGCATGTGCCTGTAATCCCAGCTACTCAGGTGGCTGAGGTAGGAGAATTGCTTGAACCCAGGAGGTGGAGGCTACAGATCGTGCCACTGCACTCCAGCCTGGGCAACAGAGTGAGGCTCTGTCTCAAAAAAAGAGAAGAAGGAGAAGGAGGAAGGAGGAAGGAAGGAAGAAGGAAGAAGAGGAGGAGGAAGAAAAAAGATCAACAAAACAAAAAGTTGGCTTTTGAAAGCATAAACAAAATCAATAAACATTTTGCTAGTATAAATACAAATAAAAGAGAGAAGACCCAAATAAATAAAATCAGAGATGAAAAAAGAAACATTATAACTGATACTACAGAAATACAAAGGATCATTAAAACTATTATGAACAATGATATGTTAACAAATTAGAAAATCTAGAAGAAATAGATAAATTCCTGGACACACACCACCTACCAAGATAGAATCATGAATAAATAAAAAGCAGCAACAAATAATGAGATAAAAACAGTAGGAAAAATTCTCTCATCAAAGAAAATCCCAGGACCTTATCTATTCACTTCTGAATTCTACCAAACATTTAAGGAATTAATACCAATTCTACTCCAAATATTTCAAAAAATTGAAGAAGGGGGAATGCTTGTTAACTTTTTCTATGAGACCAACATTACCCTGATCCCCAAACCAAAGACAACACAATGACAAAAACAACAAGCCAATATTGCTGATGAAATAGATATACAAATCCTCACCAAAATGCTAGAAAACCAAATTTAACAACACATTAAAAAGATGATTTGCCATCATAATTGAGATTTATTCCAGGGATGCAAGGATGGTTCAGCATGCACAAACCAATAAATGATACATCACATCAACAGAATAAAGGGAAAAAAACCATATGATCATTTCATTAGATGCTGAAAAAGCATTCAATAAAACTCAACATCCTTCATGATAAAAAAAAAAAACCCTCAAAAAATTGGGTATAGAAGGAACATACTTCAACATAATTACGACCATATACAAAAGCCCACAGCTAATATGCTGAATGGGGGAAAATTGAAAGCCTTTCCACTAAGATCTGGAATAAGACAAAGATCCACTCTCACTTTTATTCAACATAGTTCTGGAAGTCCTAGGTAGAACAATTAGGCAAGAGAAAGAACTAAAAGGCATCCAAACCGGAAAGGAAAAGTCAAATTATCCTTGTTTGCAGATTACATGATCTTATATTTTGAAAAACCTAAAGACTCCACTTAAAAACTCTTAAGACTGATAAACAAATTTAGTAAAGTTGCAGGATGCAAAATCAACATAGATTTAATTGAATTCCCCTCAGTTAAAGAGAGAACACTATTTAAAGAGAGTTCACTTAGGAGAACACTATTCATATGTAGAGAATACAAATTCTGGACCACGAATTCAAGCATGTGAGAAATAATCAAGACTTCTATACAGTCACTTAATTTCCATTTCAAGATGTCATCCCCATTAACCAGTAGGAAACTTGTGATCAGGCATAAGGAGTTCCCCCACTTCATACCAAAGTTCAGGAATGCTATTAGCAGCACCAAGGTGTTGGGAGCTATGGTTAACTGTACAGTTGATTCTTGAACAGCATTGGTTTGAATTGTGTGGTTCTACCTATACATAGATTTTTTTCAACCAAACACAGATCAAATATACAGTATTCATCAGATGTGAATCCACATATATGGTGGGTTCTTTGAATACACAGGTTCCACAAGGCCAACTTCAGGTCTTGGGTATGCATGGATTTTGGTATATTCAGGGGTCCTGGAACCAATCCCCATGTACACCAAAAGACAACTGCAGTACCTATTAAACAACAGGAAGTGTTTAGTGGGTCTGCACACAGTTTACCACTGAGATGTCTAGTGACTCTTTCACCCTAACCTCTCCAGGTCCAGAAGCCCTCTAATGATTTCTGCCATGCATAAAACACTTTTACAAGGTTGCTTTTTAGTTTTGCCAGTCTAGATGTCCCATGAAGCCACTACTCAAAGTTGCAAATGTAAGAAGCCATGTTTGCTCATTTCTGTTTGCCAACATGATTTCGTAAAGCTCCTGACTCTATGACAATGTGCCACTCTCCAGAAAGATGCTCTGAAGACAAAATAGTTCACACAGCCCCCAATGTCTCTTGCCTTAGTCACTGTGTTTCTTAAAAGATAACCTTGGTTTTTGCCTTTTCCTGCCTATAAGATAATGTCTGATGGGGTTAGTGACTATGCTTCTGTAATCCATAGCCACCTGTACTCTTAGACAAAAACTTTGATCTGGTTCTGCTTTAATGTGACTTCAGAGAGAGTTTGATGCACCCATAACCCCCTACCTGTTCATAAGCAGTGGGTTCAAATACCATAGCTGAGCAGTCTAATAGAACCTCTCTAAAGGGCTGCTCCTGGGACACAGGCCTTGGTCTGTAGTCCTCAGTAAGAATTCTGAATAAGACTAACTTGAATTCTTAATAAAGGCGTGAATTTTTTTTTTAGTCAATACATTTTGTCGATATACTGCCAATAATCAGGGCCAGGTCCTGTGTGCTCTTGGGGCCATATGACCCACCCCTTCCATGTCTCTGAGGAAACATTAAAGATATGTCCAAGGGAATTCCTATCCATCTCATGGTTCTTTGAAATAATTACTTTATAGCCAGTAATTGCCATCTTTTAAGCCCTTAAGACTTGCAGACTATTCCTATTTTCTCTCCTGCAAAAGGCCTACCTGAGGTTAGGCATTATACAACCACTATCTACTAGAAGGAATAGGTAATTTGATGAAGGGAGAAAATGCGGAGGAAAAACACTCACAGACTAATATCCCAGAATCAGATATCTATGCTCAAGCTCAGTTAAGAATTCCTAGTTTTAAAAGAGACCAAACAACCCATCAATGGTCTAAAATCAAGGCTTTAGTTTCTATATCTTCTTAAAAGGTGTAACCTCAAAGCAGTCTACAGTAATTTTTGCTAATCCACAGGGGATATGTTCCAAGACTGAAACCAATAGTACCAAACAATGTATATGCTATATTTTTATCCCATATATACATACCTATGATAAAGTTTGATTTATAAATTATGTACAGAAAAAGATTAACAATAATAATAAAATAGAACAATTATAACAATATACCAGCATGACTACCTTTGCACTTTGGGGCCGTTATTAAGTGAAATAAGGGCTACTTGAACACAAAATTGTGATACCGTGATAGTCAATCTGATAACTGAGACAGATACTAAGTGTCTAATGGGCAATAGTGCATACAGTGTGGATGCTCTAGACAAAGGGATGATTTCGCGCACCAGCTAGGATAGAGCGGGACTGCAGGAGATTTCGTTATACTACTCAGAATGGAGTGCAATTTAAATCTTGTGACTAGTTTATTTTTGGAATTTTTCATTTAATATTTCAGAGTACAGTTGACCATGGGTAACTAGAACTGCAGAAAGCAAAACAGCAGATAAGGGGGAACTACTGTACTTCAGATGTGACTTGAGCATCTAAGAGAATATTTTCAGAAAGTTTGTGGTTGATCAAAAGATAAATTTGAGAAATACATAAGAATAGGAAGTTTGTGTTCTTTTAATAAACTGATGATATATAAAAGACTCGTATCAAAATATAGTCCTATATAATTAATTCAAATTAAATATAGAATTGCCTGTTGTTATAGGCACTGGTGGGTAGAACTAAAATTTTCTTTTCTGTTAATGATAAGGGTGGTCAATATGAAAGCAGTACCTCATTCTTTACTTTTTGGCAGATTTACAAACCAATAAACATCACACCACTGTTCCTTTAGCACACACGTCCTGGCAGATTTTATTCCAAGAGACATATCTCTTTCGAATCTAATATAAAAATTGTCCAAGCAAATCAAATAGGGCAGGATGAAGCTGTAAGATTTTTGAAGTGTGAGGTGAAGTGCAGTGTTTTAGACTTACATAAAAATAGAGAAGTACACCCTGCTTTTATAAATAGCTTTATTTTGGCTAGAACAGCTTTCCAAAGAGTAGTTCCAGGGGACACACTTGCAGAGGGAGAAATGTGACTCTGCAATTCAGTTCTAGGTGTGCAGGTGAACAGCAGGGACACCTAAGGTTTCCAAATGGCATTGAAGGACCACCTAGTGTAAGACACCAACCACCTAGAAAATGGAGCATTTCAAAGGCTAACTTCCTGACCTGCTTCACTGAAAATATCAACAGCTGTTTTTGCCTAAACTTCATATGTGCCAGAATATAAAAGGATGAGATTAAATTCTACATAAGGAGTAGAAAAATGAAAAGTGAGAAAGAAAAAAATCTCAAAACAGTGAAGAATAGGAAAAAAAAAGAATTCACAGACTTCAAGTAAGATGAAGAGTGAGCCTGAACAAAAAAGAAGAGAGCTAGTTAGCATGAGCTGTTTAAATTAATGAGACAATGAGTTCAGAGCTCTTTGGTGTGGAGCAATGCAACCCTGGCAGCAGGATACTCAAGAAGACCAAATGGGTCTCTCAGATTACTCCATGATTCAAAAGTCCTGTGTATCTGGTGTGTGTCCACAAGGGCTAGAACACATGTGATGGGACAATCCAGCACAGCATTGCCTGGTCCCACATGTGAGTGAGGAAGAACGTGCCTGAAGATAATGAATCTCTATTTTTAAAATGTGAGATTTACTATTTGACTCCTAATTCTACTTTAGAAGTCTGCTTTTTTATTCTAGCGAGCACGTTTATTTTAATTCCAGATACGTTTTAGAAACATGACATTATTCTGAGGTAATAAATAAAGAGAGAGGGAACTGAACAATGAGATCACTTGGACTCGGGAAGGGGAACATCACACACCGGGGCCTATCATGGGGAGGGGGGAGGGGGGAGGGATTGCATTGGGAGTTATACCTGATGTAAATGACGAGTTGATGGGTGCTGATGAGTTGATGGGTGCTGACGAGTTGATGGGTGCAGCACACCAACATGGCACAAGTATACATATGTAACAAACCTGCACGTTATGCACATGTACCCTAGAACTCAAACTATAATAATAATAAAAAAGAGAGAGAGAGAGAGAGGGTGCAAAAAGACTGAGTTAGAAGAGTTTTCTGATGATTTGGGGAAGCTTCTAGAGAGGAGAATAGGGATTCCAAATATTGTCAAGATGCCTTTTGTACTGGACTACTCAATAGGGCAATTTGTCATTTTCTTAGTGTCCCGCGGATTAATTCATACTGCTCTAGGTCCCAGGAAAGTAGGATCAAGTAGGCACTGCACTCTGCCTTTTGGTGTAACTGCCCCACCCCCCCCCCCCAACACACACACACATACCTATAGTGGCATTCCAACCACTCCTCCTGAATTTGATTTTATCTTCTTCCAAGCATTTCTTCACATTGCAACCATAGTACTGTTTAAAGAATGCACACCCAAACAGATCACCCATTGCTAGCTTCAGAAACTTTCTTTTCCATGACTCTAAGTATGAAATCCACTATCAGTAATATGAATCTGGCCAAGGCTTACCTCCTCAGCCACATGCTGCCCTTCTCTGCTCACTGTGCCTCAAATGTAACTTCTTTTAGTCCTACAAACTTCATCATAATTTTAAATATGTAATTATTTGAGAGTGTATTATTTTAATATTTGTTTGCCAGTAGTCTTAGGATTCATAACAATAAAGATTCTATATGTCTTATTCATTATGCTACTTGGAGGCAAAACAAAATTTGATCCTAGGTTTCCTGCCTTCAACACCATTGCACTTCATCCTCTCTCCTCCCTCAGTTTCCAGAAATCAATTCTTTAAACTTGACTTTCAAGACATATTATCTGATGAATTCCCCTGGAATCCCAGCCCTCGGTTCTAGTTACCCCAGTCTGATTGCCTTTTCACAAAGCAGGCTTTTCCCTATTTCCTTGTTCTTGTCTATGATCTTCTCATAACTTGGAATATTATGGATTGTTCAGGACTAAGATGATAATTTAGTTCCCTTCCAAGCCTTCGCTATAAATTTTGATGAATTTTTGTAGCATATTTGCTCAGTTTGACATAGTATCATGTCATAGTTTTTCGTATTTATTATCTTCTCATTTCAATTGGAAGCTACTTAAAGGTGAAGTCCATGAAGTCTTATCATTTGTAAACCTGATGATTCCTAGTACAATGCTGAGTAGTACATGATTGGCTGGTTTAATGAGGAACCTTCCCAAGGGCGACCAAGTTCCTATCATTTCTCAACCCAAGGAGCGAAGTTTCATAGATCTCAGGCAAATCTGCCTTCCTGAAAAATAGATGTTTATTTTTACACTGCATTATCCATGTGAACCTCCCCCTGAGTTCAAAGGAGAACACATCCAGCATGCTGGGCGTGCAGAAGTTTCTTTTGAGAAAAAACATTTTGGATTTTTAGTTTCATAGTATGTCTTGCCTAAAGCTTGAATAATAGAAAAAGAAGAAAAAACACTGTTAAGGTATCTGACAAAATTGTACTTAGGCCAGCTGTAAAAACAGTACCTGCTGCTTTCTAAGGAACACATATCTGAGTGCATGCCTAGGAATAATGCTGCATAATTCTAAGAACATAATCTCATGACTGGTCCAAATATATCAGAGGGGTCTGTTTTATAAATGTTTGAAAATGTAAACTAAGATGCCTCTAATTCTCATCAACAATGATAATGTAGTTTCCAAACAATTGCCTCTTGTAAGAATTATTCTAGTTGAGAAGCATCTTGAATTTCTTTTATTTCCCCAACAATAACTGGATTGTCAGTTCAAGACTTCAAGTCTCAGACTGTCATTATATGGGACTTTGGTTCTACTGTGCTAAAGAAGACTCATGCGTCTGTTGCCTATTTGAATAGCATGCATTCTATAACTAACCAAATGTTGATCTTAAAACAGCTATTTATCAAGAAATTTCCTGTATAGGAACAACAAGAAGAAAAGTAACAGGAGCAGCAGTTTCTGCTTATTCAGAAATCCTCTAGATAGACATTTTAAATAAATGATTTTTTAATCCTAACAGATTAAAGTATAGATAATATTCTCATTTTACTGTTAAAAAAAAAATGGTTTGGCCGGGCACAGTGGTTCACGCTTATAATCCCAGCACTTTGGGAGGCTGATGAGGGGATCACCTGAGGTCGGGAATTCTAGACCAGCCTGACCAACATGGAGAAATCCCATCTCTACTAAAAATACAAAATTAACTGGGCAAGGTGGCGCATGCCTGTAATCCCAGCTACTCAGCAGGCTGAGGCAGAAGAATCGCTTGAACCCAGAAGGTAGAGGTTGTGGTAAGCAGAGATTGTGCCATTGCACTCCAGCCTGGGCAACAAGAGTGAAACTCCACCTCAAAAACAAACAAACAAACAAACAAACAAAAACAGGTTCAAGGAGGCCAAATAAAAAGACAGGAAAAAAGCAGTCAGAATTTGAATACTCAAAACCCAGTGTTCCTTCTACCATAAAAAGCAAGCAATTGATAGCTTTCGAGAATTCAGAAAGCTTTTAAAGGCCAAGTGGGTATTCTTGGGGGTCTTGCTATCAGTGCAAAAGTCCAACATAATGTAGAACATGCCACAAAATACATATATTGAAATTACATGAAGGACACTGAACATTGAAGTTATTTCACTGTAAGAAAATATTTTCTCTTTTAATCACAGTAACTAACGTATTTTTACATCCACTGACAGAGTATATGCAAAAGCAAATAGAATGCTTTTAACATAGTAATCCAGTTTTTTTTTTAAATTTGTTATTAATCTGTTATGGAGGCTTATACATTTCCATCCTATTGACCTTAGGAGTAACTATGTGACTTCTTATGGCAATGAAATTTGAATAGAATTGTCATTGGCTACTTTTGGCTGGAAACTTTAAGAACTAGCATGTGCTTTGTCATCCTCATTTCCTCCTTAACTACGGAACTACCAATATTCTTGACTTAAGCTGCTCCATCAGCCTGACTGCTGATGTAAATATACTGTGAAGCAAAGCCACATTTGATCCTCAACAGACATGCGGCATGGGTAAAATACAAACCTTTGTGATTATAAGCCACTGAGATGTTGTGATTGTTGTCCTAGCATAACCCAGCCCATTCTGAAAGATAGGTCTGTAAATCACCCTTCCTAACTAACTCCCATTGTGTTTGATTTATTTTGTAAAGTATCGCATAGTAATCAAGCCCTAAAACAGTACCTTACAACAAGCTCTCATTTGTCACTTATGAGTCTGAAGGTCATCTAAGGCTCTCTGCTCTTGGCTGGGATATTCTGGATGCAAGAGATTATGGCTTGAAATCAAACATCATTCTATTCTGTATGTTTTCTTCAAGACCATTACCTACCTGAGACATTTTCTTCTTGTGGTAGATGGTAGAAACACAAGAAGCCATCAAAACAAGCAAATTTAAATCTTCTTCTTGCAGCACACTACAATAAGGCATGCTCCATTACTGAGAGGTAATTACAGGCATTACTGAGAGGTAATGCAATATAACATGGTATGGAGATGGAGTTAAAATTGAGAATAATTATCCAATCTACCATATACCACTCCCTTGGCCACAAATATTCACCCTCTCACACAGGAAAAACTCACCCCTTCAGGACATCCCCAAAAGGCTCATCTGAAAACAACATTAGGCACAAAGTTCCAGATCTTGTGATCTACCATGGATCCAGATGTGGTTGCTCTTGATCTCAAGACCTACCAACTAAAAAGACAAGTTATCTGTCCCCAGCTCCCTTTGGTTCAGTATGCCCAACATAAATGGTGGGATAGGGAAAGGATAACTGCAGTAAGCAAGACTCTTTTAAAAACAAAAGAACAAGAGGCAAACAGCAGTCTCTGGTCTATAGCTATTCTAATCACTCTGTACAGATCCCCCTATGCTGTAATCAAAAGCATCTCTTGATTAGACCCAACTCCCATTTCCTTGCAGAAACCTCCTAGTCCATAGTTCTCCTTGGCTACTGGCTCCATTATCTACCCCAGCCATATCTTAAGAGGGCATTGGAGAAGATGCCATCGGTGGTTGATGAGCAGATTCCTCTCAGCCTGCTTCCTGGCTGTAGAAAGTTGCTCTATTAAAACATCCTTTTGGGTATTGAATTACCACTGTCTTTTTAAAATATATGCTTATGGTACTTTGTAGCCCTCTCAGAAAAATTTTGTCTTTCTTGTGTCAGACGGCACTCAACTACATCTGTCAAATGCCATACAATTCTTTGTGAGACATGTCTCTCTTAACTCCACATTGGCAGTGCCAGTGATTTCATAAAGAGTTAAGTGGTATATTCAGAGGAAAGGAAACAACTGAGGGACTCTGAGGAAGCTTATAAGACTTGAGTCAGATACATTCAATAATCTGATCTGATTTCTTAACTTAATCTGGATTCCTTGCCTTTTCATGAAAGAATTTTATCCTTTTACTTATAATAGGATTATGACTATATATTTTAATATATTTTGCTGGTCCGCTCCATCTGTTTTACTTTTTTAATAAGCCATGCCTCTGATTACTTCCCATGTCTTTTTCTTGCTTTTGTTGTATTGATCAAATTCTTTCATTTCATTCTTTTCATTTGGTACTTTGAGAGCTAGACATACATGTTTAGTCTTTCAATGTTTCTCCTTACATTTGCAACATGGATGTTTAAACATTCTGTCAATGTATAGTTCCCAAAGCAGTGCCTGAAAAATAGCACTGCTAAATAAATATGTGTCTATGTAATTAAGACTACAATTTTAATATTATGTAAGTAATTTATTAGTATTTATTATCATTTGTTATACTCACTTCTTTTCCTTGCCTTTTTTTTCTTTAATTTTATTTAAACAATATTGTAGTAGAATTTATCTGTGGTGAGTAAATATTCTGAGCTTTTGCAAATGTGAAAAATACATAAAATTTTAAATCCCCATTCTATAAATTGTAAGCAAACTCAGGAGTATATACAATTACGAATGTGAAACTATTTCTCCCATAAACTCTAAAGATGTTTCTCAACTTTCTTCTAGTCTCCAATGTTGCCACTGAGAAGTCTAATTTTAATCTGATTTCTACTTCTCACAAAAAATACGTTTTCTGCAATTTGCCTGTCTATGTCTTTTAATCGGGGCATTTAGCCTGTTTACATTTAAGGTTAATATTGTTATGTGTGAATTTCATCCTGTCATTATGGTGCTAACTAGTTATTTTGCCCATTAGTTGATGCAGTTTCTTCATAGTGTCAATGATCTTTACAATTTGGCATGCTTTTCCAGTGGCTGGTACCGGTTTTTCCTTTCCAAGTTTAGTGCTTCCTGAGCTCTTGTAAGGCAGACCTGGCAGTGACAAAATCTCTCAGCATGTGCTTGTTTGTAAAGATTTTATTTCTCCTTCACTTATGAAGCTTAGTTTGGCTGGTTTTGAAATTCTGGGTTGAAAATTGTTTTCTTTAAGAATGTTAAATATTGACCGCCACCGTCTTCTGGCTTGTCGGGTTTCTGCTGAGAGATCCACCATTAGTCTGATAAGCTTCCCTTTGTGGGTAACCCGACCTTTCTCTCTGGCTGCCCTTAACATTTTTTCCTTCATTTCAAACTTGGTGAATCTATTATATGTCTTGGGGTTGGTTTTCTTGAGGAGTAACTTTGTGGTGTTCTCTGTATTTCCTGAATTTGAATGTTGGCCTGTCTTACTAGGTTGGGGAAGTTTTCCTGGTTAATATCCTGAAGAGTGTTTTCCAATTTGGTTTCATTCTCCCAGTCACTTTCAGGTACACCAATCAAATGTAGATTTGGCCTTTTCACATAGTCCCATATTTCTTGGAGGCTTTGTTCGTTCTTTTTCATTCGTTTTTCTCTAATTTTGTCTTTATGCTTTATTTCATTAAGTTGATCTTCAATCTCTGATATTCTTTCTTCTGGTTGATTGATTAGGCTGTTGATACTTGGGTATGCTTCATGAAGTTCTGATGCTGTGTTTTTCAACTCCATCAGGTCATTTATGTTATTCGCTAAACTGGTTATTCTAGTTAGCAATTCCTCTAACCTTTTTCAATGTTCTTAGCTTCCTTGCATTGGGTTAGAACGTGCTCCTTTAGCTTGGAGGAGTTTGTTATTACCCACCTTCTGAAGCCTACTTCTGCCGATTCATCAAACTCATTCTCTGTCTAGTTTTGTTCCCTTGCTTGCAAGGAGTTGTGATCCTTTGTAGGAGAAGAGACATTCTGGTTTTTGGAATTTTCAGCCTTTTTGCACTGGTTTTATCTCATCTTCATGGATTTATCTACCTTTGGTCTTTCATGCTGGTGACCTTTAGATGGGGTTTTTGTGTGGACATCCTGTTTGTTGATGTTGATGCTATTCCTTTCTGTTTGTTAGTTTTCCTTCTAACAATCAGGTCCCTCTGCTGCAGGTCTGCTGGAGTTTGCTGGAGGTCCACTCCAGACCCTGTTTGCCTGGGTATCACCAGCAGAGGCTGCAGAACAGCAAAGATCGCTGCCTGTATTTTCCTCTGGAAGCTTCGTCCCAGAGGGACACCCGCCAGATGCCAGCCAGAGCTCTCCTGTATGAGCTGTCTTTCAACCCCTGTTAGGAGGTGCCTCCCCATCAGGAAGCACGGGGGTCAGGGACCCACTTGAGGAGGCAGTCTGTCCCTTAGCAGAGCCCAAGCACTGTGCTGGGAGATTTGCTTCTCTCTTCAGAGCCAACAGGCAGGAATGTTTAAGTCTGCTGATGCTGCGCCCACAGCTGCCCCTTCCCCCAGGTGCTCTGTCCCAGGGAGATGGGAGTTTTATCTATACCCCCTGACTGGAGTTGCTCCCTTTTTTGCAGAGATGCCCTGCCCAGAGAGAAGGAATCTAGAGAGGAAGTCTGGCTACAGCAGCTTTGCCAAGCTGCGGTTGCTCTGCCCAGTTCACACTTCCCAGCAGCTTTGTTTACACTGTGAGGGGAAAACCACCTACTCAAGCCTCAGTAATGGTGGATGCCCCTCCCCCCACCAAGCTGGAGCATCCCAGGTCGACTTCAGACTTCTGTGTTGGCAGAGAGAATTTCAAGCCAGTGGAACTTAGCTTGATGGGCTCCATGGGGGCAGGATCTACTGAGCTAGACCACTCGACTCCCTGGCTCCAGCCCCCTTTCCAGGAGAGTGAATGGTTCTGTCTTGCTGGCATTCCAGACACCATTGTGGTATGAATAAACACTCCTACAGCTAGCTTGGTGTCTGCTCAGATGACTGCCCAGTTTTGTGCTTGTAACTCAGGGCCCTAGTGGTATAGGCTCAGAGGGAATCTCCTGGTCTGAGGATTTCAAAGACTGTGGAAAAAGCACAGTATCTGGGCCAGAATGCATCATTCCTCAGGACACAGTCCTTCATAGCTTCCCTTGGCTAGGGGAGGGAGTTTCCTGACCACTTGTGCTTCCCAGGTGAGCTGATGCCCCACCCTGCTTCAGCTCACCCTCCATGGGCTGCACCCACTGTCTAACCCCACAGTGAGATGAGCCAAGCACCTCAGTTAGAAATGCAGAAATCACCCACCTTCTGCATTGATCAACTGGGAGCTGCAGACTAGAGCTGTTTCTATTCAGTCATGTTGCCCTTTCCATGTATATTTTCATGACTTGATAGCACATTTCTTTTTAGCACTAAGTAATATTCCATTTTCGGATGTACCACCCATTGTGGAAGACAGTGTGGTGATTCCTCAAGGATCTAGAACCAGAAATACCATTTGACCCAGCAATCCCATTACTGGGTATATAGCCAAAAGATTATAAATCATTCTATTATAAAGACACATCCACATGTATGCTTATTGCAGCACTGTTCACAATAGTAAAGACTTGGAACCAACCCGAATGCCCATCAATGATAGACTGAATAAAGAAAATGTGGCACATATACACCATGGAACACTATGCAGCCATAAAAAAGGGTGAGTTCATGTCCTTTGCAGGGACATGGATGAAGCTGGAAACCATCATTCTCAGCAAACTAACACAGGAACAGAAAACCAAACACTGCATGTTCTCACTCATAAGTGGGAATTGAACAATGAGAACACATGGACACAGGGAAGGGAATATCACACACTGGGGTCTGTCAAGGATTTGGGAGCTAGGGGAGGGATAGCATTAGGAGAAATACCTAATGTAGATGACAGGTCGATAGGTGCAGCAAACCACTCTGGCACATGTATACCTATGAAACAAACGTGCACGTTCTGCACATGTATCCCAGAACTTAAAGTATACTTTAAAAAATAAAAAAATTTTAAAAAAGAAATATATTTTTTGCTTTCTGGGTCTTTAGAATTATATATATATATATATATATTTACAAATATATATATATTTACATATATATATATTTGTTTTGAAGTTTAAACACAATATATCTAAGTATATGTGGGTCTTTTTCAATTCACCTACCTTGTCACTTACAGGTCACCTGAAAGCTCATGTCTATCTTCATCTTTAGGAAAGTTTTTCTATCATTTCTTTCATTATTTCTCACTCAGAACCTTCTATAGCATTGGTGATTAAAGTTCTGTTTATTGCTTAACTTCTTTCATGCTTTCCATCTATTTGTCTTTTGGTGCTATATTCTAGAATTATTTTGCTTAGTCTTGCTGCTTATTAGTTTATGCTTGAGTAATGTCAACCTGATATTAAATCTATCCAATTCTTGGCCGGGCGCACTGGCTCATGCCTGTAATCCCAGCACTTTGGGAAGCCAAGGCAGGCAGATCACCTGAGGTCATGAGTTGGAGACCAGCCTGACCAACATGGACAAACCCCGTCTCTACTAAAAATACAAAAATTAGCTGGGCGTGGTGACATATGCTGTAATCCCAGCTACTCGGGAGGCTGAGGCAGAAGAATTGCTTGAACCTCGGAGGCAGAGGTTGTAGTGAGCCGAGATCCCGCCACTGCACTCCAGCCTGGGCAACAAGAGCAAAACTCCGTCTCTCAAAAAAAAAAAAAAAACCTATCTAATTATTTTTCAATTATATCATTTTATCTCAAAGATTTCTTGTTTCATGGGTGATATACAGTTTCTCTTCCCACTGGGAATGTTATCTATACTTATATTCTAGCCTTTCTCTGCATACTCCATTGCTCTCTTTCTTTAGATAGTATGTTGAATCAGTTCACTATCCGTAATGCATGATGATTCTCAGTTTTGTGCTTATAATTGTATTTTGTAACCTTTATTCACCTGTTTATAAATACTACTTCTATTTACTATGGACTATATCTTTTCACCATGGGAAAGGGGTTGCACAATGTACCAACAGGGAAGTACCAGCAAATGATTTTACAGTAGTGACAGTTTTCTATCTCACCTGATTAGCATAAACCACTAAGGGCCAGCTCTCCTCTCTGACCCAAATCCCCACACTCACTATTCCAGGCAGTGAGGGGTAACAGTGGCTTGGAATTTTCAAATTCACTGTGGAGCAGACCACCTGTTTGTCCCAGTATGGCATGCCAATTAACTGCTAGACTTTGCTTTGGGGATTACTTCTGTTGTGGTATCTATATTCCTAAGTTTACAGGTCCCCTAAAGATCCTTCCATATATTTTGCACTTTCCTATTGTACATTTTGGGAGCTGTAGCTTTCTCCTCAACTGATTCCATATGTTTGATTATAATCATTCTTTTTGCTTTTCAATGTTATTATGAACCTATAGTTTTTAAATATAAAAATATTTTATCTGTTTAAGTCTTTGGGGTGGAAGGGAAAGTAGGGTTCTGCATTCATTTCTCCATCTTGATCCAATCTCCTCTACAGTCTTGTTTAGTTTACACCATTAGTATACTAATTTTATTCATTGTCCTTAACAGATTGTACTAAGATAAATTTTAGATCCACCCAAGTCAAAATAACACAAATTATGAATTAGTAGTTTAAATGAATGAGGTTTTACTGCTGATAAATGAAGCTTTGCCTATACAACACCAAACAAACCTGTCAACTCAAGGGAAAAACAAAATCAGTTGATCTGATTTTAAGAGAGAATGCTTTGATTTTACAGAGTTGCAATAACGCCATGTAGACACAGTCTGGGCTGCATTTGACCTATGAAGTAATTCAAGCAATTAGAAATTATGTGATGTTCTCTAGATAATGCAGCCAAGTAGCCATTTGGTCAGGAATAGCCCCCAATGAGTACTTGCCCTCTGCAAATCCTTTCAGATTTATTTTTCAGTTCATTCAATCGATTTATGACTTTGTGAGGACAGCCAAGAAAATGCATCATGCACTACCCTGTGAACTAAGGAACATTTAGTTCACGTACCCTCCAGCTCTTGCACTAACAAGCAATAGTAACACCATAGCGCAAATTATCTGCAATCTCATTAATTCTCCTTAATATATAACATGTGGCCAGGCAATGTGACCCTTTCAAAGTTGCATTTTCTAGAACACTGTGCTTATTAAATTCTTCTTTAAGAACATAATATAAATAATCAGTGACAGTCTGCTTTGCCTCCCCTCCTCCCAAAATATATAATGCTCCAAACGTAGAGTACCATCTTACCCAGACTATTACACAAAAAAAGAGTTCTTACTATTTGTGATCATATCTTCAGTTTTGATGCTAGAAGGTAAGAAACTATTTGAAAAATAATGTTTCTGATCCGGTGTGGTGGACATCTGTGGTTTCAACATCTGTGCTGTAGGCAGAATCTCAGCATGGACACAAAGGTAATATTCTCAGAGTCAATTAGATGCATCAGGATTTTTGATGAAAAGAAGCAATTTCTTCAATAACAAAGACTGTTATTCTTCTTTCAAATAACAGCATGAAAGCAATTCTTTTCACAGAGATTCTGGCCATATTGCTGTCATACTCACAAAATCTATTATCCAGTATCCAAAGAAGAGAGCTGCTTCCCCACCAAATAGTAAAACAATATATGGATTTCTTCTACAAAGGTTTCCAAATTAGAAATGATTTCTTCAGAGGAAAGATTGGAAGAATTTTGGAAAGCAAGGTAACACATTTCAGAGAAATGAGACAGATCTATACCACATGGGAAGAATCTTGTGTCACCAATAGCATCAAGCTTGTTTGCTGTAGAGGCAGTATACTGCCACCCGACAAGATAGCAAAGCCAGGGGAAATTTTCAGCATGTTGTGTCACGGGCATTTTATTTCTTTTAAGGCTCCTATATTGAAACTTTAATCAAGTCTTACAGCTCGATTTTCTCATTTGTATCCCTGTGCAGCAATAGTAAACATGTGTAAACTAAACCTCTTTTTTGTACATATCAGCAGTATGAGTTTGCACAGACACATGCTCCTACTTGAATTGACTTTCCTTTTGTGAATGAATGAGGCCCCTCTGATTGGAAGCCTATTTATTTTAAATGCTAAATTCAGTGGAAAGGGACCACATCTAATTGAGTGGTAAACTATACCCTCTCTACATAAACAAGAAAAAACTGAACCACAGTTTCATGCACCTGAGTTACTCCCTCATTATAAGTTAAGTAACCTTGTAAGTTCAGTTCTACAGAGATATTTTGCATTGTCTACCAGATCAATTAGAAAAATACCAAGCTTTAGAAGTATTTATATCTTCATAAATGTCAAACAACATCTACAGCTATCTAGCTTACTCACTGACTAGGATAGAAAGATAAATTTTATCAATAAATAGAATTCAACATTCAGGTTTCCAGAAATTCTAACTTCTAATTTTGCTTTTTATTCAACGTCTCCTAACATTCCCTCAAGGAAGATGAAGTAGTGGGACATTATTTTGCCTTCTTGAATCCAGCCTTCTCCAGTCCATCACTTTTCTGTTCATTCAAATTGCTTCTTCACATGAAAGCTTCCTTTGAAGTTCATATTTCTTCCTATGCATGGACAACTGAAAGCTAACAGCATGGCTTCTGGGCCTACAAGTGCTTATGGTTGATAGAACTTGTGCTTTGCAGAGTCTTAGAGTATTCTCAACTAAAATCAAATAACCACAAAAATCTATGGAAAATAACATTCACTGATCAATATATACATATATTAGATTTATATTTTGATGCCAAATCCATATGTAAGTTTTCATTTTATTCTCCCCAATGCTTAAGACAGTTAATAGTCCATTCTTAGCAGTATGTTTTTTTTTTATTAATAAAGACTCTTGCTACTGCTGGGATCACTCCTAGATAGGAGGAAATCCAGTGATTAGGAGTTTCAAGACAAATCCTGCAATTGGCACCTTAGGGTTCCTAAATTCACCTAAAGATAAAAATCCAATTGAAATGAATACAAAATATTAACAAATAAACATATGAAATACCATAAGCATAAATAACATTGACAGCTTATTTTTTGAAAGAGCTGTATATGATGGGAGCTAAAGTCATCACTATTTTGTCAGGTAGGGTTAAGAGGAATAGAATTTAAGAATCAATTTAATTTTAAAACGATGTACAGAAGAATAATGAGAGACCCAAGATCAAGAAAAAAAGAAGAATAAAAGAAATCAGAATAGGGAGTTTATGAAAAAACCTGGCCTACAGGTGAGTTTTCCTACAAATTGGCCAAGTTCACTCTAGTGTGTGAACACCACTTGGCAGACACAATAGGCAGCTGCAGCTTTCTTCTCAATTTTTAAAACACACCAGATTAACAACAGATTTTAATACTCAGTTGAGGACAATGTTCTCGCTGTATATTATGTCATTACTATGATGTACTAAATTCTATAAGAAAATGCAAGAAAAAGAGTCTGACTTTTATTCTAATGATATATATTCTGCTGATTATTTGAAATTACTGGCTTCTAGATATGATGCTTCCAAAGTCATTCCTTATACATTATTCACAGTGAAAAGAAGCAGCTAGATTTGGCTCCATGTCTGCCTTATACTCTGGTGTCTATGTATTCTTATCTAAAAGGTATGTTTAAATTATTGATTAAGCACATTTTTACTGCCCATTACATGCTACAGGATTCATTTAAAAAATGTAAAACACTAACATCACTTCCCAAAACAAAGCATAGCAGCATAGTGGTGGGGATCAAATCAGTCCTTGGGGCGTACAATGCTGACAGAGCTAGCAATTATAAAGCTGGCTATGAGGGTGTCTTTGCCAGATGCATACGTTTTCCAGGCTGAGAGAAATATAATGCAAAAGATTTGCAAACTCCTTCACTGTGCATGAATACATCTTATAGCACAGGGACCCAAGTGGCCAGAAAAATAAACTGGAACAAGGCTATGCCCCAGGACATTACTAGGGTTCATTAATTCCAAGATCTGAAAAGGAAATGTCATCAATTAGACAGCAAAACCCATGCTCAGAAAACTAGAAGCAGGTCATGGTCATTCTCACTGCAGTCTAGCTTTAAACTCTATAACGTATGGACAGAACAAAGGAGAGAGAGGACACTTAAACTGATGAAAATATGTTTGTCTCTCACACAAGAAAGCAAGCTTGGAAAAGCACCAAATTTTTATTTTCAATAAATATAAACACAACAATGTCCACACTTTGCCTCTGTGCTTGCCAGCTGATGAAGATTTTGAAAAACTTACCCTTGAGCTCTGATTAGCAAAATAGAAAAAATAAAACTCAATCTCATAATAGGTCCTAGATTCAAAATTAGGAAAACACCAGCGATAGCCACCTCACGACTACTCACTAAGTCTTTCAAGTTCCAGGAAAAAGAGCAGACCATACAAAACTCCTTTCCTGTTTTTATTTAGTAAATCAGGAGGCCATTTCTTGAGTCTTGAAATGCAGGAAAGTATCTCTCTAGAACTCTCTCTCCTTCCCTTCATACTCTGCCATGGAGAAAGTGTGAACCCTATCGCACATCTCAGTAAAAAATGGAAATCCTGACAAAGTGACTGTCCCATGATAGCTACCTCTAATATTAAAGTAGAAACATGCATAGTTTCTAGATGCCCCAAAAGGTGACTCACCTACAAAACTGCCAGGGAAGTTTTCTCCTAAAAGATTTTCTGTCTTCTCTGTTGATTATGCCCAACCACACATCAAATTCATCTCTACCATTATTCCATTTTTGTTTTTTTTCCTTTCTATTTGCTCTATTACAAACATAGATGATTCTCCTGATCTCAACAGATTAGTGGGAAATGTTCCTAAACATTCTTTCCATTATTGGTACCTCCTCCTTTTCAGTCTAGTCCTCCCTATTCCATTGCTGGATTTACATTCTATGGCCCAGCTCTGGTCGCTTCATTCCCCTGCTCACAAACCTTCCAAAGTTCCCCCATTGCTTTCAAAATAAAGTTCAATCACTTTTTTTTTTTTAGATGGAGTCTCACCCTATTGGCCAGGCTGAAGTGCAGTGGTGCCATCTCAGCTCACTGCAACGTCCACCTCCTGGGTTCAAGCAATTATCCTGCCTTAGCCTCCCAAGTAGCTGTGACTACAGGCATGTGCCACCACTCCTGGCTAATGTTTGTATTTTTAGAGAGACAGGGTTTCACCATGTTGGCCAGGCTGGTCTTGAACTCCTGACCTCAAGTGATCCGCCCACCCTGGCCTCCCAAAGTGCTTGGATTATGGGCATGAGCCAATGTGTCCAGCCAAAGTTCAAGCACTTTTGCTTGTCACTGACCACTACTTTTCCAAGCTTCCTTGCTTTTCTTGTACCTAACATTCCAATCACTCTGGCATATATCATAAGCATGTATCATTTTTTCCTATGATTTTTCCACAGTGGTGAGGCAAGGGAACAGGATGAATCATCCACCTAGTCTTAAAGATTTTTGTTCAGAAATGTTCTATTGGCAAAAGACAAACATATGGACATGCTGATTTTCAAGGAGGTAGAGAAGGGCAGAGTTGCCAGATGCACAATAAAAAGAGAATTAGAGTATTAGTGAGCATCCCAAATGCCCACCACACACTAAAATCCTCAGGCATTACGTGAAAGTTTATGCTAAATAGTTAGACATGAATCTAATAAAATACTTTCAAGATTCATATACATAATACTGTAAAACATTCCTAAGATACATTTTTAAACTACATAAATGGGAAGACTTGCTGTGCTCATTCATTGAAGAGTCAATATTGTTAACAGGTCAACCCTATTCACTTTTTCTATAGATTTACCACTTTCCTCCAAAAATTGCAACATTTATTTTGTGGAAATTTATGAGTTGATTCCAAAACTTTTGTAGAACAGTAAAGGAATTAGTATAGCCAAAACTATTTTAAAAAGGAATATCAAAGTTGGAGGACCCACACTACCTGATTTTAATATTTATATAAAGCTACAGAAATCAAAGTTGGTATGGTTTGGCTGTATCCCCATACAAATCTCATCTTGAATTGTAGTTTCCATAATCCCCACACGTTGTGTGAGTGACCCAGTGGGAGATAATTAAATCACGGGGGTAGTTACTTTCATGCTGTTCTCATGATAGTCAGTGAGTTCTCATGAGATCTGATGGTCTTATAAGGGGCTTTCTCCTCCCTTCACACATACTTCTCCTTGCTGCCACCATGTGAAGAAGGAAATGTGTGCTTCTCCTTCTGCCATAATTGTAAGTTTCCTGAGGCCTCCCTAGCCATACTGAACTGGGAGTCAATTAAATATCTTTCCTTTATAAATTACCCAGTCTCAGGCAGTTCTTTGTAGCAGCGTGAGAATGAACTAACTACTACAGTAAATTGGTACCACAGTGAGTGGGGTGCTACTGTAATGATACCTGAAAATGTGGAAGTGATTTTGGAATTGGATAACAGGCAAAGGTTAGAACAGTTTAGAGGGCTCAGAAGAAAACAGGAAAATGTGGGAAAGTCTGGAACTTCCTAGAGAATTGTTGAATGACTTTGACCAAAATACTGATAGTGATATGAACAATGAAGTCCAGGTTGAGGTGGTCTCAGATGGAGATGAGGAACTTCTTGGGAACTGGAATACAGGTGATTCTTGCCATGCTTTAGCAAAGAGACTAGTGGCATTTTGTCCCTCTCTTAGAGATCTGTGGAACTTTGAACTTGAGAGAGATGATTTAGGGTATTTGGTGGAAGAAATTTTAAGCGGCAAAGTGTTCAAGAGAAAACAAATCATAAAAGTTTGGAAAAGTTGCAGCCCGATGATGTGACAGCAACAAAAAAAAAAAAAAAAAAAAAAAAATCTCATTTCCCTGGGGAGAAATTCAACTCTGCTGCAGAAATTTGCATAAGTAATGAGGAACCCAATGTTAATCACCAAGACTATGGGGAAAATGTCCCAGGGCATGTCAGAGACCTTTACAGCAGCCTCTCCCAACATAGGGCCTGAGGCCTAGGAAGGAAAAATAGTTTTGTGGGCTAGGCCCAGGACCCCAGCCTCAGGACATGGTGCCCTTAGTCCCAGCTGCTACAGCTCCAGCCATGGCTAAAAGGGGCCAAGATACAGCTCAGGCCATTTCTTTAGATGCAAGTCCCAATCCTTGGTGGCTTACACAGGTGTTGGGACTGCAGGTGCACAGAAGTCAAGGATAGAGGTTTGGGAATCTCCACATAGATTTCAGAGGATGTATGGAAGTGCCTGGATGTCCAGGCATAAGTCTGCTGCATGGGTGGAGCCCTCATTGAGAACCTCTGCTAGGGAAGGTCAGAAGGGAAAGGTGAGATTGGAGCTCCCACACAGAGTCCCCACTGGGACATTGCCTAGAGGAGCTGTGAGAAGAAGGCCACCTTCCTCCAGATCCCAGAATGGTAGACCCACCAACAGCTAGCATCATATACCTAGAAAAGCCACAGACACTCAACACCAGCCCATGAAAGCAGCTGGGAGGAGGGCTGTACCCTACAAGCCACAGAGGTGGAGCTTCCCAAGTCTATGGGAGCCCACCTTCTGCATCAGCATGACCTGGATGTGAGACATGGAGTTAAAGAAGATTCTTTTGGGACTTTAAGGTTTAATCACTGCCCTATTGAATTTCAGACTTTCATGGGGCCTATAGCCCCTTTGTTTTGGCCAATGTCTCCCATTTGGAAAGGTGTTTTTACCCAATGCCTGTACCTCCATTGTAAATAGAAAATAACTAACTTGCTTCTGATTTTACAGGCTCATAGGCAGAAGGGATTTATCTCTTGTTAGATGAGACTTTGGACTTGGACTTTTGTGTTAATGAGTTAACAAATTGGGGAACTGATGAAAGGGCATGATTGTGTTATGAAATGTGAGGATATGAGATTTGGGAGGGACCAGGGTCAGAATGGTATGATTTGACTGTGTCCCCACCCAAATCTCACCTTCACTTGTAGTTCCCATAATTCTCACATATTGTGGGAGGGACACAGTGGAAGGTAATTGAATCATGGGGAAGGTTACTCTCATGTTGTTCTCATGGTAGTAAGTAGTTCTAATGAGATATGATAATTTTATAAGGGGTTTCCCCTACTTCACTCATACTTCTCCTTGCCCCAGTGTGAAGAAATACATGTTTGCTTCTACTTCTGCCATAATGGTAAGTTTCCTGAGGCCTCCTCAGCCATGCTGGACTGTAAGTCAATTAAACTTATATTCTTTATAAATTACCCAGTCACAGGTAGTTCTTTATAGCAGCATGAGAACAGACTAATACAAAAGTAGTATGTATATTTGTCATAAAAATTAGACATATAAATCAACAAAATGGAATGAAGCAGCTAGGCATGGTGTCTTATGCCTATAATCGCCACACTTTGGGAGGCCATAGAAGGCTGATTGCTTGAGTCCAGGAGTTCAACACCAACCTGGGCAACATGGCAAACCCCATCTCTATGAAAAAGTACAAAAAAATTAGCTAAGCATGCTGGTGCACACCTTTATTCCCAGTTACATGGAAGGCTGAGGTGGCAGTTACATGGAAGGCTGAGCTGGGGAGGCTGAGGCTGCAGTGAGGCATGATGATGCCACGGCACCCAACCCTGGGCAACAGAGTAAGACCCTGTCTCAAAAAAAAAAAGAAGAATCTAGATATAGGCACACACAGATATGACAATTTTATTTTAGACAAATGATGCCAAGAAAATTCAATAAGGAAGGAATACTCTTTCTACAAATAGTGGTGCTGGAGCAATTGGACATTTATATGCCAAAGGAGTTAAAAAAAAAAAAACAAAAAAAACCACCATGACACTTACTTCCCACTTGATGCAAAATTTGACTCCAAATGAACTCATAGGCCTAAAGGTAAGAGCTAAAGTCAGTTATAAGTAAACTGAAAAAGGAAAAAAAGTGCTGAATCAGACCTCACAAAAGTTATATATGTATGCTCAAAAGGCAGTTAAAAATTAAGATATAGAGAACAAAAAATATTGCAATTCATATATCTGATAAAAAAATTTAATGTAGAATGTATAAAAACCCTCTTACTACTACAAAAAAATATGAATGAGCAAATGATTTGAACCAAGAATTTACCAAAGTTGATATATAGAGGGAAAGGAAACACATAAGAAAAGATGCACACTGCTTCTTTAGCAGGACCCCGATCCACTTGTTGTACGGCAAGTCCTCCTGTGTCCAGAATTGGTGGGTTCTTGGTCTCGCTGACTTCAAGAATGAAGCCGCAAACCCTCACGGTGAGTGTTACAGTTCTTAAAGATGGTATTTCCGCAGTTTGTTCTTTCAGATGTTCAGATGTGTCTGGAGCTTCTTCCTTCTAGTGGGTTTGTGATCTCGCTGACAGGAGTGAAGCTGCAGACCTTCATGGTGAGTGTTACAGCTCTTAAAGGCAGCGTATCTGGAGTTGTTCATTCTTCCTGGTGGGTTCGTGATCTCATTGGCTTCAGGAGTGAAGCTGCAGACCTTCGCAGTGAGTGTTACAGCTCACAAAGGTGGTGTGGACCCAAAGAGTGAGCACCAGCAAGATTTATTATAAAGAGCAAAAGAACAAAGCTTCCACAGTGTGGAAGGGGACCTGAGCAGATACAGAGTACTGATTGGTGTATTTATAAACCTTGAGCTAGATACAGAGTACTGATTGGTGTATTTACAAACCCTGAGCTAAACACAGAGTGCTGATTGGTGCATTTACAATCCTTTAGCTAGACACAGAGTGCCAGACAGGAAAGTTCTCCGAGTCCCCACTAAGTTAGCTAGATACAGAGAACTGATTGGTGTATTTACAAACCCCGAGCTAGACACAGGGTGCTGACTGGTGTATTTACAATCCCTTAGCTAGACATAAAGGTTCTCTAAGTCCCTACTAGACTCAGGAGCCCAGCTGGCTTCACCTAGTGGATCCCGCACCAGGGCTGCAGGTGGAGCTGCCTGCCAGTCCCCCACCATGCGTGGGCACTCCTCAGCCCTTGGGTGGTGGATGGGACCCAGTACCATGGCGCAGGGGGTGGCAGCTCTTCAGGGAGGCGCAGGCCGCACAGGAGTGTTGGGGGGTGGGGGACAGGGAGGCTCAGGCATGGCGGGCTGCAGTCCCCAGCCCTGCCCTGCGGGGGGGCAGCTGAGGGGCCCAGCAAGAATTCGAGCACAGCACTGGCAGGCTGGCACTGCTGGGGTCCCGGTGCACCCTCTGCCGCTGCTAGCCCAGGTGCTAAGCCCCTCACTGCCCAGGGCTGGCAGCACTGGCCGGCCACTCCCAGTATGGGGCCCACTGAGCCCACATCCACCCAGAACTTGCGCTGGCCTACCAGCTCAGCAGGCAGCACGCACCCCAGTTCTTGCCCGCGCCTCTCCCTCCACACCTCCCTGCAAGCAAAGGGAGCCGGCTCTGGCCTCACCCAGCCCAGAGAGGGGCTCCCACAGTGCCGTGGCAGGCTGAAGAGCTCCTCAAGTGCTGCTAGAGTGGATGCTGAGGCCGAGGAGGCACTGAGAGCCACAGCTGCTAGCATGTTGTCACCTCTCACTCCCAGCCAGGTCCTCCCAGCTGGGGCCTCTGACCACTCCTGCCCGTGGGACAGAGTGCCTGAGGGGTGGGGCAGGCCACCATATTGGCTGTTCAGGCTTCTCAGCCAATCCTGACTGTGGGCCTTGGAGAACCCAAACTGATTGGGGACTAAAGGGATCTTCAACACAGTACAGCTGTTCTACCAAAAAGCAGCTGGACTGCTTCTTTAAGCAGGTCCCTGATCCCATTCCTCTTGACTGGGTAAGACCTCCCAACCAAGGTCTCCAGCCACCTCCTACAGTCACGTTCAGGCTGGCAATAGGTCAGTAATCCCCTGAGGTGTAGCTTCCAGAGAAAGGGGCAGGCTGTCATCCTTGCTTTTTTGCAGCTTCACTGGTGATACCTCCAGGTACAGGAAACCTGAGGTAACTAGGGTCTAGAGCAGACCCTCAGCCAACCACAGCAGCGCTGTGGAAGAGTGGCCAGACTATTAAAAGAAAAACAAACAGAAAATCATAGCAACAACAAACTACAAAAACCCCATCCAAAGGTCAGCAACCTCAAGGATCAAAGGTAGATAGGCCTACAAAGATAACAAAGAATTAACACAAAAAATGCTGAAAACTCAAAAATCCAGAGTGCCCCTTTTCCTCTAAATGACTGCAACACCTCTCCAGCTAGGGCTCAGAACTGGGCTGAGGCTGAGATAGATGAAATGACAGAAGTAGGCTGAAGAAGGTGGTAAATAACAAAATTCACAGAGCATGTTGTAAACCAATTCAAAGAAGTTAAGAATTATGATAAAACCATATAGGAGCTGATGGCCAAAGTAGACAGTTCAGAGAGTAACACAACCAACCTCTGAGAGCTGAAAAACACACAAGAATTTCACAATGCAATCATAAGAATTAATAGCAGAATAAATTAAGCAGAGGAAAGAATCTCAGTGCTTGAAGACTATCTTTCTGAAATAAGACAGGCAGACAAGACTAGAGAAAAAAGAATGAAAGGGAATGAACAAAACCTCTGAGAAATATGAGATTATGCAAAGAGACCAAATCTATGGCTGATTAGGATACCTGAAAGGGACAGTATGAAAACAAGTTGGAAAACACTTCAGGATATCATCCCAGGGAACTTCCCCAACCTAACAAGACAGGCCAACATTTAAATTCAGGAAATCCAGAGAACCCCTATAAGATATACTCCATGAGAAGATCAACCTAAAAACACATAATTATCAGATTCTCCAAAATCAAAATGAAAACAACAAAAATGTTAAGAGCAACCAGAGAGAAAGGCCAGGTCACCTACAAAGGGAAGCCCATCAAACTAACAATGGATCTCTCAGTGGAAACTCTACAAGCTAGAAGAGATTGGGGGCCAATATTCACCATCCTTAAAGAGAAGAATTTCCAACCCAAAATTTCATATCCAGTCAAACTAAGCTTCATAAGTGAAGGAGAAATAAGGTGCTTTTCAAACAAGCAAATGCTGAGGAAATTTGCTAGCACGAGACCAGCCTTGCAAGAGCTTCTGAAGGAAGCACTAAATGTGGAAAGGAAAGATTATTACCAGCCACTACAAAATACACTAAAAAAAGAGCCACTACAAAAACACAGTGTGTACCCAAAAAATACACAGACCAGTGACACTATGAAGGAACCACATAAACAAGTCTGCAAAATAATCAGCTAGCATCATGATGACAGGATCATATCCACACATAACAATACTAACCTTAAATGTAAATGGGATAAATGTCCCCAATTAAAAGACACATTAGTATGCTGTTTTTAAGAAATCCATTTCACATCCAAAGACACACATAGGCTCAAAATAAAGGAATGGAGGAAAATCTACTCAGCAAATGGAAAACAGAGGAAAGCAAGAGTCACAATCCTAGTTTCTGACAAACAGGCTTGAAACCAACAAAGATAAAAAAAGACTAAGAAGACGATTATATAAGGGTATAGGGATCAATTCAACAAGAAGAGCTAACTATCCTAAATATATATACACCCAATACAGGAGCACCCAGATTCATAAAGCAAGCTCTTCAAAGAGATCTTGACTCCCACACAATAATGGGAGAGTTTAACACTTCACTGACAACATTAGACAGATCATTAAGACAGAAAATCAACAAAGACATTCAGGACTTGAACTAAGCTCTGGATCAAGTAGACCTGAAAGATGTCTACGAACTCTCTCCACCCAAAACAACAGAATATACATTCTTCTCTTCACCACACAGCACTTACTCTAGAATTGGTAGCATAATCAGAAGTAAAACACTCTTCAACAAATGCAAAAGAAACAAACTCATAACAAACAGAGACCACAACACAATCAAATTAGAACTCAAGATTAAGAAATTTACTCAAAACTATACAACTACATGGAAGCTGAACAACTTATCCTGAGTGGCTGTTGGGTAAATCATGAAATTAAGGCAGAAATCAAGAAGTTCTTTGAAACTAATGAGAACAAAGATACAATGTACCAGAACCTCTGGGAAACAGCTAAGGCAATGTTAAGAAGGACATTTATAGCACTAAATGTCCACATCAAAAAGAAAGACCTCAAGTTAACAAGCTAACATCACAACTAAAATAGCGAACCAACAGCAAACAAATCCCAAAGCTAGCAAAAGGTAAGAAATAACCAAGATCAGAGCAGAACTAAAAGATTTAGAGAACCAAAAATCCCGTTGATTCAAAAAAATCAATGAATCCAGCAGCTGGTTGTTTGAAAATAATAATAATAAAATAGACCACTGGTTAGACTAATCAAGAAGAAAAAAGAGAAGATTCAAATAAACACAATTAAAAACTGATAGGAGGATATCACCACTGATCCCACAGGAAGGCAAGCAACTGTCAGAAAATACTATAAACACCTCTATGTACATAAACTAGAAAATCTAGAAGAAATAGATAAATTCCTGGACACATACACCCTCCCAAGGCTAATCTGGAAAGAAATCGAATGCCTGAATAGACCAATAATGAGTTCTGAAATTGAGGCAGTAATGAATAGCCTACCAACCAAAAAAAGTCCAGGACCATACTGATTCACAGTTGACCTCTACCAGAAGTACAAAGAAAAGCTGATACCATTCCTACTGAAACTATTCCAAAAAATCAAAAAGGAAGAAGTCCTACCTAACTTATTCTATGAGGCCAGCATCCTCCTGATACTAAAACCTAGCAGAGATACAACAAAAAAAGAAAACTTCAGGCCAATATCCTTGATGAGCATTGATGCAAAAACCTCAACAAAATACTGGCAAGCTGAATGTAGCAGCATATCATATAGTTTATCCACCACAATCAAGTGGACTTCGTCCCTGGGATGCAAGGTTTGCTTAACATATGCAAAACAATAAACGTGATTCATAACATAAATAGATCTAAAGACAAAAACCACATGATTATCTCAATAGATGCTTCCTTTCATGTTAAAAACTCTCAATAAACTAGATATCGAAGGAACATACCTCAAAATAATAAGAACCACATGTGATAAACCCGCAGCCACTATTATACTGAATGGGCAAAACTTAGAAGCATTCTTTTTGAAAACTGGTATGAGACAAGGATGACCTCTCTCACCACTCATATTCAACATAGTGTTGGAAGTTCTCGCCAGGGCAATCAGGAAAGAGAAAGAAATAAAGCATATTCAAATAGGAAAAGAGGAAGTCAAACTACCTTTGTTTGCAGAAAACATGATCCTATATCTAGAAAACACTATCATCTCAGCCCACAAGCTTCTTAAGCTGGTAAGCAACTTTAGCAAAGTCTTAGGATACAAAATCAATGTGCAAAAATCACTAGCATTCCTTTACATAAACAACAGGCAAGCCAAGTGCCAAATCATGAATGAGATTCCAGTCAAAATTGCCACAAAAAGAAAAAAATACCTAGGAATACAGCTCACCAGGGAAGTGAAAGATCTCTAAAAGGAGAACTAAAACCCACTGCTCAAAGAAATCAGAAAAGACACAAACAAATAGAGAAACATTTCATGCTCATTGAATCAATATCATGAAAATGGCCACACATTGCTCAAAGTAATTTACAGATTCAATGCTATTCCCATTAAACTACCATTGACATACTTCACAGAATTAGAAAAAACTATTTTAAAATTCATATGGAACCAAAAATGAGCCCAAATAGCCAAGACAATCCTAAGCAAAAAGAACAAATCTGGAGGCATCACGCTACCTGACTCCAAACTATACTACAGGATATAGTAACCAAAACAGCATGGTACTGGTACAAGAACAGATACATAGACCAATGGAACACAATAGTGTACCCCAAAATAAGACTGCACACATACAAACATCTGATTTCTGACAAACCTGACAAAAAAAAACAAGAAATGGGAAAAGGATTACCCATTCAATAAATAGTGCTGGGATAACTGGTTAGCTATATGCAGAACATGGAAATTGGACCCCTTCCTTACACCTTGTACAAAAATCTACTCAAAATGGATTAAAGACTTACATGTAAAACCCAAAACAATAAAAACCCTAGAAGAAAACCTAGGCAATACCATTCAGGACATCGGCACAGGCAAAGATTTCATGACAAACACACAAAAAGCAATTTCAACAAAAGCAAAAATTGACAAATAAATGAGATTTAAGAAACTAAAGAGCTTCTCCACAACAAAATAAACTATCATCAGAGTGAACAAACAACCTACTGAATGGGAATCAATTTTTGCAATGTATCCATCTGACAAAGATCTAATGTCCAATATCTATAAGGAACTTAAACAAACTTACAAGAAAAAGCAAACAACCCATTAAAAAAATGGGCAAAGGACATGAACAGATACTTCTCAAAAGAAGACATGCAGCCAATACATATGGAAAAAACCTCAGCATCGCCGATCATTAGAGAAATGCAAATCAAAACCAAAATGAGATACCATCTTACACCTGTCAGAATGGCTATTACTAAAAAGTCAAAACACAACCGATGCTGGTGAGGTTATGGAGAAAGAGGAACGCTTTTACACTGTTGGTGGGAGTGTAAATTAATTCACCCATTATGGAAGATAGTATGGCAATTCCTCAAAAGCCATAGTCAGAAATACCATTTGACCCAGCAATCCCGTTACTGGGTATATACACAAAGGAATATGAATCATTCTATTATAAAGATACATGCACATGTATGTTCATTGCAGCACTATTCACAATAGTGAAGACACTGAATCAACCTAAACATCCATCAATGATAGACTGGATAAAGACAATGTGCTACTTATACACCATAGAATAATATGTAGCCATAAAAAGAAATGAGATCATGTCCTTTGCAAGGACATAGATGGAGATGGAGGCCATTATCCTCAGCAAACTAATGCAGGAACAGAAAACCAAATACTTATAAATGGGAGCTGAATAATGAGAACAGGTAAGCACATGAGGGGAACCACACACACTGGGGCCTGTTAGAGGGTCAGAAGGGGACAAGCGAGAGCATCAGGAAGAATAGCTTATGAGTGCTGGGCTTAATACATAGATGATGTGATGATCTGTGCAGCAAACTACCATGGCACACCTTTACCTATGTAACAAACCTGCACATCCTGCACATGTACCCCTAAACTTAAATTGAAGAAAAGAAAGTTAAAAAAGACACTCAACATAGTCTTTAGAGAAATGCTAATTGAAACTACAATGAAACATCACTGCCTTTCTACTACAATACCTTTTAAAAAAATCTGACAGTACCAACCTCTGATATGGATGTGGAGCAACAGCATTATATTTCTGGTTATAGTGCAAAATGGTATAGCCACTTTGGAAAGCAATTTGACAGTTTCTTATTAAATGCAACATATACTTACCTTATGACCCAGCAATCCTGCTATGAGGTATTCACCGAAAGTAAATATAAATATATGTCCACACAAATACCCATATGTGATTTCTCAGAATCATCAAACATTGGTTACAACTCACTGGTCCATATCTGGGAAATGGGTACACAAACTATGGTGTATCCAGATAATGAAATACTACTAGACAATCAAAAGAATAAAACCTACATGGTTGTATGAGTTCAATTATATAATATTCACAAAAAGGCAAAACATTAGGAACAGACATTGGATTAGTAGTTTCCAGGGAATGACAGGGAGAGGTGGAAATTATCTACAAAGATCAGAAGGGATATTTGGGGGATGATAGGAATGGTCTGTAAACTTGACTGAAATGGTAACGACATAATGGTGTACACTTGTCAGAACTTATCAAATTGTACAGTTAATAGGGGTAAGTTTTATAATATGTAATTTATACCTCAACAAAACTTTAGATATATAAGTCTTAAAATTCCAAAGAGCAAGGAATAATTAATTGTTAAATCTTAACTTCACCCTTTCTTCCACAATTTGGGATATTCATCTTAGAGCAAAATATTTAACTCTTTTGCCTACCTATTGGAGAAAATTCCGTAATGAGTTTCTTCACAATGATTAGCATCCATATATTGTCCTTCCTGTTGATAACTGACTGGTTAATCTCACAAAAACAAGCAATTTCCTTTGTTTTAAAGTTCTGCCTGCCCTCTTAAAATTCTGACAGAAGCTGCGAGAGAAAAGGATGTCTTTACAAAAACTCTCTTCCTTCTAATTTTTCAGAAATAAGGTGTACCCAATCCAAAGTTACATTGTTTCTCACACTATGTTTTCTCTATCCATGCTTACTCTTTGATTGACTAGTTTATTATAGTAGCTTTTCTGTGGAGTGGGACCTATCTAACATTTCTGGGAGATGAAAGAAGATAATAGGAATTGTAAGGGCGCTTCCAAATCTTGTATTGTGTTACTAAGAATATAAACAATGCACCCAAAGATGCTCACCAAAAGTGTTTTCCAACTGAATAAAACCTGAGTCTCATGGTATTGCCAATAAATATTTATTTGTAAAATAAATGAGCAACTTACCCTCACTCCATCCTATTCCCATAACCTCCCTTATTGGTTTATGTTTAGAGTTTTCTATATTACATTATGTTAAAGGAAGATTACACTTGCATTCTTACAAAATGTGTTTTACTGGTTCATAAGGCAAGAATAACTGTTCACATTTTTGAATGTTTATGCATTAGACAAGCATTGTTCCAAGTACTTTAATTTAACCTTCGTAAAAATCTATGAGGGAGATTTTATTATCTTTGTTTTAGAGATTAGTGAATGGAAACACATAGAAGTTAGGCCATGTGCCCAAGATCACACTGCTGTTAAATACAGGAGTTAGAATTTGAACCTAAACAGTTATGGCTCCTGAATCACCATCTATAACTTCAATTCAATATTGTCTCTCAGTGAGAAAGCTGTTAATTATACATGAACACACTTATTTAAAACCAAATACTTCATGAATAGATACCATGTCTTGAATGCCTTTCTAGGGACTGGGAAAATAATAGTATAATGTTAAATGAACACATCTTTTAACTTGCCAATTTCTAAATAAAAATTTTAAATAATTGGGAAATAAAAGTATGTTTTCATTATAGATAATGCCCACAACTAGTGTATTAGCCCATTTTTGAATTGCTATAAAGGAATACCTGAGAATGGGTAATTTAGAAAGCAAAGAAGTTTAATTGGCTAACAGTTCTGCAGGCTTTGCAGGGAGCATGGTACTCCCAACTGCTTCTGGTGAGGCCTCAGGAAGCTTACAATCATGGTATAAGGTGAAGGGTGAGCAGGCACATCACACCGCAAGAGCAGGAGCAAGGCGCGTGGGGAGGTGTCACATATTTTTAAACAACCGGATTTCATGAGAACTCACTCACTATCACAAGGATAGCACCAAGCAGCTCATAAGGATAATGGATCTGCCCCATGACACAAACACCTCCCACCAGGCCCGACCTCCAACACTGGGGATTATATTTCAACATGAAATTTGGAGAGGACGAACATCCAAACTAAATCAACTGGTTTGTGTCCTGAAGTAAATCACTTTACTTATGAGAGTTTTAGGGATTTTTATCCATGAAATGAGGTTATGTCAGAAAGTTATTTAAGGTCAATTTGTTTTATCTTCTAACATTAGACTTAAGCCTATATGGATTGCAAATTCTCATAATTCATAGAAAACTTCTTCGTTTTCAGTATGCTGTCTGTATTTCCAAATCCACATAAATTATGGAGGTGTAAAAGAAACTATAAACTCAGCTAATTTTATATTATTTTATTCTATTGGTTGTTATTTTTATCATGACTGGTTCACCCTTTAAGTGGAAGCTATTTCAGTATAATTTTTGAAGTTGAAGTCAGATTTCTAAATATAGATTGAATTATTCTCTTAAATTAGTAAACATGATTTGAAAGAGGGAAGGAAAGAATGGAGGAGAAAAGGGATGAAGAGACAGAAAAAGTGAAAGGGAGAAACTCAGAGCTACTGCTAATGTTTTATTTGTTTGGCTTTTATTTTTATTGGGGGTGAGGAGCAGGAGGTGGGTTTGGATAGAAGGACAAGATACTTCCTTCTAAAGCTTTCCACATGATGAAGTTAATTATCATTTCTTCTCTTCAGACATGGATGGCTCCTTCCTAGGAAGTGCCAACATCTGTTGAGAGAGAGAGAACATCTGTTAGACAAGTGGAGATATTAGGAGATAAGTTGCTTACTCCAACAGTTTGGGCATGATGAAGAAATTATAATAAACTGGAAAATTCAGATTAAAATATGGGCATAATTAGCAGTTTTTAATGTGCCAAATACTATATTGCTGAACACATAATTAATGGGGTCAGAACCTCCCAGTGATTGTCAACAACTACAGCTCATAGTAGCTCAACAATCTATTCAGAAACATCTACTAGATGGTGGGTCACAGGTTTACTCAGGGTAAATGCTTACAAGTGAGCACACACTAAAATGTTGTCAGCTTGTACAAACTCCAGGCACAGTCTCCTATAACCCAGGTCACTGTGTAGACTTGGTCTCAATGTATGGTGCCACTACTTTAAGTTCATGTAAATATGTGCACGTGCGTGTGTGTGTGTGTGTACTGTAAGTGCAAACACAATAATGGTAAGGAACACATTATTATTTGGATCTTTACTATTTTTTTTAAATTTCACACACGTGATCTTCCCTGTTTCCAACAATCCTGTGAGACAGATTGGCCAAACAATCTCTCCATTTTAAAATTGAGGAAACAATCTCCAAGTGGCTAAATGGTTTGAGTCAGGCTATACAGGACTTGTAAATAATAAATTCAGACATTTAATTCCATATAATGCCTTGAATAAACTCATTAAAATATGAAATGTGTATCCTAAAATTCAAATTTTGACACTGAATCATACGTTAGAAGTATAATCCAAAATATCCCCCAACCATATTCCCACCCAATACACACACACTCGCTCCTCTTCTTTCTCTCTGTCTTTCTTATTTAAAGCCTACAACTCTTAACTTCAGTTTCTAGAAAACCTTAAGTTAGAATTTTGATTTTTCTACTATGCCAGCCTATAATTTTCTTCTTTCCTTCTTTCAATCAGCCAGAAGAGAGAGAAATTTAACCTGACATACATTCTTCTTTTCAAATACATTGTGTGGTTTTCAAGTTTCAGTATTTAAAAAGATGTATTTTCTTAAAATATTAATAACTTCAGATTTGTATGTTGATAAAATAAGTTTGTGTATAAAAGGGATTGAGTAAATATCAAGAGAACAGACCGAAAGGTTGATTAAAGGTAAAAGTCTAGGTTTTCAATTCTAAGAAACAGTTCCTCTCATTCTTTCCAGCAAAAAGCCTAAAACTCAGAGGAGTCCAAATGTCACCAGAAAAAAATATCTACTTTTTTCCCAAGGTATGTCCAATGTCAGCACAGGAGAGCAGGCTATCTAGTCTAGCCTTATGCATTGCTTCTTGCATTGATAGTTAAGATGTTATTGTGGAAACTGAAGCCAGTGTCACCTGATAACTCTTCTACCTAAAATGATACTGAACACCTGCAAAATAATTTTGATTAGTCAACAGGTCTATTAACAACTTAAAAGGGGTCCTAAACTGTTAAAGAATGTCAGGAATATAAAGGAAGACTAAGATGTGGTAACTCTTCTCAGGAAGAAAACTGGCATATGTAAATCAAGACATCTAGAATAATTAAGTCCTAAACCGAATGAAATTAATCATAAGTGCAATCTAAGTTCATATCTGTGTAATAATCCTCACTGCCACAAAAGAATGAATCTGTTTACTGAGCCCGCATGTAAAGCTTACATCAGTTTCTTCCTTAATATTTTCAGAGTATATCTGGGTTTAAAGACCAGTCTTTACGAGGAGATGAAGGAAACTTCAAACATAGCTACTCCAATCTTAATTGTATTACACTTATTGTCATCTGTCTCACAATTGATTCAAAATTATATAAGAGAATTTGACAGTTTTATTGATTTCTCCTCAACCTTGGACTCAGTGAACTGGATTATTCGTAAGTTATCCTTTTGGGACAGGGGATGGTCTGGCTCTGTTGCCCAGGCTGGAGTGCAGTGGCGCAATCATGGCTCACTGTAGCCTCGACTTCCTAGGTTCAAGCAATCCTCCCACAACAGCCTCTGCAGTAGCTGGGACTACAGGCTCACACCACCATGTCTAGCTGATTTTTGCATTTTTTTGTAGAGACAGGGTTGCGTCATGTTGCCCAAGCTGGTCTCAAACTTCTGAGCTCAAGTGATTTGTCTGCCTTGGCCTTCGGAAGTGCTGGAATTACAGGTGTGAGCCACCACGCCCAGCCTATTTGTAGGATATTTTGTATGAGGTCAATAAAGGTTTTTGGTTACTGATGTTCAAACCAACCTGCTATTTAATATCACTGCCAGAGGAAAAGCAGGTCACAAATTTTCCTGAGGGATGAGAAACAATTTGTAGACGCACATATTTCTTAATAACTTTGGAATTATGTAGATACTTGGTTTATACCATAGAAAATAGAATAGATATTCTTGAAAATTCTAACAATATAATTTAATTGTCCATAAATTAGGAATGGCATCAAAAGAAAATTGATCTTAGTCTTGAAATATTATAAGAAAAAAATACTTATTCTCAAGAATTAAATTAATATCAATCTTTCAGCATAATTATCCAAGTTAATCTCTTCATATGAAATAGATAGGTCAATATGTTATACTTAGCCCCAGAAGACATATTTTGCAATGAATTCTTCTGAGAACCTGTACTAAGAAGCCATGCGATGCAAAACAATCTTTAATATAAGGAAATGGAGCTTTTTATTTCTAGTGAAGGTGTGAAATGGTTTACCATTTCTTTCAAATATTTTCAGACTAAAATCATCTTAGCCCTAATTTAACAAGTGGAACTCTGGAGATTTGAGCAAACCTTCATTCAAATTCTGAAACACATTCAGAAATATTTCTTGAGCAAAATCCTTACTATGCTCACAAGTCTTGATGCAGTTTCTCCATCTCACAAACAAATAAATATATGTGGAGCCTTGTCTTGGGCCTTAATTTTCACAAAGGAATGTCAACATCACCACATATGTGTTGGATTCAAGTATTTGTAGCCAAGCATTGGTCTATCATTGGCTGTGTAAATATAAACAGACTTGACTCACACAAATAAAATGTCTAAAAAATTAGAATGCAAGTGAAATACTAGAATAATATTTATACCATATATGACAATGAGTTCACATCTTTGTTGTATTAAGAATTTTCAAGATGTATTCTGAGATAGAAATGATAATAGTTTTAAGTGACACAACATTTCCAAAGGGCAATGTTGAGACATAATGATTGCATTAGGTTTGGTGCAAAAATAATTGCAGTTTTCACCATTAAAAGTAATGATAACATTACTTTTGTGTGTGTGTGTGTTGGGGGGGCACTGTCCATCTGTCTGTTCCATATGCTTAGTATGCACTAAACACACATTTTAGCAAAGTTCTATTGGCATCACAAATTAGAGACACACACACACATGAGTAGATGATATATGTGTGCTTCCAGAATTTTTTAAAATCTTAGTTTATGGTTATAATGAACAATCCTAATTAGGAACAAACCAAAATTCTGGTGGTCCCCAAAGTGCTTTGCTGAAAACACTGATTACTATTACTGATTACCATAAAGTAATAGTCTAATTAATAGTAACTGCTAACATTCATTGAATGCCAAGAAGAGTGCTTACTACACCTATTTAATATCAAAGTAACCCTCACAACAAACTCATGAAGAAGTTATCATTATAATCTCTAATTTCAGATCAACTTAAGCTCAGAGATGTTAACTTACTCAAAATCACAGAGACTTGAAGTGAGAGAGCCAATATTCACACAGCTGAAGCCCAGAGCTTTCCAACTCTTTGTGACTTTTGACTCAGTCAAAATTTCTGTCATTTTTTAGAAAATTTTTTCAAGTAAATAATTAGTCATACACAAATATGGTAAGAGTAGTAACCCTGATAACAGCAAAATCTTGGAGACAACGTATGTCTAATATTACATATTGTTTGAGTAAATTATGGTTACACAAACAAGAATATGCAACCATTTAAAATTATTTCTCAAATAATTATTAAGGTCATGGAAAATGGTCACATATATTGCAATGTGAAAAAAATACGTGACTAACGGCTCACATTTGTATGTAAAGTTTTGTATTCATAGATAACAAAATGGCTGGAACAATAAGTATCAAAATGTTTATAGTTACTTCTAGCTAGAGAAATTATAGATTTTCTTTTCTCTTTTTCTAGCTTTCTGTGTTTTCAACATTTTCTATAAATAACATTTATTGCATTTACTTTGTAAGTTGAAAAATTACACAAATTTGTGATTTAATCATAATCCTGTAAGCCCTTGTTGTCCATCTATATTCATTCTATTTTTATCCTTTGGTTTATACTATTTATTTATTTTTTCTTGGTTATAATATTTTAAATTTATTATATTTATTTATTACAAGTAGTTTACATATATTAGTTATATATATTATTTATTATATGTAGTTTACATATAATCATTTATTTGTGCTTTTATTGTTAAATTTCTTAAATTCTAATGGAATCCAATATATGTATGGTAGCCTCTTCTGGAACCCACATTACATCCATTGCCAGATCTCAAACATATGAATAAACTAACCAACAAAATTGAATAAATGGTCCTTTTAAACCAAAACATAAACCCATTATACTGTGTTTTCATGTTTAATCCTGAATCAGCTGACCATTTTACATAAATTTTTACTAAAAAAATCATTTGATCTAAGAACATCTCCCAGAGCCTGGAACACATTTTTCCAATTCCTGACTTGAAGTTTAGTATCAGTATCATATATATGCTTTCTCAGAGACTTTGTCATATCATAATACCTTTATACACAACTCATATATGTGCCATGCATTTGCATAGAAATTTACTACTTCTAAGAGCACTTTCACATGCATTGACTCAACTAATCCTCATAAGACTACAACACAAGTATCACTGAACCAACTTAGATAAAAATGCCATGATGGCTACTTTTAGCTGATCCTTGATGCTATTACTTTTTCTAACAGAATCATGATACTCTACTTGCCAGCACTAATAGATGTGTCAATATTGAATCCATGTTGTATGTTAAGAATCAGTGTTTTCAGCAAAGCACCCCACCAGAATTTTGGTTTGTTCCAAATCAGCATTGTTCATTACAGCCGTGAACTAAGCTTTAAAAAACATTCTGGAAGCACACATACATCATCTACTTGTGTGTGTATGTGTGTGTGTGCCTGCCTCTAGTTTGTCATGCCAATAGAACTTTGCTAAAATGTGTGTTTAGTGCATACTAAGCATATGGAACACACACACACACACACACACACACACACACACACACACACACAGATTTTTTCCTGTGGAGAATAATTAAGCTGAAGATGTGTTCTTCCTGGGGGATAAAAATGCAATTAAATGTCAAGTCTTTCCTTTCAAAAGACAGAATAAATGTTCCTTTTTTAAAAAAACTCCAGATGGTTAAATGTATACTTTTGAAATTTTTCTGTTTGAAGATAACTTTTTTGCCTCACAATTCCCCTGAGACTCTTCTCTCCCTCAGTACTCTTAACAGATTTTTTCTCAGCCCTCAAACACTGCTCCAATTAAAGAGGATGTCCATTTCCTTCAAATTTCCTCTTTCGTTGGTTTCCTCAGTGACCCGCCCTTCTCTGTAATGGCTCCCTGGCCAGCTCACATTCTAGAACTGCAACTGATTCAGCCTGTCGTCTCTCTCTGCACTTGTACCAGACACGTATCTTTGAAAACACTAGTGACACAGCTTCTAGCAATACCTATCAGCCATGGAGGGATTTTTCTGAATTCGATTTTAGCCTCTTTCTTAATTTTTTCGACTCTCAGGTGCAGTTAGGAATCACAAATACAAAAATGAATTATACTGATTCCCTAACCCTAATCTACATCACAAAAGTAGGTGCTACCTCACTGTATGGAGATAATTCATAAACAATGACCAAAGAACCAGAGAGCTATTTCAGCAGCAGGCTAATCAATATTATGAAAAATGGAGTGTTTGTGAAGAGGGAAAGACCTAGCCTAGTGTGATAGTAATCTAGTTAAAAATTCTCAAACTTGCAACAAAAGAGATTCCTCTACATTCTTTCAGCCATTTTTTTTAGTAGGATATTCCACAAATCATTTTATGATAGGCTTTCTACTGCAGACATCAAATGAAAGATTCTTGAATAAATACATGAACTCTAAGGTGTTGGCATTATGCATATGTTTGATGCATCACATTTTAAGCTCCGAGTTTCTGAAACATGTAAAAATGTCTAAGCCTGCCTGTGAAGATGTCTATCTTATAAAAGTGGTCAGAAGTGTCGAACTTCTCAACTCTTACTTTGAATTTGTGCAAAGCATTAACCATCACATTGAAAGATCCATAATTTAGCCTTCTTTTCTCTCACATGAGCTTAGCTTTGACTTTGCCAAAAATGTGGGCATTTTGCCTCTAAAAACAACAAGTGGTTGTATTCTGCATATTCTCATCTTCCCTTGATGACACCCCTGATTGCATCTAACCTGCCAGCAGAGCTGGACTGGAAACAAGAGCTTTCATTTGGCCATGAGAACAAAGAACAATTGTTTCTGTTAAGCAGTGAAGTTTCTAATGTAGCCAGAGATTACAGTAAAGAATCCTCATAAGGGAAGAAGAAAAAAACTCCCCATCATGTCAGCATTGTCAGTGACCAAAGCCATACTCCAATGTATGACCTATGGCCCTCAAAGCAGAGGAATATTTCTTCCTCTATAAAGTGAGTGTTATTTGATTAAATGAATGTTTCTCTAATAAATAGCATACTTAAGATCTTTCAAAAAGCTCTGAACAACCGTCTTATCCGGAGCCAAATAAAAGATATATTGGCAAAAACAAAACTTTCATCCAAATTAATAATGTCTTTATATATCCCTGTCCAGATCTGCATTGACTCAAGAATTGGGAGGCATTTCCCCAGTAATCATTCTGTAACCACTGAGTTTTCTAGCAAAGCCAGTGACCTCTGCATCGAGTGAGGTTCACAGGACCTATTTCTGAGGTTGTCTTTGTCTTCCTGTCCATTACCACTGTGTGATATTCATTAGTCAATCACAAAAGAGCAGATTATTTCACATGTCAGTACAAAGGCACTTTGGATCTCACTTAAAATTAAAAAATAAAATAAAACTTAATTTCAATAGAGAATATATACTTCCCCTCCCCACTCTTTGTTTTGTTTTGGTTTTTAATCTTCATTATTCTTTTCTTTTTGAAATTGAATTTGTTGGCAGGGATAGACTATCTGCCTATTTTGAAAATGACATTAGTAAAAAGCAAAATCCTAGTGATAGTTCAGAAGCCTGAATGAGTGGATCATCTTGGGCCATCACCTTTTGGGCACCATCCCAGATATAAAGTCATTGCTCATTTGGGCACTAATTGCTATCCTTCTTCGTGGTTATTGGAGAATTAAGCAAGCAGATTACTCTTTCACCTTCCTATGTGAAACTTCCCCATATTACACCATCTCTGGTAAGGTAGTAAATGGGAAATTTTACTCCTTCTTGTCTTATAATATATGCCACAACAACTTGAAAGATTAACACAAATTAAATAGCAATTATACTTCCACAATCTTTTAGTCTTCAATTTGAGCTAATTTATCTCTGAATTAAATAATAAATCGAATAATAACAGTTATTTTTTATTCAACACTGACTTTGTTTACCTGCCTTTTCTAAGTGCTGTAAATATATAATTTAATCATACAACAACTTCATAAGGATTTATTTTCAGGGCATATTAATTAGGGTATAAGAAAAGTAACAGTAATGAGACAGCCAAAGTGCAATGGCTCAGAAAAGGCAAAGGTTAATTTGTCTTTTATAATGGACCCTGATTCCTGAGGTTGTCCAGTGACTCTGTGGTGGAGGCAGCTCTATCTCAACTGTGGTTTCCACTTCTGTATCTTAAGTGACTGCTACAGTTGTCACCATGATCCGGATAGGATGAAGTGGGAACTAGAAAGTACTGGGAAAGCAGTGGACCTCTAAGAAGTACCTAGAATGTTACAAACATCACTTCCTGCAAACAAGGAGGATAAGGAGAGATTCACTAAGGTGTTTTTGCACAAAGAGACTCCTTATTAATAGGGATGCTATGGTTTGCAATGTATGGAGAATGCATGGTTGAGGTAATTGCCATTCATCTGTGTGATCATGAGGAAAACACTGACCTCCTCTGGATTTACATTTCTTTTTAAGTAAAATTTAAAAGTTCAATTACATCATTTCCAAGGTGTCCTAAAGCTCTAAATTTAATGATTATGTTTAGAAACATGTACATATAAAATAAAACTGATAATGTACCATAGATTAGGAATTTAGAAGAACCAGAATTTTGTCCAATTTGTCACAGGATGAGATTGGGAGAGGCTGTCCCTTTTGTTTGATTTTTACCATTTAATAGCCAACATTATCCAAAATAAGTTTCATGTAACATTAATTCCATAAAATTCTCTGAGAAAAACAAAGGCAGTTCTATGATATTTTAACTGAAATACTTTTGGTTAAAAATGAAAAATAAAGAACTGGATTAATAAAAAGGGATAATGTCTATAAGGAATATAGAATGTCAGGCCACCATTTATGCTGTTTGGGCAACTTAGCCATTCCAGCCTGTGGGCTTTGGAAGCAGTACCCTAGCATAGCACAGCTACTCTATAAAAGTGTGGCCACACTGCTTTTTAAATCAGGTTCCAAATCCCCTTCCTTCTCACTGGACAGAACCTCCCAACTGGGGTCTCCAGCCACCCCCACCAGTGTTCTCCAGTCTACAGAAATTTGAAAACTCCCTGGGATAAAACTCCCAGAGGGTAGGGCAGACCTCCATATTTGCTGTTCAGGCAACTTTGCAGTTCCAGCCTTTGGGCTTGGAGAGTCCAAGCTGACAGCAGGTGGAGGTGATACCCCAGCATGGCACAGTGCCTCCATGAAAATGTGACCAGACTGCTTCTTTAAGTGGTTCCAAACCTGTTCCCAACCCTGTTCCTCATTACTGGGTGGACTCTCCCAACCAGGGTCTCTGGTCACCCCCACTGGTGTTCAGCTGATAGAGGTTTTGGGTATCCCCAGGATGGAGCTCACAGGAGAAGGGGTTGGCCTTCATCTTTGCTGTTTCAGTAACTTAGCTGTTCCAGCCCTTGGGTTTCAGAGTGTCCAAGGTGACAGGCGAGGGAGGGGGTGGGGGCTGAAGTGGACCTCCAGCACAACACAGCTGCTCTAAGAAAACATGGCCAAACTACTTTTTTTAAAGCAGGTCGCTGATCCCATTCCTTCTGACTGGGTGAGACCTCCCATCTAGGGTCTCCAACCACCTCCTACAGGTCCACTCAGGCTGACAAAAGCTCCATACCTTCTTGGGATGGAGCTCCCAGAGGAGGGTGCAGGCTGCCATTTTTGCTGTTTCATAACCTTCACTGGTGATACATCCAGGTACTGGAAAATTCGAGGTAACCAGGGACTGGAGTGGACCCCTAGGATACTGTAGCAGCCCTATGGAAAAGGGGTCAGACTGTTAAAAGAAAAAAATAAAATCCATTCAAAGGTCAGCAACATCAAAGATTGAAGGTAGATAAGCCCACAAAGATGAGAAAGAATCAGCACAAGAATGCTGAAAACATAAAAAGCCAGAGTGCCCTCTTTCCTTCAAATGACCACATCACCTCTCCAGCAAGGGTTTAGGACTGGGATGAGGCCGAGATGGCTGAAATGACAGAAGTAGAATTCAGAATATGGATAGGAACAAAATTTACTGAGCTAAAAGAGTACATTGTAACCCAATGCAAGGAACCTAAAAATCATGATAAAACATTGCAGAAACTGACAGACAACATTATTAGTTGCTACAAAAACACACTGAAGTATGCAGACCAGTGAAACTATAAAGCAACCACATAAACAAGTCTACAAAATAACCAACTAACATCATGGTGACAGGAACGAATCCACACATAACAACACTAATTTTAAATGTAAATAAGATAAATCCCCCAAATTAAAAGACACAGAGTGGCAACCTGGATAAAGAACCAAGAATCATCAGTATGCTGTCTTCAAGAGACTAATCTCACATGCAAAGACACATATAGACTACAATAAAGAGATGGAGGAAAATCTACCAAGCAAATGGAAAACAGAAAAAAGCAGGGGTTGCAATCTAAGTTCCTGACAAAACAGATTTTAAACCAACAAAGATCATAAAAGACAAAGAAGGGCATTATACAGTGATAAAGGCTTTAATTCAACAAGAATATCTAACTACCCCAAATACACATGTAACCAATAAAGGAACATCCAAATTCATAAAGCAAGTTTTTAAAGACCTTCACAGAGACTTTGATTCACACACAATAATAATGGGAAACTTTAACGCCCCACTGACAATATTAGACAGATCACTGAGACATAAAACTAATAAAGATATTCAGCATCTGAACTCAGCACTAGATCAAATGGACCTGATAGATATCTACAGAACTCTCCACTCAAAAACAACAGGTTATACATTCTTCTCCTCACCACATGGCACTTACTCTAAAACCAATCACATAATTGGAAGTAAAACACTCCTCAGCAAATGCAAAATAACTGAAATCATAACACTCTCTCAGACCACAGCACAATCAAATTTGAAATAAAGACTAAGATATTCACTCAAAACCATACAATTACATGAAAATTGAATAACCCACTCCTGAATGACTTTGGGGTAAATAATGAAATTAAGGCAGAAATCAAGTTCAACAAAACTAATGAGAACAAAGATACAACATACCAGCCTAACACGACAACAAAAAGAACCAGAAAACCAAGAGCAAACAAATCCCAAAGATAGCAGGAGACAAGAAATAACCAAAATTAGAACCATGAACAACAATTTATAGGATCAATGGATCCAGGAGTTGATTTTTTGAAAATATTAATAAGATAGAACACTAGCTAGACTAACAAAGAAGAAAAGAGAGAGGATTCAAATAAACCAAATCAGAAATGACAAGTCTACATTACCATTGACTCCACAGAAATATGAACAACCATCAGAGAATATTTTGAACACCTCTCTGCACATAGAAAATTTAGAAAAACAGATAAATTCCTGGACACATACATCCTCACAACACTGAGCCAGGGAGAAATTGAATCCCTGAACTGACCAATAATGAGTTCTGAATTTGAAGCAGTAATAAATAGTCAGCCAACCAGAAACACCCCAGGACCAGACGGATTCACAGCTAAATTCTACTAGAGGTATAAAGAAGAGCTGGTACCATTCCTACTAAAACTATTCCAAAAAACTGAAAAGTGGGATATCCTCCCCAGCTCATTCTACTAGGCCAGCATAATTCTGATACCCAAACCTGGCAGAGATACAGCAAAAAACAAAAAACAAACAAAAAAAAAAAACAAACAAAAAAAAGAAAACTTCAGGCCAAAATCCTTTATTAACATTGATGCAAAAGTCTTCAACAAAATACTGACGGACTGACTTCAGCAGCACATCAAACAGCTTATCCACCACAGTTAGGGAGACTTCATCCCCAGGATGCAAGTTTGGTTCAACATACACAAATAAATAGATGTGATTCATCACATAAACAGAACTAAAGACACAAGCACATGATTATCTCAAACAATGTAGAAAAGGTTTTCAATAAAATTCAATATCCCTTCATTTTGCAAACTTTCAATAAGCTAGGTCTTGAAAAAACATACCTAAAAATAATAAAAGCCTTATATGACAAACCAACAGCCAACATTATACTGAATGGGCAAAAGCTAGAGGCATTCCTTGCAAACTGGCACAGAACAAGGATACCCTCTTTCACCACTCCTATTCAACATAGTATTGGCAGTTCTGGCCAGGGCAATCATGCAAGATAAAGAAATAAGGGGCATCCAAAGAGGAATAGAAGAAGTCAAACTACCCCTGTTTGTGGAAGACATGATCCCATATCTAGAAAACCAATTAGTCTCAGCCCAAAAGCTTCTGAAGCTGATAAACAACTTAAGTGAAGTCTCAGGATATGAAATCAATGTGCAAATATCACTAGCATTCCTATAAACCAACAACAGTCAAGCCAAGAGCCAAATCAGGAACAAACTCCCATTCACAATTGCACAAAAAGAATAAAATACTTAGGAATACAGCTAACTAAGGAGGCAAAAGGTCTTTATAAGAAAAACTACAAGCTACTCTTCAAAGAAGTTACAGAGTACAGAAACAAATGGAAAAACATTTCATGCTCATGGATAGGAAGAATCAATATTATTAAAATGACCATACTGCCCAAAGCAATTTATAGATTCAATGCTATTCCCATTAAACTACCATTGACATTCTTCACAGAACTAGAGAAAACTATTATTTTAAAATTCATTTGAAATCAAAGAGGAGTCCAAATAGCAAGGCAATCCTAAGTAAAAAGAACAAAGCTGGAGGCATCATGCTACCTGACTTTAAACTATACTACAGGGCTACAGTAACCAAAACAGCATGGTACAGTTACAAAAACAGACATATAAACCAATGGAACAGCATAGAGAACCCAAAAATAAGACCACACTCCTGCAACTATCTGATCTTTGACAATCCTGATGAAAACAAGAAATGTGGAAAGGATTCCTCATTCAATAAATGATGCAGGGATAACTGACTAGCCATATGCAGAAGATTGAAACTGGGTCCCTTCTTTACACCATACACAAAAATCAACTCAAGATGGATTAAAGACTTAAATGTAAAACCCAAAACTATAAAAACGCTGGAAGACAATCTAGGCAATATGATTCAGGATATAGGCACAGGCAAAGATTTTATGATGAAGATGCCAACAGCAACTGCAACAAAAGCAAAAGTTGACAAGAAGGATTTAATTAAACAAAAGAGCTTCTGCACAGGAAAAGAAACTATTATCAGAGTAAAAAGACAACCTACTGAATCAGAATCAATTTTTGCAGCAAAATATGCATCTGACAAAGGTCTAACATCTAGCATCTATAAGGAACTTACATAAATTTATAAGAAAAAAATACAAAAATAAGCAAATGGCATGAACACACACTTTTCAAAACAAGACATACATGTGGCCAACAATCATATTTTTAAAAGCTCACATCAGCAATCATTAGAAAAATTCAAATAAGAACCACAATGAGATATCATCTCACATCAGTCAGAATACCTATTATTAAAAATTTAGAAAATAAGATACTGGAAAGGTTGTGGAGAAAATGGAATGTTTATACAGTGTTGGTGGGAGTATAAGTTAGTTCACCCATTGTGGAAGACAGTGTGGCAATTCCTCAAACACCTAAAGACAGAAATACAATTTGACCCAGCAATCCCATGACTAGGTATATACCCACCTATTACAAAGACACATGATGCACATATACATTCATTGCAGCATTATTCACAATAGTGAAGACATGAAATCAACCTAAATGCCCATCAATTATCATTGGTTAACTGGTTAAAGAAAATGCAGTATTAACATATATATGCCATGGAATACTATGTAGCCATAAAAAAGAACAAGATCATGTCCTCTGTAGGGATGTGGATGGAGCTGGAGGCCATTATCCCTAGCAAATTAACACAGGAACAGAAAACCAAGTACTGCATGTTTCACTTATAAGTGGGAGCTAAATAATGAGAACGCATGGACACATAGAGGGGAGCATCACACTCTGTGGCCTTTCAGAGGGTGGAGGGTGAGAGGAGGGAAAGGATCAGGACAAATAAATAATGGATACTAGGCTTAATACCTTAGTGATAAAATTATGTGTACAACAAACTCCCATGACACAAGTTTACCTATGTAACAAACCTACACTTGTACCTCTGAACCTAAAATAATTTTTTTAAAAGAGGGAATATAGAATGTCTTATGGAGCCTAAATTCAGGAATCTGATTGGATTTGAGACAGCAAGACCCAAGGACACAAATGCTCTCAGGACTTTTTCTCTCTTTCTCCTTCCCACTTTATTCTTCTTTTTCTTGGTAAAACCCAGCCTTCTTTCACTCATATATGGCAAGAAAAGCTATTAACAGTTCTTGCACGTTATAATTCACCCAAAAACCAGGTACACAAGCAAAATTGGCCAAATTTTCTTTCAGTTTCAAATTCAAAAATCTTGGAGAAAAGACTCATTGGCTCTTTTGGGTCAAGTTCTTTCTCAGGCAAAGTAGCAGAAGCAAGGTCACACTGTAACATGGCTGCCCTCTGCAAGCAAGAACATTTCATGCTCATGGATAGGAAGAATCAATATTATTAAAATGACCATACTATTACCATAATATTATAAATACTATGACCATAATATTATAAAATGACCAAATGAAGTAACTCCTGGAGGAGATTCTGGGCCCATAATCCAACAAACTTAGAGATTGCTATACAAACATAGAAAATGCTGCTTTACTGTAAGCCTTTCTTAGAGAGACACAAAGCATACTGGCAAAATTAAAGCAATCAAAATCCTAAGATTAACTGTTTAAATTCATGTTCCACAAAAAATTTAACAAATTTTCAAAAAACTATCTACACACACACGTATACATGTGTGCACAGATAGTTCTATATATATATATATATATTTTTTTTTATATATATAATACATATGAATGGATAAATAATATATACAATGCATTTTAAAAGCTTTCTCTGGAAATTAATCTGTGTCATTATTCCAACTGAATTTACTTTATAACAGTCACTCAGTGGATCACTAACATTATCAAATAGCTTGTATACTTTCACATTAACACTTTGCATACCCTGGGAACCCAATGAAAGGTGAGTTAACCCTCTGAATGTTTTGAAATCTGGAACAACTAGAACACACCACAATCAGGTTTGTTAGATAGAGCCATATCATAAAGAGTAACTATTTCACACAAGCAATAAGGTTAGAAAAAGTTAAGGTCTCTCCTCTAAAATTTGCTGTGGGAAGATATCCTCTGCATTGAAAATAGTATTTACTAACAAACAAATTATGATAAAGCATTGCCTCGTCCTAAAATAACATGTAGTTCAGAACACTGTGATAAACGACATGATTGGTACTTAATTGGTGCTGTAGTAGGCTTGAAAGCAGAGAGGAATCACTACCTATTTGGGCATGAAGGAAAAGCCTTAAGGACTTTATTAGGTGAACAGTGGAGGCACTCTATGGTGGAATTCTGAGATTAGGAAAAATTACATATGAAGGCAAAAAGCTTTAGGACATATCCTGGCATAGATATATAAATAAACAATAAGTTACAGTATATGATATGATTTGAATCTGTGTTCTCCCGCAAATATTATGTCAAATTGCAATCCCCAGCACTGGAGGTGAGGCCTTCTGCTCGAACCCTGTGATGCCATGGCTTACCCTTCACCTTCCACCATGACTGTAGGTTTCCCAAGGTCTCCCCAGAAGTCACTATGCTTTCTGCACAGCTTGCAGAACCATAAGCCCACTAAACCTCTTTTCTTTATAAATTAACCAGTCTCTAGTATTTCTTGGTAGCAATGCAAGAAGAGACTAACACAGAAAACTGGTACCAAGGAGTGGGGCATTGCTATAAGGAAACCTGAAAATGGGGAAGCGGCTTTGGAACTAGGTAACAGGCAGAGGTTGGAACAGTTTGGAGGGCTCAGAAGAAGACAGGGAGATGAGGGAAAGTTTGGAACCTCCTAGAGACTTGTTGAATAATTATGACCAAAATGCTGATAGTGATATGAACAGTGAAGTCCAGGCTGATGAGGTCTGAGATGGAAGTGAAGAACTTATTGGGAACTGGAGTAAAGGTCACTTTTGCTATGCTTTAGCAGAGACTAGCAGCATTATGCCCCTGTTCCAAGGATCTGTAGAATTTTGAACTTGACAGTGATGATTTAGGGTATCTGGTTGAAGGAATTTATAAGCAGTAAAGTCTTCACAATGTGGCCTGGGCTGCTTCTAACAACCAATGCTCATATGCGTGAACAAATAAATGACCTGAAACTAGAATTTAAATTTAAAAGGAAGCAGAGTGTAAAAGTTGGAAAATTTACAGCCTGGCCTTGCAGTAGAAAAGAAAAGCCTACTTTCTGGGGAGGGGTTCAAGCAGGCTGTAGAAATTTGCATAAGTAAAGAGGTGCCAAGTGCTGAGAGCCAAGACAATGGAAAAATGGCCTCCAAGGCATTTCAGAGACCTTTGAGGTCACCCCTCCCTTGACAGGCCTAGAGGTCTAGGAGGAAAGAATATTTCCTGGGCCAGACCCAGGACCCTGCTGCCCTGCCCAGTCTTGAGACATTGTTCCCTACATCCCAGCCACTCCAGCTCCACCCATTGCTCATAGGGGCGCAGTTACAGCTCAGGCCACTGCTTCAGAGGGTGCCAGTCCTAAGCCTTGGTAGTTTCCACATGGTGTTAAGCCTTCAGGTGCGCTGAGTGCAAGTTTGGGGCTTGGGAGCCTCTACCTAGATTTCTGAGGATGTACGGAAAATCCTAGATGTCCAGGCAGAAGCCTGCTGCAGGGGCACAGCCCTCACAGAGAACCTCTACTAGGGCAGTGCAGAGGGAAAACATTGGGTTGGAATTCCCATGCAGAGTTCCCACTGGGTCTAGTGGAGCTGTGAGAAGAAGGCCACCATCCTCCATATCCCAGAATGGTAGATCCACTGGTTGCTGGCACCCTTAACCTGGAGGAGCTGCAGGCACTCCATGTCACCCCAGGAGAGTAGCTGTGGGGCTGAATCCTGCAAAGTCACAGGGTTGGAGCTGCACAAGCTGCACAGGGTTGGAAGCCCACCCCTTGTATCAGTATGCCCTGGATGTGAGACATGGAGTCAGAGGAGATTATTATTTAGCTTTAAGATTTAATGACTACCCTGCTGGATTTCAGACTTTCATGGGGACTGTAGCCCCTTTCTTTTGGCCAATTTCTCTCTTTTGGAACAGGAATATTTACTCAATGCCTAGACTTCCATTGTGTCTTGTAAGTAACTAACTTGTTTCTCATTTTACATGGTCATAGGTGGAGAAGACTTGCCTTGTCTAGGACGAAACTTTGGACTTTTTAGTTAATGCTAGGATAAGTTAACACTTTGGGATACTGTTGGGAAAGCATGATTGTATTTTGTAAAATGAGAAGGACATGAGATTTTGGAGGGATCAGGGGCTGAGTGATGTGACTTGGATCTGTGCCTCTGCCCAAATCTCATGTTGAATTGTAATCCCCAATGTTAGAGGTGGGATCTTGTGGGAGGTGATTGGATCATGAGGGTAGATTTCCCTTTCAGTTCTGCTCCCATAATAGTGAGGGAGTGCTCACAAGATCTGGTTGTTTAAAAGTGTATGGTACCTTCCCACTCTCTTCCTTCTGCTCTGGCCATGTGAAGTCCTCACTTCCCCTTTCCCTTCTATCATAAGTCTCTGACGCCTCCCCAGAAGCCACTATGCTTCCTGTAGAGCTTGCAGAACCATGAGCCAATTAAACCTCTTTTTTAAAATAAATTACTCAGTGTTAGGTATTTTTTTATAGCACTGGGAATGAATTAACACAGTATATGCCTGAAGTAATATCAAGTTGAGGGTAAAAAGCAATTATGTCTGAATGCTAATTTAAAGAATTTAAACTTTATCTTATATGCAGCTAGAAGACTTTGATATTTTTTACGTTCTTCTTTGTTTTCTGCTTTTATTTTTGACAAAGAAATGTTTTCTTCAAAGTACTTAAAAAAATTAAGGCATCAGTGATGTACTGAAAAATGCACAATGCACAAGCAAGAGAAAAGCAGTTAGTCTCTTCCTTGATGTGGCAGATTATATTTTCCAAAGATGACTACAACAATATCCCCCACTCCATACCGTGTTTCTACAACGTGACACTGATATTCCTCCCATCAATTGGTGGGGTCTATCTCCTTACCCTTGAAGCAGAGTGAATTTTTGTGACTGCCTTGTGTGATAAAATGCAACAGAATTGATAGTTCCTGAATTCCAAAACTAGGTCATAAAATGCTAAGCACTTCTGTCTTGCTGTATTGGGAAGGTAGCTCTAAAAACCTAATTACTATGCTGTGAAATCTAAACTAATGCAGTCTGAGAGACCACATGAAAATGTTACTGTACATGTAGGTCTTTCAGCTGACAGCCCAACTAAGGTGTCAGCCAACAGCCAGCATCAACTCTCAGACATGTAAGAGTAGATGCCTCCAGATGTCCCAAGATTCTAGCCATAAAAAATATTCTCTGTCTTCAAGTCTTCCCAGCTGAGGCCCCAAACACTGTAAACTAGAAACAAACCGAGTCTTCTGAAGAATTGCTTGGACCAGGAAGTTATCTGGGGCCAAATGATGTTTCCAGTGAGGGACAGAGTTGTGAAACATCAGCTTGGGAATCTGGGTGGAGAATTCACTGCAGTCTAGACCTTGAACTCAGATTGACTCCTTCTCGTGGTAAGTTCACCCTATCTGAAAAAAGTTTCCACCATATTCTGGTTGGTCTTGTTTTCTGGAGAAACTTACAAGAGAAATATTAGTGGAATGAACTATAGCCCCCACTGCTGCTGTTGTTCTTCAGGCCATAATTGTTCCTCACCATCCTCCTTTCCACCGCCAATTCAAATTGCCTTCATCCTTGTCTAGGATATTTAATTCATCCTAATTCTAATGGCAAACATACAATCCCCTGCTTTCCAAAGAATACAAGCATGAAACAAACATTTTATCTTCCTGCTTCTGAAACTTATAATAAAATCACATTTCTCCTCCCTATTCCTCTTGCCATTTCAATTGAGATATTAGGAGAATAAGCTAGACAGATTGTCTTGTAGCATGACCTAGACCTTCAAGCTGTTGGTCTGAATCTCTAACTACCATGCTTTTCTCCAGCTTTGGCTGAGGAACATGGGATTGACAAGAGATGCCCAAATGTATTACCTAGATACAAAGCATATTATTCCCTTTCCATGTTGTCTAGCAGCAGCCCTGACTCTTGCTAATGATCAGAGTCAAATATTTATCCCTGCCAGCCTGCTGACTCCATTCTTGCCTACTGCTGCCTTACCACAAGAACCCCGGAGTAATCAAAGGCCTACTAAGCATGGTACTTCTTCTTTATGGGTAGAAAAGACACAAAGATCTGGCCTTTATTTTGGAGTGAATGTCACAGCATGCCCCAGTCTGTAATATTCCCAAAAACGTCACTGATGTTGTATGTACTTGAATCTTCACAGTGCTCCTCTCTTTCCTTCTGTCTCACCAAATCTTCAAAACAAACTGCTGCTTCTTATTAATTTGATACAATTATATCATCGATATAGTAGATGAATAAGATGTTCTCTGAAATGTCCAGACAATGCAGATCCTTTGGACTATATTATAACAAAGAGTGGGAGAGTTAACATGGCCCTGGGGAAGGCTTAGAAATATATGCTGCTGTCCATGAATGCAAACGATCTCTGATCATCCTTCTTCTTTATGATCTTGGGAAAGTAATGTACTTTAGTTTCATCTTCTGTGAAATAAGAATTTAAAATAGTACCATTTCCTGATTGGCTATACACATTAACAAAATTTCATTGATATAAAATAGGAGGTAATTTTTTTCCTCCTTATGCAGGAATTTGTTGTGTGATACAAAATGTCTAGCAGGGCTTCTGATAAAGAGTAAGCGCCCCAATATTAATTAATTAATTAATTAATTATTATTTAATATTTGAAAATTAGATAATACCAGACATTGTCAATGTTCTTTATTGTCTTATTTATAAACATGTTTGCTTTTTAAATTTCCAGACAAATTGAAGAGATTGGTGTCAGTCCAAAGAGAGGCTTTCCCTCTCTTTGAAGTAATCAAAGGGCTCTGAACAGAAGGGAGTTATGCCTCTTAACAGTCAAAAAGCCTGAGAGGATATCAATGACCACTTAAACCCACTCTTTCCATCCAGTAGGCCATCTTAACTCTGGAACTTTTTGAATAAACACTTTTCAAAAGTACAAATCATTACTCATATATTTCACACTCAGAGTTTACTGAGAGTTTAGGTGCTCAATATTTAGAGTTATATAATCTGCCCCAATTTTGAAATGATGAGGTTTAAGAATTTATCATAATCTTCCAACAGCATTTCTTTACATTTGACAAGTCAAGGCCCTACTTAATACATTACACAGACCATAGAAATTAAGTGACCAGCTTCTAATACAAATGCAGAGCGTTCAGGCTTTCTCACATATTGTAACTGCTAACGTGGAGTCATCTGTTAATGTCACGTCCTCCAGAAGAACATTTAAAAATTTATAAAAACTTGTCCAGTACTTGTTCAGAAAAGGATTATTATCTAAATGGAAAGTAGTATCATCAGTGTTTGGTTACATCTGAACTCCACCAGTTAGATATGAGGTCTTGAGAAAGTTAATCACTACTGTCTTTAGTTTCCTCAAATGTAAAGTAACAAGGATATTTATAGGTTTGCTTTTATTGAATGAAAAAACTTATGAATGAAAAAACTAAAGTTACAAACAATACCAAATCTATGGTAACTATGATCATAAATGTTAGCTATCATTATGACAGTATAGACTGTTAAAGTTCTGTCTATTTTCATTTCTACCATTATAAACTACCTGGATTTTGTGTCTTCTCCCAAATTTAAATGATGGTTTCTTGAAGATCTCTTCTCCTTATTAGTTTATATAACTTAACACAACAAATTCCTACATAAGGAAGAAAAAAAATTAACTCCTATTTTATAAATTGAGACAAACATGATACACCATTTATCAAACACCTTTCAAAAAAAGAAAACAGTTAATCATTTCAATTTACACAGGAAACTACACACTCTGTTTGTGAAGAATTTTCCCTCCCTGTGTTTCTCAGCATAGAAACTACCACAATCAAACTGCACACTGGCAGTGGTGAAAAAATCTCCCGCATTCTGATAGGCTTTGGTGTTTGATTCTTGTTTACATTTTTCAAACAATAGGTCTCTAGGTCCTCTGGAGTATTTACCCATCTTTCTTGGGACTAAGTTTGGCCTGCCCTGTCTTTATATCACAAGGGCTCCAGTGGGAGGTAAGCAACACTAATTCATGTTAATATTAATGACAAACAGACCATCATCTGCTTTCCAAAGAGTGAACACATGGAACAAACATTCCCTCCTCCTGCCTTTAAAACTCAGAATGAAATCTCATTTTTCCTCCATATTCCCTTGGCCATCCCATTGAGATGCTGTTAGGTGAATTGAGCACATTTGTGGAAACTCTAAAGCTGGTTAAGAAATATTTTAACTTCTTTTGTAGCATTCTTGATCTTGGAAGGCTTATCTAAAGCTGATACATACCCAGGAAAAAAACCCATTGTATTTTGTCTTCATGCAAAACAAAAGCAAACTCTTTAATCTCCTGCCTAGTTCCAATGAAACCAAGCCAAGAAAATACTCCAGTCAGTAAAAATTAGTGTGTGAAGGTAGTGTACAGAGGAAAAAAAAAACCAACCTTGTTTCCAATTATACTTTTCAAGGTCTGATCGACAATTAGCGGGAAAGTCCAGATTTCTTTATAGAAAACTTCTAACTAAAAGGTAAGTTAAATTTTTAATAGATCTGAAAAAGTTTTGGAGCAAAAATCATTGCTGGGTGAGGAAATTTTATTAAAAATTCTTGAGGAATTTTTCAACTGTGGAAATACTGTGCTCAAAAATAAAGTTTTACTGGATTAAAAATAACAAAACCAAAGTAAAACATGAATGCAACATATTCATGATAAAGATACACACAGTAGCATAATAAGGAAGGGCTCACTTCATTATAAGCATCCTTTCTTTGATAAATTTCTTTGTATGATTTCCTAGAACCAGTCATATGCATGGTAGATGAATGCCATAATTAATTTAAAATATAATTGCAGGTCCATTCTTATAAAAGGAGTCAATATACCTAAATATACATGAAGATTGAATTATCCTAGGATTTTTCATATTACACCAATATTTGGTCTTATTTATATTTGACTAATTTTTGAGTGTGTGTGTATATATATATATGTGTGTGTATATATATATATATATATATCTTAATAAGTATTTCTCAAATAAATTATCTCATTTAACCTAAATGCTATTGAAAGGCTGTGTTTAAAAGCATGATATCAAGAACCAGATGGCCTGATTTCATCATCTCAGGCCTGTTAATTACTCATCGTATGACCTTGAACACACAAGTTACTTATCCTCACTGTGCCTCAATTTTCTCATCTGAAAAACTGGAATAATAGTAATAATAATAATAATAATTAACTACTTTGTAAGATGTGATTATTAAATGTTAAGGTATAAGGTATACATGTAAATTCTCAGTGTAGGGTTCAGAAAATATTAACTATTATTACTCATAAGGTAAATATTATTTTTGAACTATTATACAAAAGAATTAAATCTTAATCACTAAGTTACAAAAATTTCTCAGGTATCTATAAAGAAATAAGCATTTTTATTTTCTCCCGTTCAGAGGAATGAGTGTCACATGGTAGCAAACTGACCCAATTTGGTATCTTACAATTATTGGGTTATTTTGGGTATATATTGTTAGCTTTGGTAGGTATTCTTACTTGCAGCCTTGCTATTGAGTAGAATAATGTTATAAATAAATGTTCAAACCACATTCTGCCACACACATAAACTTTTAACAGTTAAAATGCCACAAAAATACTAACACAAACAGCTCTACAAGCTCGATGAAATACCAGCTCTCTATAATTTTAGATATTCAACAGGATCCTGCATAAAAGGTTAATGAAAGACAGAAAAAGCAAACTCTAGAGGCAGAATTCAGCTACCCCAGTAGGAGTCAGGGGGAAAAAAAAAAAAAAAGCCCTCAGATGAACACACTCATACCAGATGGGTCTGGAATACTAAACCAAGAAATTAGTCTCAAGAAATGTAGGCTATCAAGTTCACTAAATTCTGAAATCCTGTCCATGCAGGAGCCCCAGATCAATATATCTAGCCAATCCCAGATCCACATCTTGAACATAACTAATTTTGCCAATGAAAGAAACATTTCTACATCCAATGCACTAATTACCATGCCATCTGGCGTTGATCTGAGATGAAGAGAACTGAACACTTGCTTGGATTAGACACCTCCAAAGTGTAGGATTTTGATTAGCGTCTTTCAAGTGCTAGCCAACCACCCCTCCACTCCAGCATGTGCATTCCATATTTGGTTATTATGAATTTTAAGTAACCACACCCCACCCCCACTCCACAAATTAAAACTGAGCGCACACATACACACACGACACTGCCTAGGCTGAAGTATTTTAAATTACATACACTGCCGTTAAGAAACAGAGAAGGAAGAACAGATGATACATTTTGGTCATACCACGATATCCAATAGACTTTTATATTAACATATGATAGAATTATTTTTTGAACCTTGACTAAAATTAGTATTAGGCACAGGGATATTGCCTGACTAAAACATGGGAATTTGAAGATCTACGCCTATATAGTTAATTATAGTTATAGTTTATAATTTATAATTATAGTTTGTAATTATAGTTTCAGTTAGAAACTCTTAAGTAAACTCATAAGATGTCAGTTTTGAAAAAATTTCTAAGGAATGAAAGAATAATATGTTTTATAGTATGTAATTTAAAATACTCATTTAGACCTACAGTCTCTGACCCCTTTTTCTACTTTCTCCTAAAGCATAGGAAGTGATAGAGCATACAGAAGCTAGAGAAAGAATAGCCCCAACTAAAAGTACTCACAATTAAAAGTATTGAAAACCTCTATGCATATTTTGCTCCCAAAACCCCATCACCTGTAAGCCAACTCTGATCTCTCATTTAAAGTGTCCTTAGAAGCACAAATGAAGTCAGTTCAATGGTGAGTCTTCCTCTTATCCTCTCTCACAACTTTTTATGTTTTTGGTTTGTTTGACTGCATTCTTTCATGAATATCTACTGTCTCTTCTGTGGTTATCCTTCTCAGTCTACTTTCGGAACTCTGTTTTTTATGATTATTATTATTATTATTCACCTTAAATATTCATGTCACCCATTATTTGTTCTCAGTTCAAGTCATTTCTCATGCCAGTATATTATGTTTTACCTCTGACCCAGTGGTTCTCAACTGGGGGCAATTTTGCCCTTTAGGGTACATTAGTCAATGTCTGGAGACACTTTTGGTTGTCACAACTGTGGAAGAGGTACTACTGGTATTTAGTAGGTAAAGGTCAGGGATGTTGCTAAGTATCTTACAGGGCATAGGACAGCCCCCACAATAGCTTCTGAATTATTTGGCCCAAATGTCACTAGTGCTGAATTTGAAAAATCCTGTTTAACCCATAGCAACCTTGTATCATGAAACAGTATTTACCCCATGTTACAAATAAGAAAATAAGACCGGTAGAACTTAGTACCCAAGATCTCCTAGTTAATTAGTGGTGAGACCAGAATTCCAACCCATGTCAAATTGTCTAAGGGCATGGAAACTTTAAATTCATGCACTTTCCAATATGGCATGATGTCTCTACCCAAATAGTTTATAACTATAATTTTTTAGCTATAAAGATAACTAAATTATATATGATTTTATTATGTATCATACAATCATACCCTCCAAAATAAAATATAGAAAAGTTGAAAGTAATTTAAAGTAATTAAAGTTGTCTCACATTGTTACCCAGGCTGGAGTGCAGTGGCATCATCACAGTTCACTGCAACCTCTAACTCCCAGACTCAAGCAATCCTCTTGCCTCAGCCTCCTGGGTAGCTGGGACTACAGGCACGTACCATCATGCCCAGCTAATTTTTTTTTTTAAGTTTTTTAAAGGTGGAATCTCACAATGCCCAGGCTGGTCTGGAACTCCTGGCCTCAAGCTGTCCTCCCATCTCAGCCTCTGGAGTAGTTTGGATTATAGGAGTAAGCCACTGAGTCAGATCAGTTCTTTACAGATGACTATTACAAATACGTGGCCTCTATGATTTTCTTTTAAACTTTGTTTGGAGATGATATTGTGGTTCTGTATTTCTAGTTAGTTTTATTTATTTCTCATGGACCTAATTCATTAATAAATTTGTTAATCTACTCAGCTTAAGGTTATTTAAATATATATACATTTACATGCATTATATTTAATTCTCAAAGCAATTACTTAAGGTAAGTAATATTTCTCCCAGATTACAAATAATAAAACAATTTTTGTTCCAGTGAACTTTATAAGTCTATTGCAAATATTGGGGAGCAAAATGTTAAAACTGCTTCTCTAGGTCTTACTTTATCACTAATTGTCCAAGAAGTTTCAAAACAAAAACTCAAATAATACAGATCTATTTTTTAAAAATGAGAATCTATCACTCTTTGATAGTGATGCCTGTGCAGATATTTTTTTTTATCATGAACAACTGTAAGCTTCCTGTTTGCACTTTTAGCTCCACTAAATTTCAGAGATTATTCAGTGGCAAACCATTGATTACCCTGTGACTTCATGTGTACAATGTGCCTTATAAATGAGTACAATTTCTGTAATTAAGGTTAACAGTACTCTTGCTGTAATCAGTACCACTTTTGAGTCCTAACATTCACTATTTGCTTAATATACTTTCCTGTTCATAGCTTATAATTTTCCCATTAAAGAAAATAATAAAATAAGCTCGTGTTTAATAAACACAATATATATGAAACTTCTTGGAATACATGTACTCGTTACAAGCTGAGAAAAAGTAGAAATTACATAACATTGACTTCTATGTTTAGATGCTTTTTCTTGGAAAAGTATTTCTCATTATTTAACTCTACTTAGTTGCATAATTAGAAAAATAAATAGAATCATGTGCACATTTACACATACCATTGTGTGCATTATCACTAAGTGCCCTGATATAGAATATTTCATTTATCATAAAGATAACACACACATATATAACCGAACATATATATTTACAGTATGCATTACTATGTAAGTATGCAGATGGGTGTGTATTTATGAGTGTGGCTGTTTTCTGTAATTAATTAAAAAGAATAAATAAAGGCACTACTCAACTAATAATTGTCTTAAGTGTTTGCTTTCAAGTGAGATAGGAGAATTTTACCTTACATCAACCATTTCTGAAAAATCTTAAGGATAAAGCTCAAGACAACAATAGGAAAGTAAATACGAAAGAACATACAAGAATATCCTAAATTATTGATCTTTTAAACCTTAAAAAAAAATTTTAAATATTTCACGTTTGAAGGCTTGGATCTCCTTGTTGCATTCATACCTCTCCTGTGCCATCTAGTGTTTTTAGGTGATTACTATGAACCCAGAGTGTAGAATAACCTGTTAACGCTTTAGCTGACTGTTCAGCTTGTCTGCACATTTGGCCTCAGGCAAGCAAGCAAATAACTTAAACTTGGGCTGAAAAGGAGTGGTTTTATTGGGTTATGAAAAATTGCAAATGAATCGGACTTTAATAGCAAAGGAGAAAGCTTTAAAGTTAAGTTCAGGAACTGTGGCTAACAGATGTTGAGAAAATAATGCATAATGGAGCTATTGAGTCTCATTAGGTTCATCTACAGTAAAATAAAAGTAGAATTTTGATCTGAGGCCGCACAGCTGGATGGGAGAAAGTAATAGGAAAAGGATAGAGCAAAATAGAACTATCCTTCCTTATTCATGATGAAACATTTTTGCCTCTCTTGTGGTCTGGCTACTGTACCAGATTGGGTCATAATACCTACTATTAGAAGTGGTTGCCTTGGCTACTTCACCCTCTCAGGGTGAAATTCTACTTTTTATTTTCTAAATCCAAACCTTCCATTAAGAACATAGGATCTTTGCATGAAGGCAGGTAGAAATCTTCTCCTGCAAGATCTTGGATTTTAATTTTTTTCTCTGAAATACTGTCCTACCAGACATAAATTACCCAATATATCAATATTTGGAAATATTTGACTCTCAATTTATGCCTGAAATCCCTGATTTGAGAAACAACTTGAATGATTAAATTCTATTTAAATAATATATCCTTATTCAAATAGCAATTAAATAGGATGAATACATAAAACTTAGCGAATTGACTTCATCTTGACTCAGTTTAAGATTACACACATAAGCAAGCCTTGTTCTGTATGTTTAGGTCTAATTAAAACATACTTAACCAAAATTAATTAATTGTTTCCCAAAAAAAGGTGAATGTCTACTGCTGCTTCTCATTTGAATTTCACTTCAGGCTCTTTTTGTATTTTATTATTACCAGAAAAGAGAGAAAATCTACACATATCTACTGTTGTTTGCTGGCATTCTGAGACAGTAGTCAAAGTCATGAATAATTATTAGCAGGAAGAAAGAGAAAGTTAGCATCACAATTCAGTGATGCAGTTTGTGGAATAAAACTGGGCTTGCTAGTGATGTTTAAACTCTTTCCAAGCATGAATGGTCAGTCACTGCATTGATGAATTACCAGTCTGATAACAGCTATCATTCTTAGAGCTTTAAAATGTACCAAGTCCTATGCACAGCTCTTTCTAAACATTATCTCATCCAGTCCGTATAAGCACCAAGCTAGGAAACTAAAGCCTAATTAGATAAGTTAATGTAACTTGCCCAAGGTCACACTCACTCATAAATGGCACAGCTCAATTCATTCCTGTCTGACACTAAGGTTCATGCTCTACACCACTCTCTCCCCAGTAATGGGGACACTGTTTGAAAGTCAGAACCCCTGATTTGCATTTCTTAGGCTGGTGCATCCCCAATTTTATAAAGAAATATATTCACAGAAGAGAAATGCTTGAATTGTATCAGAATTTAAGGCCGTTCTTTCAAGATGCAATGGAACATTTCACTTTGGTCAGCCCACTGTTCTTTCTAGTCTGCCATTATCTTGAGATCATATTTTGTCAACACCCTCTTAACAATAAGCAAATAATATTGTCAAAATAACAACATCCCAGCTCAAAGAACATTCAGCTTTTTAGCAGCACAAACTCTCCCAGCTATCCAGTGAAGTCCAAGACCCACACAGGGTTGAGTTCAAGGAAACTCAATAAACAAAGTTGCTCAGAATGTAATTCCAAGCACTAAGTATACCCTGTTAAAGGAAATTACAAGCAAATTCCATTTTGGTAGATTGACTCAGATTTAAACTATAAACAAACCTTTTCAGGCATCACTTGTCTTCACTACTCCGTTAGTTCAATAGCACTCAAGAGCAATGTTTGGAATTGTTCTTCTACTTTTTACTCTAAATCCAAAACCAAATTATTTTGCTAAAATAAAATATATGTTTTTTATCTTTGGAGGAACAAATTCTTGTTCTGTTTGGGTCCCCAGTATGTCGACTTTGAATTTTGATAAAGATTATTCTTAAGACCAATGCAAGTATCCAATAAACTTCTACCCCGAGAAATTCCGTATCCTTTCCTTGTTACTCTCCTTCTGTCTGTGATTTTTATCTGCCCCTCCTTTCCCTACTTCCTTAGCACATAAATCGCAGCTGAAGGACTCATAGTTCTTGAAGTATTGGTCACCATAAGCCTTTCACTGTATTCTTCATACAGAGATGCTGCTATGGACTACATTATATCCCCACAAAATTCATATTCAAAATGTATACCCCCAAAGTGATGGTATTTGGAGATAATGCCTTTGGGAGAAAGTTAGGTTTAGATGAGGTCATGAGGTAGCAACCCTCATGATGAGATTAGTGACCATTTAATAAGAAACACCAGAGAGTATACTGTCCTTCTTTCTTTGTCATGTGAGGACACACAAGAAGGCAGCTGTCTGTAAGCCAGGAAAAGAGGCTTCTTCAGAACCCAACATGCTGTCACCCTGATCTCAGACATCCAGCCTCCAGAACTATGAAAAAGTAAATTTCTGTGTTTGAGCCACAGTATTTTGTTGCAGCAGACTGAGCAGATGAATCAGATGCACAATGTGATTTAATGTATTAAATACACCCACTGTGTGGTTCTAGGAAGTCACATTATCCACCAATGCATATATTTTTAAAAATTAAGACCTGTGGCCAGGCGTGGTGGCTCATGCCTGTAATCCCAGCACTTTGGGAGGCCGATGTGGGTGGATCACCTGAGGTCAGGAGTTCAAGGCCAGCCTGGCCAACATGGTGAAACCCCGTCTCTACTAAAATTACAAAAATTAGCCAGGCATGGTGGCAGGCACCTGTAATCCCAGCTACTTGGGAGGCTGAGGCAAGAGGATCACCTAAACCTGGGAGGCAGAGGTTGCAGTGAGGTGAGATTGAACCACGGCACTGCAGCCTGGGTGACAGAGCAAGACTCTGTTTCTAAATAAATAAATAAATAAATAAATAAGACCTATTTTTAAAATTATTATCAGATAAACTCCTATCCCTATCTGGGATCTACTTTAATCCACAATCATGTTGGTAAAGAGGAATGTTTTACTGCAAACAAGAACGATGGAGAGACTAAGAAGATCACATGAATATCCACCCAGCAATGCAATCAAGACAGTTATAGGGAACAGTCAAAATCAAAAACTAAAGCTGCAAGAAAAAAAGGACAATCAAGTAAGTGAAGGGTATTAGTACTTATAAAGAAGGTTGTAGTATTTTTCTTCCTTTAACAGTCAACTGAACTATTATCCAGCCTTCTGAGCAAAAGCCTAATTATGTAAATCTAGACAAGCCACCAAGAAAGGCCCACTCCTGACCACCTGAGTGCCCCCAATTTTCATCTGAAGATTAAGAGAATACATCAAACAATTCTTGACTTGAGTTTCAAAGACTTCTGTGAAATCTATCCATGGAACTCAGAGGGCTATCAGAGCACTATGCACGTTTCGAAATCTGAATTAAAACTCTACAGATACATGTACTATTGCTTACAAAAGTTTATTCTCTTTCTTTCTCTCTCTCTGTCTCTCTCTCTCTCTTTCTGTGTCTCTGTCTCTTTCTTTCTGTAATTATTATTCGAAGAGAATCCAGAGCCTACATTAGCTTCTGAAAAAAATTCCTTATAAAAAATGTTTAAGAACAAAAGTAGTGAACTAGAAAGCGGTATTACAGACATGATTTAAGGGAAAAAATAATAACAATGGGGTTATATTGGTGGAAGAGGGTTATATGAATTAAGTATAGGGTAGGAGGAATATTTTATTGTTAATTTTTGATATTAAAATTTTTCTGAACAGAACAAATTCATTACCAACTAAAAAGATCACATTTAAATATTCTTTATTTTTATTGTTATGAATACAACCTATAGAATTTAAAATACAATTGTTATTTTACTCTAATGAGTTTTTATATAAACAAATAAGGTATTCTTTTCCATTAAATTCAAGTTGTCTTTCATATTTATCACAGGTTTTCAAATTCTTCTTTGCATTGACCTTAAATATTTCTTATTATATTTATTACCAAACAACTTATTTTTTGGTTGTGTTACAAATTGTAATTTTTCCCATTATATTATCTAAAGGATTATTATTTGAATAAACACTACGAATTTCATTATACTAATTTTATACTCAAACTTCTTTCTAAATTCTGTTATTTTTATTCAAATTTTTCATTTGAACTTTTTGGATTTTTTTTTCTTTTTCAGTTGCATCAGTTTGTACTCTGGAACAGTGAACATCAAATTCTTAAAGTGATACTGGACTTCCTTGCTTTGTTCACAATCTTAATGGGGAATATTTCTTAAGTTTCACCAAAAAAGTCATTTGAATGAGCTTTTATAGCAAAGAACAAGAATTTGGAGATATATGGCCAGGATATGATAGATCAAGAATTGACAAACTGTATCCTTGGGCCAAATCCAGCTTGTTGTCTGTTTTTATAAATAAAGATTTATTGGAATGAAAAATAAAAATAAAACATTCTCCTTATGAGATGCAGAGTAAGTCTCCAATCCCAGGTAAAGGAACAAAAAAGGCAAAATTGGGAGATGGAACTCCTGAAATGTCTACATTAAGTGTCTGAACAACATTCTCAGAAGTAGGAAACAGGGCGGAAGCCCAGTTCCTATAACTGGGCCAATATGGGGAAGTGAAGGGACAAATTACAGCTGAGTAGCACAGACCCCAGGATTCAACCATGGGAACCAAGTCCCAAGTCTCAGGAGCTGTATAGCTAAACATCTACTCCATACTTCATGTCCATGAGGGTTTATACATTCTAATCCACTCTGGACTGGGAGAAGGCAGCTAAAATCATTGATAAATGTCCTGCAGAAGGCAATGAGAATGGCCGAGCCTGCAGGTGGAGGCAATAAGGACCTGTGGTGGATGGGTGGGTGAGGCAAGTTTAGGAAATGAGGTTGAGCTAGCACAACAGAATTGAAACCTCCAAGACCTCGAGCCTTAAGTTCTTATGCTTTAGTCCTCTTAGCATTTTCTAAGGAAATGACATCCTCCTTGGTATATTACTAATTCATACATCCTCCTAAACCTTTACCATCTAGATCTAGCAGTAAATTTCAGGTCTTCAAAAATAAACCTTAGTCCAGTTGATCGGTGAGATGATAATACTAAAATAGGTTTAATCAACAGTATCTCAGGCAATCTTTTCTGCCTAACAGTGAAAAGAGGAGAATTTTTTTAATTATGTAATAACTAAACCAACATTCTCACCCAAACAAAAAAAAATATTTAATTCAATGGGGACAAAAGAAGGGGAAAAAAAATCCAACATGCAGCTTTTATGATTGACTTCTCACAACTTCTCTGCTATTAACAATTTCCCTTTATAGATGGTCTTCAGTAACCTAGAAATAAAGAGCAGCAGCAGAAAACACAAAGCTTTATTTTGAGGGTAGCCCAAAACCCATTAGTTTAAAAGTGTTAATGTTTTATGGTTTCAAGGAACAGTATAAATTGCAGTTGTTTGTGTAAGTTCATTTTTCAAATGTGTGAACACAAATGTCTATTGTCTATGAGGAGAGTTCATGCTGAGCTACAAGTGAGTTGTACAATTGAGCTCCCAGCTAAGCAGCCACATCTGCCAAGCTAGCCATTTTGGTAAGTGGTCCTAAATTTGATACAGGGGCAAATAATTTTTTATTGTTTTCCCGGGGGAGGGGGAGAAAGCTCTTTTTGCAGACCACAGACCAGTAACGCTATACACACACACACACACACACACACACACACACACACACACACACACACACACACACATATTTCTTGCTGACTTTGCATTTTTTCTTTTTTTTAGAATACAAAAGAATCTGGGTCTGTAATTTTTACTTTCCTTTTGTTAAAACTGTGCAAAAGGCCTACTAACCTCTATCCTTAAAGCCCTGACTTTATTCTTTGCTACAGATACCATTAAAGTCTTTCTCTGCTTTCTGCTCAGCAATTTCTTTTTTTATAAAGAAGCACGGTCATTCATTGTATTCCCAGAGAACTCCACAGAGAGATCAGCTCACACAACTTCAGCCTATTCACCTTCAACTAATTCACTTGAAATTAGTGAGGAGTTTATCTTCTGTCTTCTTAGTCACTTGGTGTCTTTTCAAACCATTTTAGATACAAATAACCTCAGAAAATCTATTCAAATTGGTAAATAAATCTTTTGAGCATATCCTTCATTAACAGTTTAGCACAAGTAATCTTTGTGATGTAACTGTTCTGCATCTTAACTTTGGTTGTGAGCACACAAATCTGCACTTACAATAAAACTAAATAAAAATAAATACTAAACACACACACAAAATAAGTCCATGTAAACTGATGATTATAAATAAGGCTGATGGACTGACACATATTCATTACTGAGGGATTCACCCAGTATGCTGGGTGTGGTATTATAGTTACGCAAGATGCTACCACTGGGGGAAAGTGGGTGAAAGGTATATGAATTTTTCTGTGTTAATTCTTATAACTGCATGCAAATCTAAAATTATCTAATAATAAAACATTTATAAAAATAGCAAATCATACATTTTGGGTATTTTTATTATTATACTTTAAGTTCTAGGGTACATGTGCTAGTTCAACCATTGTGGAAGACAGTGTGGCGATTCCTCAAGGATCTAGAACTAGAAATACCATTTTGAGGTGTTTTTAATTTCACCACCTCAAGAAAGTTATCCATGAAATATCTAGAAAAAAATGAAAATGTGTAATATGGTGAATAACAGTGACCTTTGCACTGCCCCTTCCTCATGCATGATTATGAATTGTCACTGCCTGCAAGGGGAGCCCGACCGCCTCAGCAAAGCAAGTATATGTCATTTTTAATTTTCCAACTTACACGTGGTAACCTGGTTTTGATTATGTGCCTGAGTGTGGCTGCAACAGGATCTCCAGTTCACTTCTGAGTTTTCCAAGGTAGATCACTGGTCATTTTTATTTCAGTTGTATATTCAGACATGCCAGATCACAGCCATGAAGGAAGAAGAGCCTACATCTGTGTCATTGACTCTACCTCTCACAAATGTAGTCACAGAAAAATATCCTTAGGGGTGGATGTCTTCATAAGGTATCAAAAGAGAAATTTCCTTTTAAGTTTCCTCTTGCCTTTTTTCAAAACTAATTATTGTGGCCTGCATCATATGAATAGGGAAAATAGATGAATTGTACTAGAGAAATGAAGTTGTCATCTAAACTTTCTAGCATTACAGTTAGATTCCAATTTAATACTGTGAAATGAAATTGCTTTAAAAATTCAATATCCTAGTCAATTGCTATCCTGTCTCTATAGTCTCTAAAGTTCTGTAAATTAATAGATACAACCCATTTCATCTTAAAACCTGAAAAATATGCAAGCTTAGTTTCATTAAAAATAATCCCTCCTACCACACATCTTGACACCTTTCAAAAGGAGGGTTGTGAAGGTTTAGATTCAAACTTCTAAACTGAGTTAATAAGACCTACTCAATCAGAAGTGTCTAGGACTTTAAAAAATTGCAGGCTGTATCTAAATTTTAAAATTGTGCATGCCAGAAAACATCAAAAAGCTACAAATTCAAATAAAATAACCAGCACTTGCAGCTGCAAGAGAGCTAGCAATTTATTCAAGTACAGTTCATAGATAATGTGATCCAGACACCTATGCAGAGGACCAACTCTAATATGGGAAAAAAGAAAAATGAGGCTAGAATATAGCTATTTGCTTTCTGCAGTGGAGTCTATTTTCAAAGACTTACTATTTTTCTTCAGTTGTTCAAAGTAGCCCTTGTGACTCCAGAAATAATAATAAAGAATAGTATTTTGAGTCCCCAGAAGCTCATGAATCAGGCTCTGCCTTCTCCATTGATAACCTACAAGTAACAAGTTTCTTACCTACTCACCCTGAAGTTACATGTAAGAATAAAAACTGCAGCAATGCTTAAAGCATTATAAATGTCTAAGATAAAAAAGTATCAGTCTAGTAACATTTTTATAATGTTAACTAATTGGAGGGAAAATTTGCATAAATTACTGGAAATCTAATATGCAATCTACTTTAAAATAAATTCAGTATTAATACTTTTATTCATATAAAACTTACATTTACATTCTAGTTTACATGTATATATGCATGCACACATATGTTCCAGGAAAACATATAATATGGGCAATGTGAAAAATCCTTAGCCAATTTCTAGCAACTTTTTTGCAATCATTCTACATTACTGAGGCATTGTATCAAATGCCTGATTTAACATTGAAAGATACGGGTAAACTAAAAGCATAATCTGTTTTAATAACTGCTTCAAAGTGACTTTACATTACCATAACTTTTTATACTAAGTAGGTTTCTTTCCTTTAATATCAATGGAAAGATGCACTGCAGAAATTTTGGCAGTGAAAAACATGAAACCTGAAAAGATTTTGTTCCCTTAAGTAGTCTTAATATTCTTCTCTGAAATTTTGTTTACACTACTAGTTTTGAACACTCTTACTTTAATAGGGCTTCCTCTACAAAAAAAGCATATTTTCATTCCCATGTCCCCCCTCCCAAGTTTTTTAATTATAAAATATCAACAAGTTTGCAGCCTAAACAAGAGAATAATGCTGTTTTTCCCACAATTGCCATTAACTAGGACATTAAAGGAAGGCCCTCGGTTTCCTAGCCCCTTGAATTAGTCTTGATGCCATTTCCTGGAGAAGTTCAGTGGCTGTACATTCACATGTCAAGGCCTAGATCAGAAAATAATTGGCTCATCTCCAGGCTCATTTAGAGAGATGTGCAAGAAGGTGTGGTCAACATCTGCCCACAAGATGGCTTGTTTGGAAAGGGTTAAAGGCAGGCTGTCAGTCTGCTGCCACTGTTTCCAGCATTCACATCAGTTATGGGAAGTGATGTCACACACCTGCAAAGCACATGGAAACTGTAAACACTTCACCAACATTGAATTTGAGTCTCCCATCCAAAATCATGCCCAGCCGCCTCACACTGGGTTCCCTGGCTGCCAAATTTGCTAGTCTGCATAGCATTGAAAATGAATGGGTCTTATACCAACAACAGTTAAGTAGGTTCAAGTTTTATATCACTAGGCTGTGTACAGTTTCGTTTTTTGTGGATTACTTCTTGCTGTTTCTAGAATCACAGTGGTGGAATTGAAAGAAATATTAAAGAGTAGGCAACAAAGCACTCTCATTTTACAAATAACAAAATTACACCTTCACTATAGCTTTTATCAATTGTTCTCTTAAATTTCCTTCTCATCAGACTCAAGGGCAGGTACTAGGATTTTAGGCACTTTTTTTAATCCTCAGAGCTTAATACCTAGAAGACACTCAAGTTTGTTAAGCAAACGGATGAATGGGTGGATGGAGGGACAGATAGATGGATGAAGGATGGGTGACTTCTTTGAAAACCATTTCACATAGCTATACTGGTGACTTGAAATAGCTATGTGGACTTAGGCAATTTATTCAATTTTTTCTAAAACTCAGTTAACTCATCCATACCATGGGAAAAATAATAGTGTCTTTTTCAAAGGATTGTTGTGAGAATTCCTTGAGATAACGCTTTTCCGAAGTACCATACATATCAATAAGGATTTCATAAATATTCACTTGTCATTATTTTAATAGTGGTAGCAGTAGTATCACCCTTCACTTCTTGTTACTGTCACTCACCAGCCTTTTGGTGTGTGTCATGTGCTTGTCAAAGCTTTATTTCCTGACTTGAGGGCTCCCTCTCTTTTCCTAGCTCTACAACCAGAGACTCACTGTTAGTCTGAGTGACATCCACATCCATATGGACAGCTCATCAAGCTCTACCTTCACATCTCACTGATCTTTTCATCCTTAGTGATGCAGTTTTCCTTTCAGCCATGTGTTCTATAACCATACACAAACATTCTCTCTGGAATCAGTCTTCCGGCTTCGAATGTTAATTACACCAGTAGTTATAGCTATGTCACTTGCTACACATTTTCTTTAGCCTCTCTAAAGATTTTAATCACTTCATTTGTAAAATATGAGTGATACAATTACTGTCATCATAGCGCTTGGTATACAGTAATACCAATACGTTGGTTTATAGTAATAGCTCTTATTGACACCCAAACTATACTACTTCTGAAGGACTAAACCCCAACATTAATGTGTAATGTGTGGATACTTAAGTTACTCTGATTCTTTTACTGTTATAAATAATCCATAGCAGAAGTAATACGCTAAAGTAAACTAGAAATAAAAAGGAAGAGTAGGAAAACACAGAAATGCTTAAAGGTAATAAAACAGTTGCAAAATAAAATCACAGGGACCAAAACAATAAGAATGGCAATAATAATACTAGTTTACACTTATTGATAATATATATAGTATAGTTAGAATAATAACTGGCCCAAAAGTATACCATTCTCAGTACATTATGTTAACTATGAGTGCTTCCTGTGGACAGGTACAATACTAAGTGCTTTACATGGTGTGTTTTACACATACAGATGACAAAAAAATTGAAGTTCAGAGAAACTTAGTAATTTACTCAATTTCCATATCTGGCAAATGGCACAGCTGGAATTCAAACCCAGAGACTCAAGGTCAAGTTGATAGTTTACACATATGTGGTGTAGCTAGGTCTTGGACCCAAGCAATCTAACACCAGAGCCTGGGCTCTTAATTATTTTGTCTCTCCATAAATTACTAATGCCCATGAATATAGTGATAATAGCTTATCTTAAAAACAAAATATACATATACATTAGTTTAACCTACTCTTTATATCAATTTATTTCATTTCAATCAAGTTGCTTTCAGTTAAAGCTTATGCTACTTGCAACGCCAATAGTCCTGGTCTTCAGGACTAGTGTCAGTCTTCAGATACGGGGCCCTGTCAGCTTTGGTCCAGCCTTCCCAGATGGGGACTGGTCCCTTAGCCTCAGCATGTCTCTCCTGTCCTCCAAAGTTTTTCACTAACTAACGGATTAAGTCCTGCACCCAGAGGTAATCGAGGGCATGTAATGTAAAAAAGCATGTTTTCTGGACTTTATTCTGCCTCCACTGAGTCAAGCTCATTTGTACCGCAAGGATTAGTCTGATGAAAACTGTGGAAGAATAGGTTTCCTCCCACCATGGAGTGGTGGCCTGGGCTATCCAAGGTCCAGCTTGCAAAGGATTGATTTCAAAGGTATTCCTTCTGGAATTTCTGGACAACAGTAGACCCCAAGTACCTCTCTTCTACAGCCATATGGCACTTACTTTTGAGGTTCCACTCCTGAGCTCTTACCAAGGCCACAAAGTAAAGGAAGCAATAATTGTTCTCTGGCCAGCACACTTTCCAAAGTAGAGTTCACCTGATAGTTCCATACCCACTCTCAGAGCAAAGTACAAGCTTCCTGTCCAGGTTAAACATCTGTTGGCTGAGGTATGTTTGGGGCTTCAGAGGTGAGAAGTCAGGCTACATAAGATGCAGGGGAGGAGTGGGAGCAGTTCAGTAGTGCTGCTTTTGGTCTTCTGAGTGACTGGAGTAGGGATTTGGAAGTTGGGATAGAGGGGGAAAAAAAAATAACGTGCTTAACCTGTAACTTATCAGTAACCATCAATGATAATCTTATTGAACATATGGTCATTCATTCTTTGTCAGATTTATACTCTGTTTCAACACAGCACTGTTATAGAGACAATGACTCAAGCAAAACATTTATTCTTGCTGAAGCTGTCTTCTCAAAGGTTTTCCTAACAATTACAGATCACTAAGAAGAAAAAATACCTCCTGTGTATACAGAATCCTCTCATCTACAGATGAATTAAAAGAAAACCAATAAAGTTCCATATTGAAATCCTAAACTTGCTGCTGAAAATAGCATCAAAAATTTTGAAATATTTATACAAATTATTAAGTATTTTTTTTGTCTTTAGATATATAAGAATGTGATCTAACTTCTTCACAAATAAAAGGAATTATCAGCACACAATAAGCATGATGAGCAACAAAACATCATCGGAAAGTAACCATTTTTGCCAGTGATACTCATTCATTCCTGTCCCAGGCATTTTCCTTCTTGGATAGATTGTCTCTCCTCTGTGTTTGAGGGAATTTTGAATGCTTATCTGAAGTAGGACTCTAATGACAATGATAATAATGACAAAAGCAATAAAAGAGATAAGAAAGTAGTAAAAAGTATATGTGATTTTCAAGATAGCATAGACATAACAAGTATAGATCTTTGTTCTTCACCATAATATTTCAATGAATACTATGAATTGTATTCATAGTGTATTTTTCTTATTAACATATGATTTTCTGTCACTACCTAGCTCAGAATTTTTTAGCAATTATCTCAATCTTTTCAGATTTCAGTTTTGTCATTTGTACAATAGGAGAATTGTCATCAGCCCTCTAGGTAATATTTAATAAGTGTATCTTCACTTCTCCTTGCCTCAAGTGAATCCCAAATCTGTTTGGATGACTTGGAATCAAATGCTAAATCAAACAAATCAAAACTTTTATGAGGTCATGCCAAAACACTGGAGACCAATAGAATATTAGAATACCAAAGTAATTATTTCATTGGATGGCACTTTGCTTTATGGAGAATGATTGCCATTAATCTAAAACAAACTAAGACCCTTTGGCTCCTTTTCTTTCAGTGTTTGAGATGTCCTGCTGTTACTACCAAAACTAAAACCCAGCTCTGCCTACCATATTCAAGCCTGGCCAGAGAAAACACACATGAGAGTCTTGCCTGTCTCAAAACAAATAGAGAAACAAATTCTGTTTTCACTTCTTTTGCAATATCTTGCTTTACAGAGCATAGCACCAAAAAAAAAAAAAAAAAAAAAAATCATGCATCAACATCAATTTCTGACAGTTTGTTATGTGCCAGCCTAAGGCACATGTTCAGATAAAGGACATTTCACAATTTCCCTGAGTCGAATGTTCTACTTTTGGCTCTTCTACCATACTCACTATTTCTAATTCTTCTCGGTTCACAGATCTGCTAGAGTGCAACACAAAACCACAGAAATGTCAAAAAGAAGTCTTGGAAATAAGGACTGTAAAGTCGCAATTGCACGTATGAAAAACAAAAAAAAATAGACCATGTGTATAAACTTGTCTTCCAAGCATTTAAAATATATTTATCCTCAATTTGTAACATTTGGATTCCAGAGGAATTAAAAACTGTGAATTAAAATAATGCATCAACCTTAGGGCAAAAGTGAATCATTTTGGCTTAGCCTATCATCTGTGGTGAATCAATTTTTTTTTAGTTTAAACTAATTTAAGCATAAAAATTAAATAGCTCAGAAAAGCAAAAGACCGTAATAGACTCCTTAACTATTATTAGGACACACAGCCTCCTTTAATTCTATATAATCATCCTAACAATTTTCAAAAAGTTAATATCCTCACTTAGCTCTTACATGTAAAAAATTTAAGTATCTCAATTTCTAAAATACTGTCTTATAAACTGTACCTTGACCTGTAATCCCAGTACCTTGGGGGCTGAGGCAGGCAGATCATCTAAGGTCAGGAGTTTGAGACCAGTCTGGCCAACATGGTGAAATCCCGTCTCTACTAAAATACAAAAATTAGCTAGTCATAGTGGCAGGTACCTGCAAACCCATCTACTGGGAAGGCTGAAGCAGGAGAATTGCTTGAACCCGGGAGGTGGAGGTTGCAGTGAGCAGAGATTGTGCCACTGTAGTCCAGCCTGAGCAACAGAGTGAGACTCTGCCTCAAAAAAATTAATTAAATTAAAATAAATAAACTGTACATGGAGAAGAATTCAAATTTATATTAACAGGCAACTGACAGATAGCTGCGTTTGATACTTTACATTTTGGTTGTGTTCTAGAGCAGCAGTCCCCAACCTTTTTGGTGCCAGAAACCAGTTTCATGGTAGACAATTTCTCCACGGACACGGGGGTGGGGGATGGTCTGGGGATGGTTCAAGAGCATTACATTTATTGTGCACTTTATTTCTATTATTATTACATTGTAATATACAATGAAATAATTAAACAGCTCGCCATAATGTCAAATCGTGGGAGCCCTGAGCTTGTTTTCCTGCAACTAGACGGTCCCATCTCGGGGTAATGGGAGACAGTGTCAGACCATCAGGCATTAGATTCTCACAAGGAGCGTGCAAGCTAGATCCCTCACATGCGCAGCTGACAATAGGGTTCGTGCTCCTGTGAGAATCTGATGCTGCCACTGTCCTGACAGGGGGCAGAGCTCAAGCAATAATGCAAGTGATGGGGAGGGGCTGTAAATACAGATGAAGCTTCGCTGGTTCACTGGCCACTCACCTTTGCAGCCTAGTTCCTAAAAGGCCATAGACCACCATGGCTCTATGACCAAGGTGTTGGGGACCTCTGTGCTAGAGGAATAAGAACTACCTTTCCTTCTTAGTATTTAATGATCTATGTATTTCTCTACTTTTTTCTTCTCATACCCACTTTAATTTCGTGTAATCTTCACAACAATAAGGAGAAGTATTGTTATTTTCAGTTTACAACTGGAAGAAAAACAGCACAGTTTAAGGGAGGTTAGTTAACTCGTTCAAATTCCTACTACTGGTACGCAGCAGAATTAATAACCAAACACATGACAATATGACTCCAACATGCAGTAGACTACACTGAAGAAAACAATGAGTCACCTAAGAATCCCCACTACCTAAACAAATAAACCGGATCCAATTACATAAGCCCTTCTTCCATTCAGAAAGGGTGACCAGTGCCAGGGCCTGTATCATAGGATATGTTATTCAATGTCCCCTGTGAAGTTTCAGACTGGAAACAAATCTAAGCAAACAGTATAAGCCATCAACACAGCAGATTCTGAAAACATTTATCCATGTCACATTCAACATCTCTCAAAACTTAATTTTCATTATTTACCAATTTCTTCCAAAATCTTAAGTTTCATTCAATGTAAAATTTGGAAATAAAAGGAGAGACTTTTCTCAATGACTTATTCCTTGTTCATTCCTGCTCCTTTTTCCTGTCTTTATAATGCCTATTTTTCATGGCTTATCGGTACTAGCCACTGAAAATCACAAAAAACTATTAAGTTTTATGTAACAGAAAATATTAGTCACTGAGTTTAAATATTTTATTATTTATGGTAAGGGTAGGAAAGCAAAAAAATTAAAGACTTTCAGGCCAGGCATGGCACTCAGGCCTGTAATCCCAGTTTGGGAGACTAAGGTGGGGTGATCACTTGAGCCCAAGAGTCAGAGGTTATAGTGAGCTACAATCACACTACTGCATTCCAGCCTGGGCAACAGAGTGAGACCCTGTCTCAAAACAAACAAACAAAAACCAAATAAATCAAAACTAAAGACCTTCAGAGTTACTAAGTACATTTATACAATCCTTTGTAAGTGGCAATTATTAGCTACCAATTGTCCAATAATTGTTCTGCTACAGGCACCATATTGAATGTTTTATGTATTAATATCCGTTTTTTTTTTTATTATTCCAGCAGCAAACTCTTGAGCTATTATTGTAAATAAGTGTCAAGAAATAAAAATAGCTTCAGCTGGGTTAAATAACTTGACCAAACTGATTCAATTAGCTAGAGACAGGACAGGGTCTCAGCCCAAATCTGTCTGACTTATAGATGTTATTTATTTTGTCTGCCAAAGTCAGAAGGGCCTAGGTTCAAATCCCAGTTCTGTCACTTAAAGCAGTGCTCAAATTGTTTGGAAAAGAAATAAATTAACTCAAAAATGTTTTCCATAGATGAGAATGAGCATAGCCTGTTCAGAGACACTCAGGCCTGAGGATACCTGTCCTGCTGGCACAGAGGCTTCTCAATGGAAGGTGCCTGTCCATTTGCTGACATACAGTTGGGTTGGGAGAAGACAAATTGAATGAGTGCCAATTTAGGAAACTGTGGATTAACTATAATTGCTAACATCAACGTAGCAATTATAAAATGGTCAGGAAGAGATAATTAAAGCATTCAAAACTGTGCAAACTCCACTTGTAATAATTTCTAAAAAGATAGGCTATATGTGTTTCTAAAACAGAGTGGCTCTCTTCTGTTAATCCTGTAGAGGCCTTCCTCACTTAGTATCTGTGGAGTCACTGAATTGTCAGGGAATCATAAAACTATCACCATAAAGTAAAAATGGCTGGTGCCCTGCTCTGAAACCATGACTAATTAAAATTGCATGTGCAGAGGATCTATGTTTGTCCAAGGGGGTGACCACACTGACCTTTCACGTCTGCAGATTTGGAAATACATCTTGGGTTGGGCCATACTGGAAAGTATGTTTGGTGTCTCCTATGAAGCACTGATTCATCTGGTCCAGAATGTCAGAATGTCAATACAGTCTCCTCTTCATTGCATCATTTTCTTTTTTCATTTTCTTCCTAAGGTGTTATTAGTAAGTTACCTGATACAAAGATGATAGACCTCGTGTGCATGTGTGTGTGTGTGTGTGTGTGTGTGTGTGTGTGTGTGTGTGTGTGTGTGTGTGTCTATATACTCTTTTCTAATGACTAGCTCTTTGGCAATACCTTCTCAAGAGAGAACTGGGAGTGGAGAAACAGGGGCACTGAAGTCAGAGCCCAGGTACACTGGCAGGGACAAATAGAAAATCTTACCTAGCACCTGCACAGATGGTGGTTCAAATCAGTTAATTATTATTCTCTAACTTTCCAAAAACAAAATGTGTTCTGTTTTCCTCTTTTAATTTACTAGGGATGTTTTGGTTTTGTTATATATATTTTAAAAATGGTATTTTCAGATAAAGAGATGAATCTTTGTTAATATAAATCACTGAATTTTGTATTTCTCATTATCGCACCCAGCTCTCTCCAGCTTATTCCAAGAGCTAACAGCTCTTACATATACTGAGAAAAGTGCCATTGGATCTACCTATACCTCCCTGCCCTTGTGGCAGCTTAATGCCAAACCGGCTTAAACAAAGTTAGTTTTACCTTTTAGTAATTTGAATATTCCCCTCACCTAACAAATGAGTCTCAACTTTATCATTATATCACATATAAATCCATAAATGAGGGAAAATATTGGTGTTATTCTGGAAAAAAAGGAGAAAAAATAGGCTTTCTTATCTAACTCACCACAATGCAGACATGTTTCAAAGCCATCCTTTCAGGTTTCTTTGTATAAATAAAACTTTACTTACATACGACTTTGGTGTGGCTAACAGGGATGTAACCAACAATGACTCAATAATCAATCAACTGACCTAAGATTGAGAAAGAACTAAAAAAAAGCCTCAATCTGGGCCCGGCGCAGTGGCTCATGCCTGTAATCCCAGAATTTTGGGAGGCTGAAGCGGGTGGATCACCTGAGGTCAGGAGATTGAGAGCAGCCTGGCCAACATAGTGAAACCCTGTCTCTATTAAAACTACAAAAAATTAGCCAGGCGTGGTGGCAGGCACCTGTAATCCCAGCTACTCAGGAGGCTGAGGCAGGAGAATTGCTTGAGCCCAGGAGGCAGAGGTTGCAGTGAGCTGAGATCGCGCCACTACACTCCACCCTGGGTGACAGAGTGAGACTGTCTCAAAAAAATAAATAAATAAAAGCCTCAATCTGTATTTGGGTGCCTTTATTTTCTGATTTAGAATGGAAGGGGGAAATGGATAGAATGAACTATTCTTATTTAAGAAAGTTATATAACAATATTACAAAAATAAATGTTTAAAAAATATTCCACAGTATGACTTTGAAGAGGTGCCCAGAGCATTAATTCAACATAAAAATGGCAGAGACGAATGGCTGATTATGTAAGTCTGTATTATGTTTCTAGGTCCTGTCACGCCTGTCAGTGGGCTTGATAACTACTAGAATTAGGGCCCAAAAGCTGCCTGATGTATCAAAATGTCTCCATGGCACAACCTAGAGTAATTCTGTGGCTTAAGGGGAAAAATAATATTCCAATCAAAAAGAAAGCCACCAGGACAGATTTTAAAAGATCTCTTGCCAATCTCAGAAGCTCTCAGCAGAATTTGGGAAAAAGATTACCTATGTAAAAATATCAACAAGAATAGAATAAATAATTATGACACTTATACTCATCTCTCATTATGAAAAACCTCAGATTCTGAGGCAGCAGCAGCCATTCTATTTACAAGGAAGTGCAAATAGTCAAGTCACTAATACCACAGGTATTTGGAGTACTTGGCAAGAGGTACTCGGAGTATTTGGCAAGAGGTACTCACTAGGATTTAATCATAATATTGGAATTCTCCCCAACTCAAAAAGACTTCTTCAAACTCAAGGATTCTTGATTCATGGCCTGGGGTCCATGAATAGGCTCCAGGGAAGTACATAAATTTGTATAATAAATAGTGTGGGGACATGGATTTTATATCTTACAAAGAGTGTATATAGATTTTATCAGTTTTGCAAAGGGACTCATGAATTATTTTTTAAAAAGGAACAACTGTTCTGGGTTCTGACACAATGAAATCTTTTTATTCATTCTAGTTTTTCTGCTCTAAGGGTCTCCCTTCAATAAGTTTAACAAGGCCATATGAGAAAGATGTTTCAACACTGCCATCCACCTAGTCACCAATGACTTTCTCTTTCACTTATAAATGACCCTCAGTAGAGTACAGTTCATAATATCCCACCTCCGTTCTTAGTCAATGTTGGATGTGACTATTTGTATCTTTTGCAGTGACTGTATCTCAGTATTTTATTAGGATGGGTCTTTCCACAGCTGCCCAGAATTCTCATTCGTTTAGTATTTATCAAACAGACTACGAAATACTTTTCTAAGAAGAATCTTTTTCTCATGTTCTTCCTTTTTATTATCTCCATCTGCCTTTCAGACACAATATAATGTCAAAAAAAAAAAAAGGCAGCATCTCAGTAATGTTTCTGGTGGAAATGATGAGTTTAATGCAAATAAGAACAGTTTGCCTTTACAAAGCAACTGTGTCTCAGATTATTCTACATGTTCTCTCTTACATTATTTCTTTTATCACCAACATATAGCATAATATTTAATATCTCAGCTTTTGAAGTTACCAGCTTTGAATCCCAAATTTCCCAGTTACCATCTGTGTGACTTTGAGAAATTTTCTTAATTTCATCTGAAAACTGAGCCTAACAATATAGTGTCTATATCATAGTATACTGGGAAAAAATAAAATAAGAAAATGGGTATAAAGCACTAACACTGATATATAGAAATGTTTAGTACGTGGTAACTTTCTTAAAGATTAAAACATCCTATGTGTTACACCTAAAGAAATGTTTAATCTGCAGTAGGGCAGTTCTCATTTACAGGGCCAGGCCCAAGAGACCAAATTGACCAAAAGGATTAGACCATACAGTTCTAATGAGTAAGCAACAGGGGCAGTCCTGTGGGTGGAGTGGTTGGAGAGCAGGCAGCAGACAGAGCTCCAGGACAGAGCAGGTGCAGAGTTCCACCTCAGAGACGTGCAGCTTTAGGCTCTGGACACGCAGCTTCAGTAAGCAGAGTTCAGGTTTAGCATCTACTCCAACCACTTTTAAGAAAATTTATGAAATCTCAAGTAACTAACATACTGAAGGACTTTGTTTAATAAACAAAGCACAGTATCAGATTGTGTCCATCTAAAAAGATGACTTGATACTCGATGACTAGTTACTGGACTCCTAGGATCTTCCTGTCAAAGGCCATAATTGGCACAGAAGTGGGAGATAAGATTGGACCTGCAGGCAGGTGTTAAGTGGTCCCAGCTGCCAGTGGTAGAAGCCAAGTAGATCATTATTCCACAAGCATTTACGATTGGCTTTCCATTGCTGAAAATTAACAATAATAAAATATCTACACCATTGCCTTGGGGATTTCTACTAGTCCCACTTCACAAACCTACTATTGTTATCCTACCTGATCTCCATTATGGAGCATACATCTCAGAGCTGCTTCATATTCTCTGCCCTCTGGCTCTCTGGGCCTCATGTTTTTGGACTGTTTCTTACTAACCTAGATCAACTGACTTGGAAGTTGGATCACACTTCATCTTTGCACCAATTCTTTTTAAACTGACCTCTCACATTTTGGCCACACCTCTCAAGGCCTCAAATCTGGAACACAGACCCAAACTCTAATTCCTCCTAGGGAACAGGTAAAAAAAGTGTCCAGAAAAGGGCACCAAATTTGGAGGCAGAAAATTTTGATTAGAGTCTAAGCTGTGCCACTAACGAGCAATATAGCTTTGGATAATAACAGCTAAACATGGACTGAGCTCTTAATAATTAAATAACATTTAATCCTCACAAAACTCTGAGGTAAATTATATTATTATCTCCATTTTACAGTTGAGGAGACTGAGACACAGAGAGGCTAAATTTGTTGCCTAAGGTAATGAGGCTAGGATGTAGCAGGATTATTACTTAATGTCAAGCAGCTCAGGCTACCAAACTATATGCAACATGTCTTCATGTCCCTTCTTTCAGAGATGGAAACGCTTACAAAGCCAGCCTTCTGGGGTGAGGGGTTGTGAGCCTAGAACCCCGTAAAGTGTTAAAAGTGAAAATGGGATATGGACTCTGCGTGTTATACAAACAACGAGCATTTCTCTTTATTATTGTTTTCTCTTTATCAGTTTTAACTTTTTCAGTATTTTTACTACCCAGAAATCATGGTTTTGTGATTCTTCCTTTTTCTACCTTTAAAGAAATAGATTCTTTGTAATAAAAATTTATATATCTTCCTCCCTAATCACTTGCTTTGGCACATTTAGAGACAGAATGTTACTGTGTCTGATCTTCCCTACATCTTCTGCTGCGGGAATATTCTTTCCAGATTCATAATTTTATGACCATTCAAAAGAGCAATCTGTTATAATAGGACATCTCATGCACCAGCTCTGCTTTAAACCATTATTTAATTTTTCCAGTCTCCTAAAACTTTCACTTAATGTCTTTAGCCTTACGTTAATAGTTGTTCTTATTGTATAAATTGCCACCCTCTGTTGACATTTTTCTGGCTGTACACTCCTGCTTTCCAGCATTAGACCTTTAGACTACAACCTTCACTGCTTCGTCCTCTTCCTTTCATTCTTCTCATTCTTATTGACGGATTTTGTTTTGTTTTGTTTTTGCAGCTCTTTTCACTTTAATGGATCATTTCCCTCCCACTAGTTTGGAAAAGTAGACCAGTAGAATTTAAAATTACTACGGTAAAGAGATTCCCTAAAGGAACAATTCCCGTTGAGATGATATTTATACAATTTGACAGTTCTCAAAATTGCAAAATAGCCAGTAGTAACCAATGGACCCCAAAATGGAATGAGCATACTCCTGGGAAGAGAGGAGAAAGGAACATTAGAAAGGGCAGATCCAAACAGCTTACAAGGATCAGTGTTCTGAGGGAAGTGGAAAGTTCAGGGATACAAAGTGGGCTAACAGTCTTATCAATTCGAATCACTATTAGCAGAGACCAGAAAGATGCCCAAAGACAGAATCACCTATTCTATTGGTTAGGCTCACACTGCACCATAAAAGAATTGACCTTAGGTTAATGTTCTTAATCCTCTTCCCTGAATGAATACACCAAATATTCTTACTATTCTAACCTCTACTTTATGTTTTTAATATTACAATATTCTTCCCTTTCTGGAATATTTATAAACTTTTCATTCACTGTTACCAATCATTTTATCTGGCTCTTCTATTATGTATTTTAAGCATTCACTCATTTTCTCCCATTATTATCAGAATGAAAATAAACAGCTACTGTTATTTAATATATATCTAAAAGGGGAATTGCTAGGTTAGAAAAAGAGTCTTCAGTTTTAGGAGACATTTCCAAACACTTTCCCAACAGGTTGCACCACCAGCAGTAAATGAGAGCTCCAGTTGTTCCACATCTTAACCAACACTAAGTATGTCAGTTTTGTTTGTTTGCCATCTGGCATGCATTAGAGGTATCTCGTCATTATGATTTCAGGTTGCATTTTCCTACTTACTAACAGAGTTGAACTTATTTTCATAAGTTCTTTAATCAGTTGGATATCTTCTTGTGGAGTCCCTATTAAATCTTTTGCCCATTTTTCTACTGAGATAGTCTGATTTTCTTTATTGGCTCATGGGAGTTCTTTATGTATTATTTGCCAGATAAATGTAGAGCAAATATGTAATTCTGTGTCCGTTTCTGTATATAACAACCTTTGTCAAATGTATAGCAAATATCTTCTCCCATTCTGAGTTTGCCTTTTCACTTCTTATTGGTATCTTTTAGTGAACAACAATTACTAATTAAATGTAGTCTGATTTACCAATATTTTACTTAATGGCTAGTCTTTTTGTGTCCTGTTTAAGAAATTTCTGCCTAATTGAAGATCATGAAGATATCTCCTTTGTCATCCTCTGTAAGCCTTATTGTTTTACCTTTTACTTCTATATTAAAATTGACCTGAAATTCATTTTTGTATATGGTCTGATGGAGGGGTCAATTTTTATTTTTTATACATGTATCCAGGTAACCCAACAACATTTAATTTAAAACTTACCCTTTTCCCACTGCTCTGCAGTACCAGCTTCATCAGGCATCAAGTGTGGTCTATTTCTGGTCTCTGTTCTATTTGATTGGTTTATTAGTCTATCCTGACACCAATACCACAATGTCTTAATTATCTGATAGAGCAAGTCTGAAAAATGTTTTTTTTTTCTTTTTCTGATTTTTTTAACTCTTTTTAGCTTTTTCTGATATTTTAACTCTTTTAGCATTTTCACATGAATTTTGGAATCAAATTGTCAACATTTACCCAATTCTGGTAGAACTAACAACATTGATTCATAAGGTTTTATGTTCTTCAGCAGATAATCAGGCACAGCATTTATTCATGGCATGTCTCAACCAAAACTTTTTCTTATATACAACCAAGTATCCATTCAGCTTCTTTCTGTGTGTGCATTACTCACAGAGCACCTGTTTACACGTCCCTCCCTGATGTTTCTTGGGCCCTAATCTTCCCATTTGTATCTTTTTTTTTCTTTTCTTTTCTTTTTTTTTTTTTTTTTTTTTGAGACAAAGTCTCATTCTGTCATCAGGCTGGAGTGCTATGGGATGATCTCGGCTCACCGCAAACTCCAACTCCGTGGTTCAAGCGATTCTCCAGGCTCAACCTCCTGAGTAGCTGGTATTACAGGCATATGCTACCACATCCAGCTAATTTTTGGATTTTTAGTACAGATAGGGTTTTAACCTTGTTGGCCAGGATGGTCTTGATCACCTGACCTTGTGATCCACCTGACTGAGCCTCCCAAAGTGCTGGGATTACAGGTGTGAGCCACTGCACCCTGCCCCCCATTTGTTTCTAAAACCAGATTTGTAGAGAGGTAAGGCAATAGGTGTTTGACGATGATATTGTCCTCTAGCATCTAATCCTCTCCCCCTCTTTCCTTTTAATAAACATATTTGGTTAAAACTCCTGACTTCATTTTACAGGTTATTTCACCTTTTCCCCATATGTCAATGAAACAGCTGCCAAGAGATTGTTTAGACAAATCTTAAAAGTCTTTCTGAACTCAGAAATAAGAGCCTCAGAGCCAGAATCATTTCCCCTCTTCAACAACAGGACTGTGTTCCTCATTTCTTGAGCTAAAATGCCTGCTGTTAATTCACTTTTATCCTTAGCCTTTGACTGAAATTTCAGCATAAGTCTGCATTCTTTCTCCAAGGGAGGGAGAGGGAAACATTGGCTTTGGAGTCAGAACAACTTGGATTCAAATCCAGCTTTGATATTTAGTAGCTCTGCTTAGGGCAAATAGTTTGATGAGAGGATTTCATGAAATCATGTATTTCAAGCTTCTAGCATGGTGCCTGCTGCGTAGGAGATTCTTGTCAACTGCTACCTTTTCCTTTATTTCAGTCCAGTGCTCTTTCTTAAAAACATCTATAGAAATTATAATCTCTGTCTTTTGGTGCATGTTCAACTGTCTATCTTTATTCTTATCCCCATCATCATTCTCTACTGACCCACTATAAAATGTTACTATAGAATGTTTTATTAGTGTTTAACAATCTTTCTCACATACTCTTAGTTCTAACTTTATGTGCTTTTATCATTTGTTAATAAATATTTGGGTTTTTTACCTTTGTTATTTCTGTTCATAATTTGTTCCCCTTTTTTGCAGTTGGATATCTTTGTTGACTCTTACATTTGAAGCATTGGATTCACTGTGCCCAATGTCCTTAGGGCAGCCAATGTCCTCTGGACACTGCAGCCCTGCTTGTCAGTCACCTGAACTGACGCTTACTGCCCCTACTGGACTTCTCACTCCCACAGGTACCTCTGCATGTGCTCGGCACCTCCACCATGCTGCAGTACCTCTTGATTCTGCACCTCACCTACTGAAGCCACGGAGAGGCAAGAGTCACATTCTATTTGAAGCTACTTTGGGAGAATGTGTCTCCTTCCCTTTACTGAAACAACTCATCTGATGCAACCATTCAATCCTTCATTGGACATTTATATCATAAACAGTTTTTAGTGAAAACAGCTCTTTCCTTTTTTATTCTGCATCCAGGAACATATCTCTGAAACAAGTATCAAGACAAACATAAAAGAATCCCGTCCCTCTGATGACTGAGGCCATGGTTGGATTACCTCATCTGGCTGACTTTTTCTTCCCTTAGGATGGGCTAGTTCCAAAAAGAATCCTAAATTTCTCTTACAAACAAGCACCTGGAAGGCGAATTCCACCAGATTCCCAGAGAGGCTCAGATATGTCTAAATTAGCTACGACTAAGAATGAGCTTCAGCTAGAACCCCATAACACTGTCAAAGGTACCAAAAAAAACTATCTTTCTATATTACATTTATACACACTGAGTCTAGGAATGTGGCTTTATGTTTTTTTCTTCATAAAATACAGTTGGAATCCCCTCCCAGTCTATTCTTCTGATAACATATGGGGAAGATGACTTGACCTTTAATAATTTTTTCCTTTCACATTTTATTTAGAGTCATACATATGTACTTATCTGATCTTATGTCTTCACCAAAATATAAATCTTCCAAACATGATTACATTTTTCAGACATTCATACTGTGGTTTGAATACAGAAAATTCTTACCCTTAAGACTTTCCTCCCTTACTGATCAGCAAAAATTGCCACAAATCCAGGTCTTTCATGCACAGCACATTTCCCTTTTGGTATTCAGCCTTGTTCCTTGCACCAAGTCACATACTGATGTCTCTTGTCTCAAATCCCCAAGGTCTCTTAACGCTCTCTGTGCTCTGCAGCCGAGAATTACAGCATGTTCAGATCAGAGGGGACTATACTAATCAGGAAATTCAAATGCTTCAGAATGCACATGAGGAAATTGAGACGAAAAGCTGAAGAGACCTGCCCAAGTCCACACAGGTGGAAATACCTTCATCAGCACCATTTTATCTTATTTATTCATTGATTCTCAGAAGTGCTATCATATTCTTAAATAATTTGTTGCTGTCATAGAAGAGTACACTTTTTTTTTTTTTTTTTTTTTTTTTTGCAAAATTTTGTTCTCTAGAGTACACTCCCCTTACTATAATTTGGTAATTTGTTTTTTGCTCAGGATGTGGTTAAAGCAAGCACATTTATAAGGCAAATCAGGTAACCTGACATAATACAACGCATTACAAAGCCAAACATTAAGGAGTCTTCAGGAACCTTGAGGGAAGACACAAATATTTCTCCCACTTGACTCCACCCTATCTGGCTAGAATTCTAAGGCTGTGATACAGGAAGTGGATCTTCTCGTCCTTCTATTAGGATGAGACTTGGAATCCAAGTTGATGTATAAGAGATATAAAATGTTTCTCATCCTTCACCACTCAGAAATACCATTGAAATCCACAATCTCTTCTAATTCTCCAGTTCTTTCACTACACAAATGGAACAAGGCAGTAAGAGTTCCACTAAAAACTATTTAGAATTATCCATATTACCATTTTCTTCCTTTATACACATACTTGTAGACTTATTTATATGAAGATTTGATTGTCATAATAATACTTTTCTTTTGTTAAAACTGTTAAATAAATTTACTAAATTGAAAGTCACACTCTTTATTATCATTTAATATATAGTTGGGAACTTGAGAAAAGCATGGTCATGGTATTAAACTAAGCCGAGGACAGAGACCCCAAATCTTGTCCTTGTTTCATTAAAACCAACTATTTCTATTTAGTTGACAAGTGATTAAACAAAAACAAGGACAGAGATCTCAAAATCACACCCTAATTCTTTGTTTCATTAGAACCAATTATTTCTATTTATTTGTTTATCCCACGCTAATTTATTGTCAACCAACTTATGTTATTCAAGGACTACGTGAAAATTCATGCTGATAAAAGAGATGCATTCACAGTTTTCAAATCAAGGACTTTGCTGGGTTTCTGAATCAAGAAATACTGCATGGCATTTTTGACTTGATATAGTTAGCACATCATTGTTATATATTCATCCAAGCATCACCTACTTCACTGTTAGCTGAAAGAGAACAGAAAAAAATAACATATTCAGAGCATGCTATAAAATAAAGACAGGATCATCCTTTATTCCCTAACATTGAAGAAAAACTACCAAGAGTGAAGGAAAGAATGGTGCCATGCATGCCATCACTAAGCTAGAAATTTGTTCAAAGCCAAATCCCAGATGCAGACTAAATAAGCTAACTATTTAGTTGATTCTAACAGTATGAGGAAGGAAGTAAATATTTGTATCCATCCAGTGCCACTGAGCTCTGATTTTACCAAATCATACATTTACAGTTCCTGCCATTAAATCATGGGTCTCCAGAACAAAATATGCAATCATTATAAAGGGCCTTTTAAATCATTTAAAAATCAAGGACTTGAACTTTATCCAAGTGAGCACAGCACTCCTAATTATCTATTCTGAGAGTTGAACTTCTTTGGAAAATAGGTTATATGAGGTAATCCACACACAGCAAGGTTCACTGAAAAATGCAGGTGTAAGTCTGGTTAAAAAATGCAGCTTTTCATAAATCAAACACTTAAACCTCTTCAAAAATCTAAACACTATTTAATATAAGCAAAAACAAGAAAATGCTTAACTCATATTAGGTAGCCTGTAGATTGGAAGATGGCATGACATAATGGAATGAGCTGCAAGTTCAGCATTTATAAACTATCTCCACAGAAATTAATTTTGTCACTGTGAGCAACTCAATTAATCTTATAAATTGGTGGAGCACCCTGAAATTCAGCAGTATGAAAAAATAACAGTAGCTTGATTGAACCCAGCTGACAAGTGGAATCAATGAAAATAGTTACAAGACAATTTAAGAAATTGTGGCAGAAATAGTAACTCAGAGTTCAGAAGATGGAAGCACAGGGGTAAACAAGCAATAAACCTCTAAGTAATGGGTTGGAAAGCTGGAGAAGAGGAAAGGTTCTCTGAATTCCTTTGAGCTTTGCTATTTGTCATGTGGTTCATGACTAATGGACATCATATGCTCTAGGCCCAGATGGTTTCACTAGTAAATTCTTTCAAACACTTAAGGAAGAAATAATACCAATTCTGCATGTTTTTAAGGACTGATAGAAAATAGACAAAAACGTAGGACATTCCAAGTAATTTGAAGAGGCAACATCACCCTGACCAAAATCAGACGAAGACAAAGAAATTACAAGGAAACTACTGACCACTATGCATTGTAATCATGAACAAACATACAAAAAGAACTCAACAAAATATTAACAAATCAAATTCAGCAATGTATAAAAAATAATAATACATCATGACTGGAGTAATAAGACATAATGACCCATATAAACATCATGGAGTTTAAATGGGAAAAGCAAGGTTGGTTCAATATTTTGAAAATATGTCAATGTCATTTATCATATGAACAGACTAAAAAATGATCTGAACAGAGGCAGAAAAATTATTTTTACAAAATACAGCATTTATGCATGATTAAAACTCTAAGAAAATTAGGCATAAAAGAGTATGTTTTGAACTTGATAAAGGGCATCTGCATAAAACCTGAGCTGAAGTCAAACTTACTGGGAAAAAATAAATCCTTCTCCTTAAGATTAAAAATAAGGCAAAAATGTCCTCTCCTCCCATCCCTAACCAATATCATACTACAGGTCCTACCTAGAATAATAGACCAAAAAAAGAAATGAAAGGAATATGTTATAAAAATAAATAAAATTTTCTCTATTCTTAGAAAACATGATTATCTATGTAGAATTTCACAAAGTTTACCCAAAAAGTTACTAGACATAAGAAGTCTATTTAGCAAGACTGTAGGATACCAGAGCAATATAAAAATAAAAACTATGTATCTACATGCTAGTAATGAACCATTTGACATTATAATTTTAAAAGTACCATTTACAACAGCAATATAAAACATAAAATACTTAGATATAAATATAACGTACAAAATCTGTAAGCTAAAAACTATAAAAGTTTAATGAAAGGGCAAAATTGAAAGACTTATGCATACTACCTGATTTTAAGATTTATTATAAAGCTACAATAATAATAATGTGGTCTCTGCAAATAAATAGATACATCGATCAATTAATTAGAACAGAGGGTCTAGAAACAGGTCCACCCAAATGTCAGCTGATTTTTTTCTAATGTGCCAAGAAATTCAGTGGAAAGATGGTAATCTTACTGAAAAGTTGTGCTGGACCTAAATATAAACCCTAGAAGAAAACACTGGAGAAAATCTTTGCAACCTTGTGCTTCACAAAAATTTTTTAGAAGACTGAAAATATAAATTATAGAAGAAAATTAATAAATTGGACTTCTTCAAATTTGAAAGCTTCTACTATTCTAAAGATAACTATAAGAAAATTAAGAAACAAACCACAGACTGCAAAAATATTTGCAAAACACATTTCTGAGGACAGATATCCAGAATAATTTTTTAACTCTCATAACTCAGTAATAAGAACACCTATAATTCAATAAAGAATATTTTAACAGATACTTCAACAAAGAAGATATAGAGGTATAAGGTAAACACAGGTGATCCACATACTAATAATTTAAAAATTGCAAATTACAATCATAATAGGACACTAATATACAACTATTATAATGGCTAATTTTAAAAAAAAGTAGCAAGTATCGGCAAGAATGAAGATAAATTGGGACTTTTATACTTTGTTGGTATGAATGCAAAAATGATACAACCACTTTGAAAAACAGTTTGATAATTTCTTATAAAATTAAACACACACATACCACAAGACCAGAAATACCACTCCTAAGCACTTACCCAAAGGAAGTACAAACATATGTCCTTAAAGTCAATTAAAAAATGTGTATACAAATAATATTTTATTTATAATTGCCAAAACAATTTTGCTGGAAACAACCCAAATAACTATCAACCGGTGAAAAAACTGTGGTATGTTCATGTAATGAAATACTACTCAGTAATAAATAGAACAAACTACTGACACATGCAACAACAAGGATAAATCTCAAATGCAACATGCAGAGTCAAAGAAAACTGACTCCAAGAATACGTACTATATGATTCCATTCTTATGACATTCTGAAAAAGGCAAAACCATCGCAACTGAAAACAAATCAGTGGATGCCAAAACACAAGGTGAGGGTGAGAAGGGTTGACTACATATGAGCTTGAGAGAATTTTCAGGAGTGATAGAAATGCTCTACGTCTTGATGGTGGTAGTGCTTACATGACTCATGGTGAGATCAGAACATCTTGTGCCAGAAAGGAAGTATCAGTCAATTACAAAGATCCAGCAGAAGGACTCAGGAGCCAGCTTCAAGAGGTTTCCACTGGTCAAATGTGGAACATTCTGAGTATTCAAATTAATTACATCATAGACCATTGATTATAATAGGAATCCAAAGCTCATACTGAAGAAAGGGAAGGAAGATGGGAAAAAAGAGAGAATGCTCTGCTTTCTATCAAATTCCAGCTAATAATTATAGAAGAAATGATAGAATTTTAAAAATCACCATTTGGCAACCATCTTAAAATAACTAATTCAGACAAAAATCAACATCTAAAAATTGTGAAAACTTTAGTCACTACTATATATCACATAAAACAGGGACCCCAACACAGTGTCCCCATTCTGTTAGGAACCAGGCTGCACAGGAGGTGAGCAGAAGGTGAGTGAGTATTATCGCCTGAGCTCTGCCTCCTGTCAGATCAGCGATGACATTAGATTCTCATAGGAGCTCAAACCCTATTGTGAACTGCGCATACGAGGAATCTAGATTGTGTGCTCCTTATGAGAATCTAACTAATGCCTCATGATCTGAGGTGGAACAGTTTTATCCTGAAACCATTCCCTCTCTACATCCATGGAAAAATTGTCTTCCACAAAACCAGTCCCTGGTGCCAAAAATGCTGGGGACCACTGATCTAAAAGATTATTACTGGGTGAAAGTTTTATAAGAAACAAAATATTTAATGAGGCTCAAAGTATCTCCCACAAAACGCATATTGATTATTTTTAATAAGTACAAAATATTGCTTAATGAACTACAGAGTAGAAAAACCAAATTGACACTAACTTAACCAGTAATGACACAAATGGAAGTTATGTGTTTCCTAGTACAATACACTGTGAAGAAAACAGTACCCCTTCTGTAATATACCTGCCAGAAATTTATATTCTGAATCACAGCACAAGGAAACATTAGACAAAGCCAAACTGAGTGGCATTTTACAAAATAATCAGCTTGTACAGCTTTAAAATATCTACATGAAGAAGTAAAGAAAGGCTGAAGAGTCACTACAGATTAAAGGACAATGAAGATACATGGCTATTGAATGAAACTCTTGATCCTGGTTTCTGGACCAGAAAGGAAAAAGGGGAAATTAAAAGTTTTGTTTTTGTTTTTGCCCTTGTATTTTTTTTTCTCCTTCTTCTTCTCCTTTGTGTCTGCTTCTACAAAGGACATTATTGGAACAAATACTGAAATTTTCATGGGGTTTGTGAGTTATAAAATAATATTGTATCAATGTCAATTTTCTGATTTGGAGATACATACATTGTGGATGAGTAGGAAATACACACTGCTTTATTTAGGAGTAACAGCATCACATCTGCAACACATTTGCACATGGAAATTAACAATAAACATTTGAAATGGAAGATAGATGGTAAATAGGTAAAAAGAAAAAGCAAATGTGCTAAATATGTTAATAGTTGCGGAATTAGGATGAAGGTTGAACAAGATTTCTGTGTACTGTCCTTGCAACTTTTCTGTAAGTTTGAAAGTATTTCAAAATAAAAGGTTTAAAAAGAAAGAGTATTATATTCCCCGTCTCTTCCTTTTTTTATGTCTTGAATTCCACAGAAATACAAAGGACCAGTTAGAAATATTCATTACTGTATTCTTCCTTTATATTTTCCTATAGTTTTTCAAATTTTAAATGGGTTAAACATTGCAATGTTAGGCAAAAAAAAAAAATCACTTTTATGAAAGCCATGAAGATTGTACAATCATGTTTTTTCATTTATGTGATCATTACAGTCTCTTTAGCTTGGTCACAGTTCAGAGTTGTAAATACATCCGGGCTTGTGACTCTCTCATAAAATCTATTTAGTAAGGTTTTCCTTGAATAACATGTACTCAAGAAAGTCTTTTGACCTGACACCATCCAGCACTGGAATAAAAAATACTTTGCTGCTGAAATATTTGAAAACCCACAGTCATTTAGTGATAGATATGTGTATACTTGAACTAAAAGTATGAGCCTAGTTTTTATGAGGTTTGTGGGTATATAATTACTAGTATTAAATTATGTGTTCCATGTTGACTTACCATCGTATTTATTATTGCTATTAAAAATGCTGACTGCTATAGGTGACATGGTCTTCTTATTATAATACATAGCCTTTATCTAAAATAAAGCACTCTTATTTTCTCTTTCCATGACCTTTGTGAAAGAAGTCTAATAAACTTTATAGACTTTTTAGTGGTGGACACATGTTGGGAAGGAAACCTCAGTACTGATTTCTTCTGAAATGAACATAGAGACCGAAGTTTGCAATGTGATTTTAAATCCACGGAAACTAATTAAAGAGGAAAAAATGTTGGTCTAGCTATAAAATTCAAAGTGTTGCTTTATTCTGAATTACTGGACATACCCACAACTGGTACAATAAACAACCAAAAATAGAAGAAATTGAGAAAGTTAAGCTGGTTTTTAACTTTCATTGTTTTGCATTTTCCTTTGTTGTTGTTTAGTTTACCAGATCCATTCAAGTGTGAAACTTCTTACACGACAGGCAATAAATATAAAGTATCGATGTTCACAATGTAGAAAGAGATGAGCTATGCTTGTAGATGCCCTCCTTTATACTCAGTCACAGACTGCCAAGCAAATGGTGTGTACATTCTTAGAGAGAGAGGGAGTTGCAGATCATACTGACCATTTTTGAATGCCAGTCAGACCTGCAGCAGGCCCTCATCCCACCACAACCACCACATTGTCACCTCTACAAAGGCTGTGATGTGCCTTTTAAAGAACAAGATAGACATCGGGTTGTCTTGGGGAAAATAAGTAAACCTATGAATGAGTGAGGCTGTGTCACTTACCTTCCTTTCCTCTTCAATTCACAAGAGTAAAAAAAATTTAAAAGGCAACATGTACTTCAGAAGGCATCAACAATCAGACCAACAGGTAGAACAGTCCCTAGTGGGTTTGTAGAGAAAGGAATTGTACATTTTCACAATAAGATGAAAACCTTTCAGTCAACAGAACGTTGCTCAAAGGCCAGCAAGCATAATCTTTTTTATTTCCAGTCTAGCCTGAAGCAGGCCTCTATGAGTCCCTAGGCTGTACTTCATGAAGGAGCCCTTGCCATTTCATTACAAACTGAGTTTTCATTCATTTGGAAAATATGTCCACTTTCTAACTGCAAATCAAAAGAAAAGGCATAGTCATAACAGAGAGGGGGAAAGTGTGTCTTACTTAAAATTTTTTAAAAATTAAAAGCAATGCCTCATCTCCCAGGACCCTGTCAGACCAATCAATGTTACTGGGCAATAATCAGCCTCTCTGCACATAGTTTTAAATAAAATCTTGCTCTAAGACTGAGTTTTCAGAGTACTGCCTAGTCCATGAACTGATGCGTTCAAAAATCACATGCTCTATTTAAAAACACAATAGAAACTACTACTACCATTTCCAGTTTCACTGTATACAGAGATAATGTGCACTGGAGTAAAGGGATACAATGACAAATTCTAGTTTTTAGCAAAATAAGTAAAACAATAATTAATTGTTACCATCTGGTTTTAGTTTCCTGGTAGCACAACTAGCTGCCTGTATTTTAACCATCTAACACAACTTTCTGTAACAAAATTTTAAAAAGTTCCATATCCTGAGTTTTAGTTCTCTGTGCTGTGATAAACTATGTAGTCCTTAAAACCTAGATGACACTGCTGTGAACTGATCTAAGCCAATTTGGTTTTGTACAACTCTTTGTTGTAAAATCTGGAAGTCAGTGAAGGCGTTGAGGGTTAGCTATTCCCCACAACTTCATTGGTTTTAACTGAAGCAAGTTTCAAACCAGATTTTACCCGACATATGGGCATTGGCTTAATAAACAGGCACAAGAGTTCCTTCACAAACTCAGTGAAGTCTCAGCTCTGTCCTTCCCAATGTCCTTGCATGAAAAGTTAATGCAGTCAATTCTGGCTGATTTGCATGGCCCAGTGCAAAACAAAAACATGGGGCTCCTTGTTCCAAATTATTAAGAATTTCAAGAAAGTGACAGCATTAAACCAAGCATAGATCCCTTAATTAAAAAGGATCCCTTTAAACCCAAGATACCTTGGGTCATATGGGCATATGAAGCTGGCGCTGCCCTCAGAACAGACACAAGAGTCCAGAGACCAGATTCTGTTCCCTTATAGTCAGAATCAGAGTCAGGCAACAAAAACTCACCTAAATCAGTGACTGGAGAAGGAACTGAAATCAAGCCTGAGGTTCCATCCTTCACTGGAAAAACTTACGATATCACTGGATTATTATATCCTATTAGGACAAGTATGAGAAATATCTCTAAAATATTTTAGCCAATCCATATATACTAAATACCTTTAATTTTATCACTGACAATCTATTCCTAAGATTCATCTTGCTGTTATCAAGCTACTAGTTACAAGGAAAACCCCATTTCTGATATTTAATATGCTCATTAGCAAAGTCAAAGACAGATATTGATACAAATTACTGAAGTGCTTAAAATACCCACCACTGGGTAATAGAATTCTCACTTAAAATGTAGAAAATAATCCCCAAACAGAGCCTTCCTGATTAAGGCATCAGACTGTTTTAGAATGAGGCTTAACCTAACTGGTACATACACAGTCACTCTGTCTAGAAGCCTGCATACATCACAGTCATCACAAAAGACAATGACTTCCAAAGCCCATGGGCTGCAAAGAAAAGCAGATACTAGAAGGCCTGTAACTAAAACTGACAATTCCCCAACAGGTAAGTGTTTCTGTCTTTTCCAGTCCCATCAGAATAAAGTTGGGCATATCTGCCAAAACATCACATCAGCTGTTAGGATGCAGTTGCAGGTAGAGAAACAAAGTACCAAGGAAAGAATGGAGGGGAAGATTCTTTTTAAGCTTGTTTTCCGATTGGATTAAACATACCCTCTTACCTTCAAAAAATTTATAGAAGATGAATGAAACTTCTTGTCATTTTAGATTTAATATTCAACATTTAATTTAATCAAGAGAATGCTTTGTTTCAAACTATTAGTAGTCACAGGAAAAAAAAAAAAACGTGAATATGTGTCTGAAACCTCACCTCTAGTCAAGAGCTGCCAAATAAAATAGTGATAATTGAGAGGAAAGGGGGAGGAGGAAGGTAGATGGAGGAAGGAAGTAGAAGAGGGAATAGGTAAAGAAGTTCTAGGAAAAGGGATAAAGGAGAAAAAGGGGAAGGAAAGAGAGAAAGGAGAAGAGAATAGCTGAGAGTGGAAGATGGTCTTTAAGAACTCAGAAAAAAAAATTAAAACGTCTTAAATTGAGAAGCAAGCATAACATTAGCTATTAAATTAAGACTAGAATAAGAGACAAATATAGTCAATAAAACTTCAGTGAATAATATTGCCCCTATTTGAAATATCCTTCATTAAAGAAAACTTTCCCATTCTTCCCCCTATTTCTATCTCTGCCCCAATTTGTGTTTGAACCTGACAGATATGGGAATCTGACATTGAGCTATCACTATAAGTATCACATACTCACATTTTTTAACTCCAAAAGCTACTGCTGCTAGAATCCCTAAAGGTAGCTTTCCTGTGGAGCCTAATACACATTCAAAATTAGAATAACCTGGCCAGGTGCAGTGGCTCATGCCTGTAATGCCAGCACTTTCAGAGGCTGAGGTGGGCAGATCACAAGGTCAGGGGATGGAGACCATCCTGGCCAAAATGGTGAAACCCTGTCTCTACTAAAAATACAAAAATTAACTGGGCATGGTAGTGTGTGCCTGTAATGCCAGCTACTCAGGAGGCTGAGACAGGAGAATCACTTGAACCAGGGAGTCAGAGGTTGCAGTGAGCCGAGATTGTGCCACTGCACTCCAGCCTGGTGACAGAGCAAGACTCCGTCTCAAAAAAAAAAAAAAAAAAAAGGAATAACCTATGTCCTTTAAATTCTTTTTTTCATTAATTTTAAAATTTATATATGTTGATCATTGTTTTAATTTCCATACAACGTATATATGCACTGAAACATCACAGTGTAATCACATAAATTCTTGAGATGGTAATTTAGTTAATATTTTTCCATTTCAACCCACTGTTCTATACTCTGCTTTGTGCTGTCAGGATATGTGTCTGCAAACCACATTTCAGCTTTGCTGGCTGATTCTCAGTTAGGCTTTGTTAATGGGAGCATTAGATGGAGGATTCAAGGTTGGAGCTATAGCAAAACATCACATTGTACTCCATAAATACATACAATTATTATTTGTCAACTCAAAATAAAATTTTTAAGAATAGAGAAGAAACTGTTTCTTCCTGTTCGTGTGCTGTTCCTGGCAGCTTAACCCTGGCAATGACCGTTCACTCTGGCAGTAGCAGAGTGGCATCAGTCATTTACACTTCTAGCTTTTCCCACATTTCCCACAGCAGCCTGTTCAGAAATGCCAGTACCTGCCAGCCAGAGGTCTGAGTCCCAGCTCCATAGCTTCTTCCCTTGATTCCCCAAGCCCTGGGAGTAGTAGCTGCTTCCTGCAATGAATAATTCTGCAATACCGAGTTTTCCTTTTTTGCCTTTTCAGTGCTCCAATACCTATTTAACACTTTTTATATTAATCCTCTGTTAGAATTACTAGTGTGGTTTTTATCTCCTCACTAGACCTTGACGTATACAGCTCCTTCTCATCAAAGAAATACATTTTGTATATGATAATCATTTTTGAAATTTAGCAATCTCTCTACCCCATAGAAACCATTTATACCATAACAGACAGTGCTTACGCAGTTAGGACAAAGGTAGATATTTTAAATAGCTAGATTAAAATTAAACAAGAATGTACAGTTTTAACATTACTACAGGTAGATAAATAAATGCAATTATGGTGAGAAAAATGATGGAGTGGCACCTAAATTTGTGATGTTTGTCCCTAGTTGATGAAACATGACATCGTTTTGCCCTAGGACTGAAGCAAGTTATTACCTATGCATGAGGCTATATAACTTGCTTCTGATCTTCAGAACTTAACAGTTGTCAGCATAACCCTCCTCTGGGATGCTAGACCCAAAATTTAAAGAAAAATTTTCCCTGTCTTTCTCCTGCCTCCTCCTCTGTCTCCCATGTATATGTCCCTCTGACCAGAGATTTCTTATAAGATTTGGCAATTAAACAAACCTTCCAGAAGCCCCAAGCCAAGAACAAGAGGATAAATAAAGTGAAAATTCCAAAGATTGAGAATTAAAGCCTTAGCCTTGGAAAAAGGGGAGAAGTGGTTCACCCGGAACAAAAATAAAACCCCAGAGTCAGTCAATTAGATTTAAAGAGAGATTTGGGAAGTGCAGGTGAAAGGAGTGGCTCAAAAAAAATAAAAATAAAAAGAGAGACAGACTGTTCACCCTTTACATCTTTGTGGGTCAAGTTTTTATATACATTTCTCTACTTGACCCTCATTACAACCTGCAGAAGCACTTAATGACCAATTTACCCATGATCACACAGCAAATAAACAGTAGCTCTCGATCGATTAAAACTCAGATCTATCTAACTCCACAATCTCTGCTCTTGACACTATTCAATACTGCATCCTGTTGGGAGGAGACAAAGGCAATTATAAGGGATAATGTAGGAGTGAGACACTGATTATCAGTGTTTATCAGCATTATCAGCATGATGGAGAGAGGGGCTGCAGGGATAGATGGTAGATAGGTAGACAACAGACAGACACACAGGCAGACAGATAGATAGATAGATAATTACATCTTACTTACCTCTCTGTTCCTGATCTTAGACCAGCTTAAATGCACCTTCTGGTCCCCTCAATGGACAGCACAATAAAAGATCCAACCCAACATTTCCAGATGTAGGAAATTATCCAATGCGTCAGTGCACCAAAGATGGTGTCTTTTCATGATGCTCAAAACCAGGGAGCTCTAGCAGAAACTGAATTCTATTGTCACAGGCCCATTATAAATTTACAAAGTTAAGCTCTTACATAATATTCAATCATTCTTTCTGAAAAGTTCATAAAATATTTCACAGTTCTTCAGCATATGGATAAATCTTTCATAGCTGACAGAAATAGATAGAAATAAGCCACAAGACAAGAGGAAATAGACTACAATAAAATCGTCAATATTTCCCAGGTGCCATTTCAAGAGAAAGTGTGATGCAAGGAAACTCTAAGCTGTGAGAATTCTTTCTATGCTTTTAAAAATCACCCCTTTAAAATGCACATTTGGTCAGAAACTCAAAATAGAACCATTTAAAATTAGTAGTATTAAATACAAACTGAGAATGGGGAAATATCATAAATGTCTTTCAGGGAAATAAACAGCTACAAATTAGCAAAAGAAGCATGTAAAGCAATTATATAAATGAGGTTTTCATTCTGAGCTAATGACTTGAGTGAGGTTACAAGTGGTTGGCTGTGAGTGAAAGAAAAACAGAAAGGGGAACTCTGTGTCTCTTGTATGTGGTAATCCAGGGTGCATATGACTCTACAGAGAGGAATTACTTGATGTTGTTGCATAACCAAATAACCCTCACAGAGATGTCCTGAGGCTACACCACAGCTTCCCATTTCCCTGCTCTGGGATCTTCTGATACGTAAATTCTCCCTAAGCTAATTTTGCCTGCATTGACATTACGTGAGCACTTTGTTTTGTTTTATTTTTGCATTCCAAACTATACATCTGTCTTTGGAGTTTTTTTTTTTTTTTTTTTTTTTTTAGGCCTCCTCTTAACCTGCTGGTCTCACACTAAATGTGCCACTAGAGGATGGGAATACAATGTCTCTACTTTGCATGTTTCCTATTTGGTCCATCAGATCATCAGATGTCACATGAGGCATAAATCTTGGCAGAATTCAGTGAGTTTCATATAAACTTTAAAATTATATCTCAAATAAAATAATATAGACTTATTCTTCAGAAATCAGGGAATCCATCATGTGACACAATGTAACAGCTCTGAGACATTAAAAGAGTTTGAATGAAGGTGGTAGCACTTAGAATGAAAATAATAATAATAGGCAAGCTTTATTGAGGACTTACTGTCCTGCGCAGTCATCCGAGGTCATAACATACATTATCCTTTAATCTTCAAAATGATTATGTGAGATAATATGCTAATAATATTACCTTCCCCAATTTACAAATGAGGGACCTGAGGATCAGAAGCCTAAAAACATTGCCCAAAGTCACAGAGCTAGATCATAGCAAACTCAAGCAGTTTGTCTCCAGAGGCCACACCCTTAACAACTCTGCACATTTCCTCTCAGTATGGGGAGAAAGAGCAAGAAATGCCACTTAGGTGGATTGCACCTAATGGCAACTAACTATTAATAGATACAGAAAATGGAAGAGGGGTAAATATGACTCCAAAGTTAGAGGACAAGAAGAATGCTGTCACCAGAGGAAATGAAGAGAGTTTGGGGAATGCTGTGTTTAAGTTCCAGCAGAACTACCAAGCTGAATTCTTAAGCAAACATCTAGACATACTTATTCAGAGCTCAGAGGGAAGGCCTGAAATAGATATTTGGGAGTAATCTTCACAGCGGTGATATGTAGAGATAAGAAGTGGGAAAGATACCCAAGGAAAATAATGAGAAACAAGATATATAACCTTAGTGAATGTTTCCATTGAGATGGTAGAAATAATGGTAGAAAACTGGGACAGGGCTGTAGTTCAGTAGAAAGAAAACTTTAGAGGGCAGAGGTCAAATACTCTATAAGACAGAAAAATGAGAACTGAGATAGTCTTCCGCATTTGACATTAAGAAGGTACGTCAAGAACTTCAAGACAGTCGTTTTATTTAGTGGTAAATATTTTTATTTTATATGCAATATAGATAAAGGCAGAGTAAAAGATATATTCATCAAATCTATAGATGTCATAAGGAAATAAACATTAATGTCAAATGAGTAAACAATGAAAAAAGTATTTAATGTACTATAAGGATAAGCCAAAGTTCACATAATAAAATTTAGCAGGGAAAAGAAAATATTGTATATAGTCCAGAAAATACATTTCCCACAAAATCTATCAGTAATTCATTTAAAATTTTTTTAATTAAAATTTTATTTTATTATAAAGTGACTACAATCACATTATGAAATATTTATTCAAATAGATTTTTAAAACCAAGAAAAATAATCTTATATAATTTCAACACCCTAACAAGATCAGGGTCAGCATTGGTAGGTTTATTTATAAGTCTTTGGTTCCATCTATGTGTTTTATGCAGGGAAGCGATGTAGGGAAGAAACAATTTTATATACGACTTTTTTCACTTAACATTATATCACTTGAAACTTATATCCTATAACATTATATTCATATTTATATGTCTTAATGGCTATATAATAATTTTCCAACTAGTTAATACACCAAAATTTGATTACCCAATCCTCTAATTTTTTTTTCTTTTTTTTTTTTGAGATGGAATTTCACTCTTGTTGACCAGGCTGGAGTGCAGTGGTGTGACTGAACTCAGGAGGCACAACCTCCTTCTCCTGGGTTCAAGCAATTCTCCTGCCTAAGCCTCCCGAGTAGCTGGGATTATAGGCATATGCCACCGCACCCAGCTAATTTTTGTATTTTTAGTAGAGACGGGGTTTCTCCATGTTGGTCAGGCTGGTCTTGACCTCCCGACCTCAGGTAATCTGCCCACCTTGGCCTCCCAAAGTGCTTGGATTACAGGTGTGAGCTACCACGCCCAGCCCCAATTCTCTAATTTTTTAGAGGATTTTAAACAGTATTTTTAACATCATTTAACATTATTTGTTTTCAATTTTTCATTTGGGATGCAAAATTATACTGACTTTGTGAATCCAGTTGGGATAATTTTAATATTTTTTATTTGCAAATGTTACATGGAGTCACCTATAAAAACAACATAGATCCCCAATCTCAAGAAACAATTCCTTAACAGCACTTCTAAATTTGTTCGCCATTTGTTGAATTTTTTTCAAGTCTCTAATTTACTACTTAAGTTTTGGTTTCTCACATTATCCCAGGATTTTTCCCATTTAATTTTGATTCTATAGATTTATTAGCCTAGAACTGTATTTTGCAGGAGGCAATAATTTTTTTCTATAGAGGGGCAAATGGCAAATATTTTAGGTTTTATGATCTATACCACCTCTGTCCGACTAATAAACTCTGCTGTTATATACAGAAACAGATTAGGTAATCAAATGAGAATGGCTGTATTTCAATAAAATATTATTTGACATAAATTTAAATTTTTTATTATTTTCAATGCCATTTTTGACATATAAATCTGTAAAAATCATTCTAAGCTCATATTCCTTCCAAGGTGAAGGTCATACTGCTGTCTGACTCCCTCTACCACTCAGAAAGAAATAGTCTCTAATGGCCCTATTTAGATTGTAGAGATAACATGTGCCTTTTCCGGGCATGCGACTCTGAACTTTTTCCAAGTAACCCAAAAAGTTGTCAGTTTTGAGTGGCACTCAGAACAAGATACAGCAACGCAATTTTTCCAGGATGACCTGCAAGCTGCTCTGAGACTTGGGTTATACGATCCGGTTAAACCACAGGTGCTTCAAGTCTCTTTGGCAGCTAGGAAAGCTGTACAGAGCTTTTATCAGGCCTTTATAAGTAAATCATAGCACAGACCTGTTAGATCTTAAGCAATGGTCTACCTTCCTCTGGAGATCATGATTCTCCTTTTGTCATACTATAAGGCCTTAGTAGAGGTGAATACTTGATCATCAACCATAAAGTTACCATGTGACCTGAGATTCCTATTCTGGATTGAGTGTTGTCTGAATCATCACACCATAAATTTGTGCCTGCACTGTAGCATTAATCATCAAACATAAGTAGAATGTACAAAATCAGGCTTGAGAGGTCCTGAACCTACAAGTCAGTTGCATGAGCAAGTGACTCAGATATCCATGGACCCTATTCCTGCTACATTATCTCCTCTCCTCTCCTGCAACCTGCATCTGTGTTCTCATGGGAAGTGCCTGTGACCAGTTGACTGAGGAAGAAAAAAATTGGCTAGGTTTAGAGATGGTGCTACATGATATGCTTGTAATACCCAAAATAGACAACTACAATCCCACAGCTCACTCTAGAGAGACCATGAAAGAAAATCAGGAAGTTGCATCTTCTCAATATACATGATTTCAAACAGATATGATTGTTTGTGCTGCCTGGAAAGAGAGATTGCCAGTGATGTATACCATTTCATGAATGGAGGCTGATAGCTTTCCTAGCTGCCCAGGAACTTTCTACAACTCAAAAAATGCAGAGCCCCAGAGGCTTCTCCTCACACTATCCATTCTAACAATGGATTATACCTTCCAGAACCCCATGTCCCAATGCCTGTCCCCTCCACCAGAGGCTATGCTTCATATGCTAGAAATTATAGTCCCTCAATAAATACAGAAAGAGAATATTGTAAGCATGGTCTGGAAAGAAGTAAATTGGCCTTGTTCAACTTATAAAACAATTCTTTTTTTTTTTTTTTTTTGGAAGGGGTCTCAGTCTCCTCTTTTTTTTTTTTTTTTAATTTATTTATTATTATTATACTTTAAGTTGTAGGGTACATATGCATAACGTGCAGGTTTGTTACATATGTATACTTGTGCCATGTTGCTGTGCTGCACCCATCAACTCGTCATTTACATCAGGTATAACTCCCAATGCAATCCCTCCCCCCTCCCCCCTCCCCATGATAGGCCCCGGTGTGTGATGTTCCCCTTCCTGAGTCCAAGTGATCTCATTGTTCAGTTCCCACCTATGAGGGAAAACATGTGGTGTTTGGTTTTCTGTTCTTGTGATAGTTTGCTAAGAATGATGGTTTCCAGCTGCATCCATGTCCCTACAAAGGACACAAACTCATCCTTTTTGATGGCTGCATAGTATTCCATGGTGTATATGTGCCACATTTTCTTAATCCAATCTGTCACTGATGGACATTTGGGTTGATTCCAAGTCTTTGCTATTGTGAATAGTGCTGCAATAAACATACATGTGCATGTGTCTTTATAGCAGCATAATTTATAATCCTTTGGGTATATACCCAGTAATGGGATGGCTGGGTCATATGGTACATCTAGTTCTAGATCCTTGAGGAATCGCCATACTGTTTTCCATAATGGTTGAACTAGTTTACAATCCCACCAACAGTGTAAAAGTGTTCCTATTTCTCCACATCCTCTCCAGCACCTGTTGTTTCCTGACTTTTTAATGATCGCCATTCTAACTGGTGTGAGATGGTATCTCATTGTGGTTTTGATTTGCATTTCTCTGATGGCCAGTGATGATGAGCATTTTTTCATGTGTCTGTTGGCTGTATGAATGTCTTCTTTTGAGAAATGTCTGTTCATATCCTTTGCCCACGTTTGGATGGGGTTGTTAGTTTTTTTCTTGTAAATTTGTTTGAGTTCTTTGTAGGTTCTGGATATTAGCCCTTTGTCAGATGAGTAGATTGCAAAAATTTTCTCCCATTCTGTAGGTTGCCTGTTCACTCTGATGGTAGTTTCTTTTGCTGTGCAGAAGCTCTTTAGTTTAATGAGATCCCGTTTGTCAATTTTGGCTTTTGCTGCCATTGCTTTTGGTGTTTTAGACATGAAGTCTTTGCCCATGCCTATGTCCTGAATGGTACTACCTAGGTTTTCCTCTAGGATTTTTATGGTATTAGGTCTAACATTTAAGTCTCTAATCCATCTTGAATTAATTTTCGTATAAGGAGTAAGGAAAGGATCCAGTTTCAGCTTTCTACTTATGGCTAGCCAATTTTCCCAGCACCATTTATTAAATAGGGAATCCTTTCCCCATTTCTTGTTTCTCTCAGGTTTGTCAAAGATCAGATGGCTGTAGATGTGTGGTATTATTGCTGAGGACTCTGTTCTGTTCCATTGGTCTATATCTCTGTTTTGGTACCAGTACCATGCTGTTTTGGTTACTGTAGCCTTGTAGTATAGTTTGAAGTCAGGTAGCGTGATGCCTCCAGCTTTGTTCTTTTGACTTAGGATTGTCTTGGAGATGCGGGCTCTTTTTTGGTTCCATATGAACTTTAAAGCAGTTTTTTCCAATTCTGTGAAGAAACTCATTGGTAGCTTGATGGGGATGGCATTGAATCTATAAATTACCTTGGGCAGTATGGCCATTTTCACGATATTGATTCTTCCCTATCCATGAGCATGGTATGTTCTTCCATTTGTTTGTGTCCTCTTTTATTTCACTGAGCAGTGGTTTGTAGTTCTCCTTGAAGAGGTCCTTTACATCCCTTGTAAGTTGGATTCCTAGGTATTTTATTCTCTTTGAAGCGATTTTATTCTCTTTGAATGGAAGTTCATTCCTGATTTGGCTCTCTGTTTGTCTGTTACTGGTGTATAAGAATGCTTGTGATTTTTGCACATTAATTTTGTATCCTGAGACTTTGCTGAAGTTGCTTATCAGCTTAAGGAGATTTTGGGCTGAGACAATGGGGTTTTCTAAATATACAATCATGTCATCTGCAAAGAGGGACAATTTGACTTCTTCTTTTCCTAACTGAATACCCTTGATTTCTTTCTCTTGCCTAATTGCCCTAGCCAGAACTTCCAACACTATGTTGAATAGGAGCGGTGAGAGAGGGCATCCCTGTCTTGTGCCAGTTTTCAAAGGGAATTTTTCCAGTTTTTGCCCATTCAGTATGATATTGGCTGTGGGTTTGTCATAAATAGCTCTTATTATTTTGAGGTACGTTCCATCAATACCGAATTTATTGAGCAAAACAATTCTTAAACAACAAAACATTTGCTTCTGACTTTCTACTTCATGGAAGTTTATATCTCTGAACAGTAGATAAGAAGTAGAAGAAATAGAAAGTTACACTTTTTATATCTGAAATATTTCAAGCATTTTCATTATTATATCTGTTGTGTTACTCTGTGATCAAGGATCTTTGATGGTGCCACTGTAACTGTTTTGGGGCAGCATGAACTGTGTCCAAATAAGATGACAAACTTAATAAATGTGTGTGTTCTGACTGCTCTGCTGACCAATCGTCCCCTCATTTCTCTCCCTCTCCTCAGGCCTTCTTATTCCCTGAGACACAGTAATATTAAATTTAGGCCAATAAATAACCCTACAATGACCTCTAATCTCCAAGTGACAGAAAGAGTTGCATGTTTCCCACTTTAAGTCAAAAGCTAGAAATAATTAAGCTTAGTGAGGAAGGCATGTTGAAAGCTGGGAAAGGCTGAAAGGCTTCTTGCATCAAATAGTTAGCTATGTTGTAAACACACAGAAAAAGTTCTTGAAGGAAAGTGCTATTCTATAAATTATAAGAAAGTGAAACAAACAGCCTTATTGCTCATATGGAGAAAGTTTGGGTAGTCCAAATAGAAGATCAAATCAGCCATAATATTCCCTTAAGCCAAAGCCTAATTCAGAGCACCCCGTAACTCTCTCCAATTCCATGAAGGCTGAGAGAAGTGAGAAAGCTGCAGAAGAAAAGTTGAAAGCTAACAGAGATTCATTCATTAGGTTGAAGAAATCATCTCCATAAAATAAAAGTCCAAGATGAAACAGCAAATGCTGACAGAAAAACTTCAGCAAATTACGCAGAAGATCTAGCTAAGATAATTGATGAGGTTGGCTACACAGCCACCATTGTAGATTTTCAAATCATTAAACATTCTTAATGTAGACCAAAAAAAAAGTCTTCTTGGAAAAAGATACTATCTAGGACATTCATAGCTAAGGAGGAGAAGCCAATGCCTTGTTTCAAATCTCCAAAAGACAAGCCTACTCTCTTGTTAGGGGCTAATTCAGCTGGTAAATAAGTTAAAGCCAATGTTTATTTACTATTCTGAAAATCCCAGGAGCCTTAAGAATTGTATTAAATCTACTCTGCCTGTGCTCTTTAAATGGAACAACAAAGTCTGGATAACAGTACAACTGTTTACATCATGTTTTCTCAATATTTTAACCCCAATGTTGAGAACTACTGCTCATAAGAAATATCTTTTCAAAATATTACTGCTCCTTGACAATGCACTTGGTCACTCAAGAGCTCTAATAGAGATGTACAAGGGTACTAACGCTATTTTTATACCTGCTAACACACACTCATTCTGCATCCCATTGGTCAAGGAGTAATTTTGACTTTAAAATCTTACTATTTAAGAAATATATTTTGTAAGGCTATAAGTCCTATGGATAGTGATTTATCTGATGGATCTGGGTGAAGCAAATTGAAAACCTTCCGGAAAGAATTCACCATTCTAGATGCCATTAAGAACATTTGTGATTCATGGGAGAAGGTTAAAATAACAACATTAACAGGAATTTAAAAGAAGTTGATTCCAACCCTCATAGATGACTTGCAGGGGTTCAAGACAGGTGGAGAAAGTAACTGCTTGTGTGGTGGAAATAGAAAGATAATTAGAATTAGAAGTGAAGCCTAATGATGTGACTGAATTGCTGAAAGCTCATGATAAAACTTGAATGAATGAGGAGTTGCTTCTTATGGATAAGTAAAAGAAAAGTGGTTTCTTGAGATGGAATCTATTTGTGGTGAAGATGCTGTGGATATTGTTGAAATGACAAAAATGATTTAGAATATGACATAAATTTAGTTAATAAAGAAGCAGCAGGGTTTGAGAGGATTGACTCCAATTTTGAAAAATATTCTATTGTGGGTAAAATCCTATCAAACAGCATCACATGCTACAGAGAAATCTTTTGTGAAAAAAAAAAAAGAGTCAATTGATATGCTAAACACTATTGTTGGCATACAACTTCAAGACTTCAAACTTGTTGGTTTACTTCAAGAAGCTGCCACAGCCAACCAAACCTTTAGCAACCATCATCCTGATAGTTAGCAGTCATTGACATTGAGGAAAGACCCTCCAACAGCAAAAACAAAAACAAAAGCAAAAACAAAAAAACTATGACTTACTGAAGGCTTGGATGATAGACTTTAGCAATAAATTATTTCTAACTAAGGTATCTACATTTTTTAGACATAATGCTATTGCACACTTAATAGACCTCAGTATAATATAAAAATAAATTTTATATACATTGAGAAACTAAAAACATCGTGTGACTTGCTTTTTGTGATAGTTCACTTTATTGTGGTGGTCTGGAACCAAACCCACAGTATCTCTGAGGTATGCCTATACTTCATACAAAGTGTATATATTATACCATATCTTAGTATGTCGTATCATATAGTAGTGATTCAAATTCCACCAAAAAGCCATCATCTAAAAACACTACTATACACGCTCAAGATTCAATACAACTATAATTACCCTCAAAAAGTGTAATAATGGGCAAGTTGAACAGTTAAAAGTTGAGATGGAATTTAGATTTAATGCATGAATTCTGCCCCAGACCATAGCTGTCCCTTGCCGTATGGTCCCTAAGGGAAGCAGAATACAGGGAATACTGGAAGACAGTGAAAAAACTAACTTTATTATTAGCTGGGTTTGAAGCCCTAAACTCAAGTGAAGCCTACTCTAGGAAGCTGAAATTTGCTCTGTGTTACACTAAAGACCTAAGGGGCCTCTAAGTCCACACTGGAACTTCAGGTCTTATTCTCTCTAGCCAACTAAAGAGGGAGAGACAGAAGATAGCTAACTCTAGAGGAGATCCTGAGTCTGGAGGAGACCATACTGGAGATGTACTTGAGGAGTCATTTGCCTAGAACTGGTATCGCATGTTTTGAAACTACTAGATGAAATCATCCCGTCAGTACATGAATGGGAAAGAAAAGATCAAAACTGAGCCCTGAGGAGATGAGGAAGCACCATCTAAGATTGAAGGAGTATCCAGAATGAGTAATATAGTGAGTATATGCTATCCCTGGAGCCAAGAGAGAAAAGAATACTTCGAGTATATATTCTATTATTCAAATTCTACTAATGGTCAAACAAGAAGAGGACTGAGAAATGGCCACTAGGTTTAGCAACATTGAGAATTGGTGACTTTGCATACTCAATAGTGATGGTAGAAGTCCCTGTTTCGCCACTGACTAGCTATGTGATCATGGGCAAACTTTGATTTTTTTATCTTTTAAAACTGTAGTCTGGAGGTAATAATAACAATAACAATAGTAATTCCTAATTCTGTAGGTGGTTTTCCATATTAAATGAGATAACACATAAAATGCTCAACATAAGGCCTGTCACAACACAGGCATTCAAATATTAGCTGGTTATTAGGCCTGGAAGGGTAGCAGAGGTCAAGGGCAAATCAATCTCCCTTGCTCTTATTTCTCACATGGGCACCATGAGATATTTCATAGCTGTTTCCCCACTTACCTCAAACTAGTGCTTCAGCTTTCTAACTCTTTTATTTTCTCCTCCTAGGATAAATCTTAGGAGTTATCCTTTCCCATACAGTTTTGTATTTGCAAAATTAAATTTCACAGCATTTCCATGAGGCAAAGCAGCATAATGTGTCCTAAGCAGCTCCAGTTGCTTTTTAAGCAAATGTATTTTTGTACAAGAAATGAAGAAGCTGAACATCTCTTTTTCATCTGAAACTCAAACCCCAAGGTACTACTGCCATCCTAAGCAGTTTTCAGTTACTGCTGAATACATATGCACACAGTAAATACGCATATGCAGTAACTGTGGAACATGTAAACTTCAAATTTATTGTACCTAATAAAATTGTGTGCTGAAACGGTCCTATCTGCCCACAATATGTCTATGGTAGAATGCTGGTGACCTAATAAAAAAAACTTTAATTCCCATTTGACATTCTTCATAGTAGTAATCTCTGTGCTGACAGGTGGCTAGTAATTTCAAAAGTAATTATGGAGATACTATCTGCAGATGTTTGGGAATTTATTACAAAGTCTTGCAAATGGGTGCCATAGGAATATGTGGAAAATGATGGCGGATATAACTTTTATTTTAAAGAGACACATTCTCCTTAGGAACATCTGGAAGACCTTGTGTGTGAAAGAATTAGAGGTGGGTAACAGGGACCATGCAGAGAACCTTGGCATTTCATAAGTATACACAGCTTCACAATGTCAGCAAGACATTCATTTCGTGCAAAGATTCTAAGTCTTCACCCTACATCGCCTCCCTCTTGGGCTCAACTTCAGGACAGGAGCCAGATGGATAATTTCTCTCTATTCTTTTTCCAACAAAAGAATAAACCAGGACAATATATCAAGTTTATAACCGCTAGCAAAAGTCCATGGGTGTGCATAGATATATTTTCTTCCTGTAAGTATTCTGTAAATGAAATGTTCTGCATGTAACTGGAATATAACTTCTGGTTATTCAGCTTCTCAAATGATAACAATTTTGAAAAAGTACAAGTATTATTTTTCTGAACTTGCATTTTGCTAAACAAATTAAAATAATGCCTATATACCCAAGGTATACAGGGTCTTATTCAAAGATAGCTTTTTACTAGCTAACTATAAATTATATTTGACATTATTATTCACAATATAAAATGTATTAGCATAATATGTCCCTGCCATGGTTAAATATTTCACTATTAATAATAACATGAACCCTATAAGATGTGTAGATCAACGCATTATATGAATAATTTGTCCCCTAGTGATATATGTTTCTGGGATTATTTCTCTTTAAAGCTCACACTTTTTTACTTTAGCAGAGTAGAAGAGTTTTATCCATAAAAATGCCCTCTTCTCTATTGCTGGTAATTATATATCTGAAGTAAAATATTTAAGTATTTATTCTTTATATTGTAGCCCTAAATTTTACTTAAAACAGTCATGTTCCTTGCTGACAATATTCTTAAAATTTCAATTTGAAAATTAATAACTAAAATAGTTTGATAACTTATAACTGCAAACTCTTCTTCAGAGATATTAAATATTATAAAGTGCATTTATATAGTGCTTTGTGAAGCAATTTTACCTTTTATTATTTAGGTTTCACTACAATTGAGGAAATAGGCAAGGTTGATTATTCTAGTTTCATCATCCTTGAAAGTGAAGCTAAGAAAATAAAACAGCTTTTGGATTACATGCCTAGCAGACATACAAACCAGGGAACATAAACTGAGATCTGATTCCTAATTGATCATTTTTGACTACTTATGTAGCTTCTGCAGCAAAAAAGAAAAAAAAAAAGGTCACATTCTGAAAAGGAGACTTCACTTTCAAAATATCCAGCTCTTTCCTCCAGTTATCCACATTGGTTTCTGCGTATTAAAGAGTTAATCTTACCCAAAGAAAGTTCTGACTTTTGCCCTCATTACCTGGGAGGTGATCTCCAGGAAGAGTGTCTTTGTTTACTTGGGGCCTTGGCCACCAAACAGTCTAACAATGTGATTTATGATGGGGGCTTCGAGACATGTGGCATCTATGCCTATGGAGATGAAGGCTAAGGGGCAGCCATTCAGCAGTCAGCCATGGAGCCCCAGTAAAACTCTGGACATCAACGCTCAGATGAACTTCTCTGGTTGGCAATACTTTGTACATGCTGTCACAGTTGTCACACATTCTTGCTGGTAAGGTAATGTTGGCCACGACTCCACAGGCAGAGGACAATGGAAACTCCACATTTGGTAGTTTTCTGGACTCCTCCTATGCACTTCTTCCCTTGGCAGATTTTAATTTGTATTCTTCACTATAATAAACCATAACTCTTGAGTATAACAGCTTCTAGTGAGTTCTGTGAGTCTTCATAGCAAATTATCAAACCTGAAGGCAGTCTTGAGAACCCTCAAACTTGCAATTGGTGTCAGAAGAGAGAGTAGTCTTATGAACTGTACTCTCTAACTTAATAGTTGACAAATGTCTCACCTTCAGATGAGTGCAATATTTCTTTGTAGTCTCAATTAGTTAATCCTTACCTTAAAAAGAGCCCCATTTTCATTTCATCAGGAAAAATGTGTTTTCTTCTAAAAATTCTGTGAGAACTACCAAGATTTTTACTCTCCTAATACACAAAGGGACTATTCAGATGTAGTATACCTTGTTTTCTGTCTGCAGTAGTCTGCAGATGTTCCTTGACTTACAATGGGATTATGTCCACATAAACTCATTGTGACTTGAAAACATTTTTTTGTTTTGTTTTGTTTTTTTGTTTTTGTTTGTTTGTTTGTTTGTTTTTTTGAGATGGAGTCTCGCTGTGTCTCCCAGGCTGGAGTGGCAGTGGCATGATCTGGGCTCACTGCAAGCTCCGCCTCCCGGGTTCATGCCATTCTCCCGCCTCAGCCTCCCAAGTAGCTGGGACTACAGGCGCCCGCCACCACGCCCAGCTAGTTTTTTGTATTTTTAGTAGAGACGGGGTTTCACCATGTTAGCCAGGATAGTCTCGATCTCCTGACCTCGTGATCCACCCGCCTCGGCCTCCCAAAGTGCTGGGATTACAGGCTAGAGCCACCGCGCCCCGCTGAAAACATTGTTAAGTTAAAAATGCTTTTAACACATCTAACCTATCGATCATTGTAACTTAGCTTAACCTACCTTACCCTTGCTCAGAGCACTTACATTAGCCTACAGATGGGAAAAATCATCTAACATAAAGCCTATTTTAAGATAAAATGTTGAATATGTCTTATTATGTATTGAATACTGTACTAAAAGTAAAAATCCACATGGCTGTATGGATACTTGAAATATGGTTTCTACTAATTGTGTATCGCTTTTGCACCATCATAAAGTCAAAAAATTGTAAGTTGAACCATCATTAAATCAGGGTTTGTTTGTACTTTTCTTGCTCTGATGGAAGAAACCAAACTAGAATTTAATTCTTAATGTACTAGATGTTATATGATAGTTCTTTTCTTTCTGTTGTAACTAAGTAAAGTCAACAAGAACATGCATCATTTTTACTTGCAAAACATTAAATCATTTTTTCAGAAAATTTTGAGCAATACAAGTCAATCAAATTATGAAAAGAATATCCTGTATTAAAGCTCCTAAAAACACTGAGAAAACTAAGAAACCGATACCTGTACATATAACAAATCCAACTTGGAAAGTGCATAAGTCAGTTCATAAAATTTTACGTATTCCTTAGGCACAGAACTCTGGGATCTAGGTTGTACATGCATCACTTAATTCCTCTTTTTCCAATAAGAAGGGGTGAAATAAAATCCTTAATCCCTTAAGAACCTGGGGGCTCTAAACATCTTTGTAAATAGGGTTTCTCCCTACAGTGACCATTGAATATCTTTTTAGGCTTTAAAGTGTGCCAAAATTTAAGCTTTTCTATTGGAAAGAAATCTAAAATCAAGAAATTGAGTGAGAAGTGTAAATCTCCTGGAAGATACCACTGAGCTTCCTAACATTTTCTCATTGCTATTTAAATTAAAGAAAATACAATTTTTAAAAATACATATTTTCCCAATGTCCTAAATTTATGATGATAGAGGCAAAGTGTCTTTAATTATTATTAATCTCAACAAAGATTCATTTAAGACCAAAACATATTCAACTTACTAGAGATGGTGCAGTGATCTGAACAGTATCATTTTAATTTACCCATGTCATCAGAAAGCATATGGTACACATTCTTAGGAAAGTTTTGATAACTGTTAATAAACAATGTATTATATCCCAATCACCTTTTTAAATATTTTGATTTTGATTTTCTTCAAAGGACATTGAATTGATAATATTGACTAATAAGGTATAAAATCATGCTTAAAGGGGAACATCAAAGTTATAATTTAAGTCTTGAAAAGCCCAGAGACAACTGAAAAAAAAATACCCACACTTAAAGATTGCTTTTCAAGTTTTAGTTGGTCAAATTGATTTTTCTGTTATTCTGCAAATTAAAGGGACATAATCCTCTCAAATTGATTAACTGTGTGCTTAATATCACCTGGAGTAAATAAGAAAATACCAAATAGGCATAACTCCCTAACCAAAAAAGGAAGGGCTGCATTGACAGTATTTACACTCCCTTGTTATACAGAGGTTCAAGTCAACCTGCTATAATCACAGCAGAGGGTACGAGATTTTAGATTCATGAGCACAAATGTTTTTCTTTATAGGCCTCTTGCTTTACAGGGTCATGAATCTGTGAGAAACAGCAGACTTTATGAGGATTTTCCATGGGAAAATGTTCATGAATCTTAGTAATGGCCCAGTTATCATTTCATCAGCATCACACTGAATTTCACTGTAAAACCAAGGTTAGTGACTTCCTATTGGAAATGCAAATAAGGAAATTGGCACAAAAGTCGTCTGTGTCTTTGATTAGAAAATCATTTCTCCAAAATTTCTTCCTCTAAACTTTTTTGTCCTCTGCTCTCTTCTTTTCCCAACTTTTTTTAATGTGCCAAATTCTTGCTCTTTGTATAAGACTCAGGTCAAATCATCTCTGAAGCTTTCCCTGAGAAAACCTCACTCCCCACATGAGGTCATAACACCAGCCCTGTGCTCCTTTAAATTTGGTACTTAGCTCCATTAACACTTACCTCTCTATATTGTAGTTCTTTGCCGAACCTTTTCAATTTTTTTATCATCAGCACATAGCCTCTGCAATGTCACAAAGTAGGCATTCAGTAGATATTTATGTCATAAATGGACAAATAGATGAAAGGAAGAAAAATGTCCCAGAAATTTTGGTTTTATTTATGCTTATGCCCATAAAACACTGATAACCATGAACATTGATATTTGTTGCAAAAATCTTCATGAATCCAGAAAAGAAGTAAATAGAATGTCAAGTAATTTCTGTTACAGAAAAACCAAACAGCGGCATGACATTTCTACTTATAATAAAACAAAAATAACCACATATTTTTCTTCTGTCCCAAGTTGTTCAGTATCTATCATAATTTTAATAGTCCTGAATGCAATCCAAATGGTACACTGATCTAATCACCTGAAAATAATATGACCAGTATATAAGTAATAAAAGTGGGTAAAATATTCAGTGAGAATGTTCATCTCACACAAGAATTCTTACCTAACTCAAGTTTTTGGTTTCCTGGATTACATAAATATTGAAAACCCACTAAAAAAAAGTCTTGTTCGCATACTCATAGAATCATTGAAACTTTAACTTTCCTAGGGGGAAGAGACCAGAAAGAAGGAATAGTAGAGAAGCCAAAACACATAAAAATATTTACAAAGTGAGATAAGCCTTCTTTATCTTACAGGTAAAGAAATTGAAGCCCAGAGATACTGAACGGTCTATGGAAGATCATCCTTCTTGTTGACTTCAGTTCAAAATGAAAGGCAACCTGACATAGCTTAGAATATCCATTTAACAGTGTTATTCTGCCATCTGCCATTGATGCCTCAGAGTTTTATGACTGCTTTATGAGAAGAACTGAGAGCCTTTATGGGATAAAAACACAAAGTTTGGATGCTGGTAATTTACTCTAGTATTCTCTAAACCAATTCTACTCCTACACTAAGATCTTATTTATATGTTTGCTTAGCATCATTCTGAGTCATTACTACAGACTGCACTCCTTGCCCTTCTCAGTCATCAGACAAATTTATGCAGTTTGTTATCAGATTTACTAAATAAGAGGTTTTGCTTAGTTAAAACCCTCCTATTGAAAAAGTCATTTCAAAGACTAAATCCTACTGATAATGACTGAGAAACAACAATGTGTACTTGTGAAGTTTGTTTGTTAATGACTGCTGATTTCCCTAGAGGTTACCCTTCAGTATCTAGAGAGATGTGTCTTATATTTGAATGTTAATGAAAGTCACCTGTGAAACTATCAAAGTAAAATTGCATCAAACAGTTTAAACAGGAAAGGAAGACTTTATTCAAGACTATTCCAAGAGGGGAGAGAGATTTAATGCAATGTGATGAAACAAAAGGCAGGGGAGTTTTTAAGTGCTAGCAAGGTCAGTAGAAAAGTACAGGAGGATGTCAAAGGGAGGCTGGTCAATGTGATTAGACCATCTGTGTTTTCTAGTTGGTACTTATTGAAGTTACACTCTTACCCTCCACAGAGGGTAACTGATAGAGGCACTCCCTTGATGATTACATTTCAAAGTAATGACACTCAGGTCTTTTTTTTTTTCTTTTTAATGAATTGTATTGTGTATATTTAAAGTATATAATATGATGTTATGAGATACATAGATAGTAAAATGGTTACTATAGTGAAGCCAATTAACATATCCAACATTTCACAGTTACCAATTTTTTTGAATGTGGCAAGAACATGTACAATCTACTCATTTAGCAAAAATTCCAAATATAAAACACTGTTATTACCTTTAGTCCTCATGCTGCACATTAGACCTCTAGACTTGTTCATCCTACGTATCTGCTATGTTGTATCCTTTGACCTACATCTCCCATTTTCTCCTATTTGATTTTTTAAGATTCTACAAGACATGTGATATTTTTCTTCTTGTGTCTGGCTTATTTTACTTGGCATAATGTTCTTCAGCTTCATCCACGTTGTGGCAAATGGAACAACACTTGTTATTTCTTGTATTTTTGATAATGGCAATCCTAATGGGTATGAGGTGGCATTTCATAGTAATTTTTATTTGCGTTCCCCTGCTGATTAGTGATGTTGAGCATATTTTCATAAACCTCTGGGCCATTTTTATGTTTTCTTTGAGAAAGATATTCTTGAGTTTTAAAACTGGCAAGAGGCTGGGAATATTTACATCTCTAAGGGGAAGAGAAAGAAGTTATAATAGAAAGTTTTCTAAAGTTAAATACCATAAGAAAAGGTAGGTCAGGGCCATGGGTCACAAAGAAACCTATCTATAAAGATTAACAAAGCTGACAGGAAAATTAGAGCTGTCTTTTTAAATACCTGTTAAGTAAACTCCTGAGCCCAACCATTCTTATTCAATAGGCCCTGTTGTGAGCCCAGGAAATTTACATTTTTAACAAACACATCAGTGATTCTCATGCAGAAGTTTCATGTAATAGCAAACAGATTTCAACTCTTATCAATTGGTTGGCTTAAGGCCTGTATTAAGAATACTGAGACAATATTCAGGCTCAGAAAAAGGGCCATGATCAATGAGTGACATCTTCAATGAGCAAAGGATGGGAGAGGGACAGGGTGTATAGGCAAGCTGTGTAATTGCCATCAGGCCTGGGTATTTCCCTGATGGTGCAACTCCCACCTGTGGCCACTTAACCATTTCATCCAAAAAAAGAGAGAGAGAGATAAAAGAAAAGTTAAATCCTTAAAGTCTATTTACTGAGTGCCCAAGGACTTTAGTGAGCCTTGAAATATCACAACTTTAAAGAGAAGCTACATGGCTTAAATAATTTGAACAGCAAAGCAAATTTTCCATTTGTGAGTGAAAATTTAGAGGCCTATTATCTTGAAGCCATTTCAGAGGGGCCAGTGATCTGGAGCATGGTAGTGGTACCTTCCTTCCAAAGTGCAAGATAAGTTGTTAAGCCTTGAACTCACCTATCATTAAAAAAGAAGTACAATGCTTGGTAGGTCTTCTTGGATTTTTTCAATGATTGAATGACATTCAAAGTATCTGTGGCAAATACAGGTGCTGGATAAAGACTTTGGCAAGATCCTAAAGAAGAGCAGAACCACCAAATTTTAGAAAAATAAATGTGCCTTCTTCTGTAGATAACTTGTAGATAACTATTTTCCTTTTGAAAAATAGCTTCTAGCTTATCAGTGGGTCCTAATGGAGACTGTACCCTCTAAGTATGAGACATTAAGTATTGTGGGAACCTGCCCCCGATAATTCGATGTAGGTTCTTTTCTATTTCCCTAAGTGTCGACCAGTCTGAGAAATAAAGGGAAAGAGTATAAGAGAGAGAACTTTTAAAGCTGGGTGTCTGGGGGAGACATCACATATCAGCAGGTTCCGTGATGCCCCCTGAGCTGTAAAACCAGCAAGTTTTTATTAGCAATTTTCAAAGGGGAGGGAGTGTATGAATAGGGTGTGGGTCACAGAGATCACATGCTTCAAGGGCAACAAAAGATCACAAGGCAGAAGATCAGGGTGAGATCACAAGGTCAGGGTGAGATCACAAGGTCAGGGCAAAACTAGAATTACTAATGAGGTTCCCGGTTCCTATGTGTATGCATCGTCATTGATAAACATCTTAACAGGGTTCAAGAGCAGAGCACTGGTCTGACTAGAATTCACCAGGCTGGAATTTCCTAATCCTAGCAAGCCTGGGGTCGCTGCAGGAGGCTAGGGCGTGTTTCTTTCCTTGTCTGCAACTGCATAAGGCAGACCAGAGCGGCCATTTTAAAGCCCCCCTCCCCCAAACAAAACCCAAAACTCCCAAATGCATTCTTTTCCCAGGGCTGTTAATTATTAATATTCCTTACTGGGGAAAGAATTCAGCGATATTTCTCTTACCTGTTTTCGGTAATAAGAGTCCTGCCTGGCCCACAGGCAGCCAGACTTTAAGGTTATCTCCCTTGTTCCCTGAAAATCGCTGTTATCCTGTTCTTAAGGTGCCCAGATTTCATATTGTTCAAACACACATGCTTTACGAACAATTTGTGCAGTTAATGCAATCATCACAGGGTCCTAAGGCAACATACATCCTCTGCTTATGAAGATGACGGAATTGAGATTAAAGACAGTCATAGGAAATTGTAAGAGTATTGATTGGGGAAGTGATAAATGTCCATGAAATCTTCACAATTTATGTTCTTCTGTCATGGCTTCAGCAGGTCCCTCCGTTCGGGGTCCCTGACTTCCCACAACAATTAAGGAACCATATGACCTGAGATATCCATTTTGAGATGGTGTTATACGATACTCACAAACTACAGTGTTGGCTGATGGAAGCAAATCACCATCAAGTGAAAATAGTATATATGTGACTAGGCTTGTAGAGACCTGGATGGCAGAAATAATTTACAGGAGCAGGTGGTCACACTCCTGTATCACCTACTCCTGCTTTATTGTCCCCTTTCCCCTAGTCCACACTCAGGACTTCATGGATAATTACCTTTGATAATTTGAGCAAGGACAAAAATGTCTTAGTTTATAGATGGTTCAGCATAATGTTTTTACAACCTAGAAGGAGACTGCTGCAATTACACACCCACTAAGCAGAGCCAACTATGAAATGCCACTGAAAAAAAAAAGTGGTGAAGGAGTCCTCCCAGTGGGTAGCACTTCATACAGTTTACCTTGTTTTCTACTTTGTCTATGCTGAGAAATTCGGAAGTACAGACCTAAAGTAACTTGTGGTGATGGACCTAATAGATATTTACAGAATATTTCATCCAATGGCTCCAGAATACACATTATTTTCCTCAGTGCATGAATCATTCTGAAGGATAGACCATATGTTAGGTCACAAAACAAGTCTTAAAACATTCAAAAAATTGGAATAATATCAAGCTTCCTCTCTGATCAAAATGGAATAAAACTAGAAGTCAATAATAAGAAGAATTTTGGAAACTATACAAGCACATGGAAATTAAATAATATGCTCCTGAATGACCAATGGGTCAATAAAGAAATTAAGAAGGAAGTTGAAAATTTTCTTGAAACAAATAATGGAAACACAATACACCAAAAACTAGGAGATACAGTGAAAACAGTACTGAGAGGGAAATTTCTAGCTATAAGTGCCCACACCCCAAAAGAAAAAGAACTTCAAATAAATAACCTAACATTGAATCTTAAAAAATTAAAAGCAAGCACAAATAAAACCCAAAATTAGAAGAAAACAAACAAAAATCAGAGCAGACATCAATGAAATTGAAATGAAGAAAACAATACCAAAAAAAAAAATCAATTAAATGGAAAGTTGGTGTTTTTAAAAGATAAAGGAAATCAATAACTCTTTAGCCAGAGCAACTAAGAATAAAAGAGCTGAGACCCAAATCACTAAAATGAGAGATGAAAAAGAAGACATTATAACAGAAACTGCAGAAATTCAAAGGATCATTAGTGGCTACTTGATATGGTTTGGCTATGTTCCCACCAAAATCTCATCTTTAATTTCCACATGTTGTGGGAGGGACCCAGTGGGAGGTAACTGAATCATGAGGGTGGGTCTTTCCCATGCTGTTCTCATGATAGTGGATAAGTCTCATAAGATATGATGGTTTTAATAAGGGGAGTTTCCCTTCACAAGCTCTCTTCTCTTGTCTGTCGCCATGAGAGACATGCCTTTCACCATGAGTATGAGGCCTTCCCAGTCACATGGACCTGTAAGTCCAATAAACCTCTTTCTTTTGTAAATTGTCCAGTCTCAGGTATGACTTTATTAGCAACATGAAAATGGACTAATACAGTAAATTGGTACCAATAGAGTGGGTACTGCTGAAAAGATTCCCAAAAATGTGGAAGCAACTTTGGAACTGGGTAACAGGCAGAGGTTGAAACAGTTTGGAGGGCTAAGGAGAAGAAACTAAAATATGAGAACATTTGGAACTTCCTAGAGACTTGTTGAATGGCTTTGACAAAAATGCTGATAGTGATATGAACAATAAGGTCCCGGCTGAGGTGGTCTCAGATGTTGGGAACTGGAGTAAAGGTGACTCTTGTTATGTTTTAGCAAAGAAACTGGTGGCATTTTAGCCCTGCCCTGGAGATTTGTGGAACTTTGAACTTGAGAGAGATAATTTAGGGTATCTGGCAGAAGAAATTTCTAAGCAGCAAAGCATTCAAGAGGTGACTTGAGTGCTGTTAAAGGCATTCAGTGTTATAAGGGAAGGAGAGCATAAAAATGTGGAAAATTTGCAGCCTGACAGTATGATAGAAAAGAAAAAACTCCATTTTCTGAGGAGAAATTCAAGCCTGCTGCAGAAATTTGCATAAGTAACCAGGAGCCAAATGTTAATCTCCCAGACAATGGTGAAAATGTCTCCAGGGCACGTCAGAGGTCTTTATGGCAGCCCTTCCCATCACAAGCCCAGAGGCCTAGGAGGAAAAAATGGCTTCATGGGCCAGACCCAGGGTCCCTGTGCTGTCTGCAGTCTATGGACTTGATGCCCTACATCTCAGCTACTCCAGCCATGACTAAAAGAGGCCATGGCTCAGTGCTTCAAAAAGTGCAAGCCCAAAGCCTTGGTGGCTTCCACATGGTGTTGAGCCTGTGGGCACAAAGAAGTCAAGAATTGAGGTTTGGGAATCTCTGCCTAGATTTCAGAGGATGTATGGAAACACCTGGATACCAAGCAGAAGTGTGCTGCAGGGGTAAAGTTCTCAGGGAGAACCTCTGCTAAGGCAGTGCAGAAGGGAAATGTGGGGTTGGAGCCCCACACAGAGTCACCACTGGAGCACTGCCTAGTGGAGCTGTGAGAAGAGGGCCAACTATCCTGCAGATCCCAGAATGGTAGATCCACCGACAGCTTGTACTATGTGCCTGAAAAGGCCACAGACACTCAACACCAACCTGTGAAAGCAGCCAGGAGGGAGGATGTACCATGCAAAGCCACAGGGGAGGAGCTTCTCAAGACCATGAAAACATACCTCTTCCATCAGTGTGACCTGGATGTGAGACATGGAGTCAAAGATCATTTTGGAGCTTTAAGATTTGACTGCCCCACTGGATTTTGGACTTGCAAGGGGCCTGTAGTCCATCTATTTTGGCCAATTTCTCCCATTTGACACAGCTGTATTTACTCAATTCCTATACCCCCATTGTATCTAGGAATTAACTAACTGGCTTTTGATTTTGCAGACTCATAGGCAGAAGGGACTTGCCTTGTCTCAGGTGACACTTTGGACTGTGGACTTTTGAGTTAATGCTGAAATGAGTTAAGACTTTGGGGGACTGTTGGGAAGGCATGATTGGTTTGAAATGTGAGGACATTAGATTTAGGAGGGGGCAGGGGTAGAATAATATGGTTTAGCTGTGTCCCCACCCAAATCTCATATTGAATTTCAATGTGTTGTTGGAGGGACCCAGTGGGAGGTAACTGAATCAAGGGAGCAGGTCTTTCCCATGCTGTTCTCATGATAGTGAATAAGTCTCACAAGAGCTGATGGTTTTTAAAAGGGGGATATCCCTCCACAAGCATTCTTCTCTTGTCTGCCACTATGTGAGATGTGCCTTTCATCTTCTGCCATAATTGTGAGGTCTCCCCAGTCACAGGAACTGTAAGCTAATAAACCTTTTTCTTTTGTAAATTGTCCAGTCTCAGGTACATCTTTATCTGCAGCATGAAAATGGACTAATACACTACTATCAGCAATTATATACCAATAAATTAGAAAATCTAGAGGAAATAGATAAATTGCTACATGCATAAAAGCTAACAAGATTTAACCATGAAGAAATCCAAAACCTGAACAGACCAATAACAAGAAATGGGATCACAGCTGTTGTAAAAAGTCTTCCAGCAAAGAAAATCCCAGGACCTGATGGTTTCAATGCTGAATTCTACCAAACATTTAAAGAAGACCTAATATCAATCCTACTCAAGCTATCCCCCCAAAAAGAAAAGAATACTTCTGAACTCATTTCTACAAGGCCAGTATCACCCTGATACAAAAACCAGGGAAAGACACACCAAGAAAAGAAAACTACAGGCCAATATCCCTAATATGGGTGCAAAAATACAAAAAAAAAAAAACCAGCAAACCAAATGCAGCAATACATTAAAAAGATCATTCATCATGACCAAACGGAGTTTATCCTTTGGATGTAAGGATGGTTCAACATATGCAAATCATCAATATAATGTATCATGTCAACAGAATGAAGGATAAAAACTACATAATCATTTCTATTGATGTTGAAAAAGCATTTGATAAATTTCAACAACTCTTCATGATAAAAACCCTAAAAAAACCTCAGCAGAGAAGAAATGTATCTCAACATAATAACAGCCCCACAGTTGTGTCATACTGAATGAGGAAAAATTGAAAGCCTTTCCCTTAAGCTCTTGAATAAGAAAAGGTTGCCCACCTTCACCACTGTTATTCAGCATATTACTGGAAGTCTTAGCTAGAGCAATCAGACAAGTGAAATAAATAAAGGGCATCCAAACTGGAAAGGAAAAAGTGAAATTATTTTTGTTTTCAGATGATACAATCTTATATTTGGAAAAACCTAATGACTCCACCAAAATACTATTAAATCTGAAAAACAAATTCAGTAAAGTTGCAGGATACAAAATCAACATACAAAAAGTGGTAGCATTTCTATATGATTTCTATTTGCCAACAATGAACAATCTGAAAAAGAAATCAAAAAAGTAATCTCATTTATACTAACAACACATAATTTTAAATACCTAGGAATTAACTAAAGAAATGAAAAATGTCTACAATGAAAACATATACAACATATAAACCTACAAAGTATTGATGAAATAAATTGAAGAGGACAAAAAAAGGCAAAGATATTCCACATTCATGGATTGGAGGAATTCATATTGTTAAAATATCAATACTACCTGAAGCGATCTATGGATTCAATGCAATCCCTATCAAAATTAAAATGACATTCTTCACAGAAATAGAAAAATCAATCCTAAAATGTATATGGAATCACAAAAGACCCAGAATAGCCAAAGCCATGCTGAGCAAAAAGAACAAAACTGGAGTAATCACATTACCTGACTTCAAATTATATTAAAGAGCTGTAGCAATCAAAAAAGAATGGTACTATCATAAAAACAGATACACAGACAAATGGGGTAAAACAGAGAACTCAGAAACAAATCCATACATCTACAGTGAACTCATTTTTGACAAAGGTGCCAAGAGTATATATTGGGGAAAAGACAATCTCTCCAACAAATGATGCTGGGAAAATTGGATATCCATAGGAAGAAGAATGAATCTAAACCCCTTTCTCTTGCCATTTACTAAAATCAAATCAAAACAGATTAAAGACTTAAATCTAAGAATTCAAACTATGAAACTACTACATCAGCGAAACTCTCTAGGACATCAGTCTGATCAAAGATGTCTTGAGTAAAACCTTACAAGCATAGGCAACCAAAGAAGAAATGGACAAATGGGATCACATCAAGTTAAAAGCTTCTTCACAGCAACAGAAACAATAGAAAAAGTGAAGAGACAACTCATAAAATGGGAGAAAATATTTGGAAACTACCTTTCTGATAAAGGATGAATAACCAGAATATAAAGGGAGTTCAACAACTCTATAGGGAAAAAAATCTAATAATTTAATTTAAAAATGAACAAAAGATCTAAATACACATTTCTCAAAAGAAGACATGCAAATGTCAAACAGGCATAAGAAAAAGTGCTCAACATCATTGATCACCAGAGAAATGCAAATAAAACCTACATTGAAATATCATCTAACCCCAGTTAAAATGGTCTTTGTCCAAAAGACAGGCAACAACAAATGCTGGAGAGGATGTAGCAAAAAGGAACCCTTCTACACTGTTGGTGGGAATAAAAATTAGTACAACCACTGTGGAGGACAGTTTGGAAGTTCCCCAAAAAATGAAAAATAGAGTTATTATATGATCCAACAACCCCACTCCTGGGTATATACCCAAAAGAAAGAGAACAGTTTGGAAGTTTCCCAAAAAATGAAAAATAGAGCTACTATATGATCCAGCAAGCCCACTCCTGGGTATATACCCAAAAGAAAAGAAATCAGGATATTGAAAAGACATTTGCACTCCCAAGTTTGTTACAGCACTGTTCATCATAGCCGTGATTTGGAAGCAACCTAAGCATCCATCAACAGATGAATGGATAAAGAAAATGTGATACATATACACAATGGAGTGCTATTCAGCTGTTAAAAAAGAATGAGATCCCATCATTTGCAACAACATGGATGAAACTGGAGGTCATTATGTTTAGTGAAATAAGCCAGTCACAGAAAGACAAACTTGATGTGTCCTCACTTATTTGTAGGAGTTAAAATTAACAGTCAAACTCAAGGAGATAAAGACTAGAAGGATGATTACCAGAGGCTGGAAAGGGTAACTGAGGAGCTGAGGAAAAAGTGGAGATGGTTAATAGGTACAAAAAATAGTTAGAAAAAAAAGAGCAAGCCCTAGTATAGCAGAACAGGGTGACTACAGTCAATAATAACTTGATTGTATATTTTAAAATAACTAAAAGTTATAATTGGATTGTTTGTAGCACAAAGGATAAATGCTTGACTGGATGGTTACCCCATTTACCTTGATGTGATTATTATGCATTACATGCCTGTATCCTCATGTACTCCATAAATATATATACCTATTGTAGACCCACAACAATTGAAAATTTAAAAAATATATATAAAGTGACTTGTCATCAGTAGCTAACTCTACTTTGTAGAGAAGATCTGTGTCACATGCGAATGCTTACCAAAGAACATTAAATGCAGAGGAAGCTCTCAATAATTAGGTACACAGATAATATGTTCTATAGATGTCATTCAGCATCTCTACTCAACCATTCAAGTGCTTGCTCAGAAGGCTACCGACTTTCAGTATCTACCTTGCCAAGAACAAAAATAGTGTTGAGACCCCAAGATGGCACTATTCCCTAAGGAAACCAGTCAACTACTGGATGTGAGGTTTATACATTAGACCCTTTCTGTCAGGAAGAGTATGGTTTGTCCTCACAAGTAGACACAGATTCTATATGTGGCTTTGCCTCCATAGTCTATAATACTTCTGCCAGCACTAATGTCATTAGATATATGGAATGCTTATTGATCATCATGGTACTCTACACACCATTGCTATTTACTGTGAACTCATTTAACACCAAAGGAAGCATGAAAATGGGTTTATACTCAGGAGTTCACGGGTCTTAATAGTTACCTCATTAACTGGAAGCATCTTGCCTGACAGAATGGCAGACTAGCCAACTGAAGTCTGAGTTATAGCACCAATTGCCAGACAAAGCCCAGAAACAATTGGGTTCTGTTTTACAGAATGCAGTATATATTTGAGTCATTTTCCCCCCATGCCCATAGTTAGAATACACGGGTCTGAGATTCAAGGGGAAGTTGTGAGAGTGACTCCTACTATTACACTAAAAAACTCACTTGAAAGTTGAGATTTCTATCAGTCATTTTGGGCTCCTCCTGCCACTCAACCAACAGGCAAAGATGTGGATTGCTTTACTGGCTAGGATGATAGATTGCGATCATCAAGAGAATAGCAGATTGTTGCTATAAAATGGGAAGGGGAAAGACAATTTTCAGAACCCAGAGGATTCTCTGGAACACCTGTTAGAAGTTCCATGTCCAATAGTAAAAGTTAGTGAAAAACTACAGTAGCAACAACAGCAAAGGCTGGGCCACTGAAAATTCAGACACTCCAGAAATGAAGATTGGGATCACTCCACAAGGTAAAGAATATTGAACAGTATGTCGAAGGTAAAGAAGGATATAAGGGTAGTGGAAGAAGGACATCACAAATACCAACTATGGCCTTGTGACCACTTACAGAAATTAGAATTGTACTATTATATTTCCTTTCTTCCCCTTTCCTTTTATTCTTTTATATAAGAATTGTTGTGGCTGGTTAACTTTCGAGTTAGTTTTTTATTACGGATTCTTGAAATGGAACAAGGACTAAACTTAAGGAGTAATTAACATCATGTAGGGATGGATAGTGTGACTTCCCCAAGATGGATGTTATAACCTTTGGGACATTGAGCCTTCTATTTGGAGACAGAGCAAGAGAGAGAGAGAGAGAGAGAGGGAATGTGTGTGTGAGAGAGAGAGAGAGAGAAAATGAATCCAGCTAGGACTTAGGATGATTATTGTTGTTTATGGAAGTTCAAATATGCAGATGTGTATGGATGGTAAGTAGTCAATGGGTGAACTACAGCCAGTTGTTAAGCTCTGCACTTACACACTCTGGTTTGTAATGCTGGGGCTGGGACTCAGCAAACTGCATCTCTCCTTTGCCAGCTGCCTCTATATTAACTTCTACTAGTAGAGACACTAGATCAAGACTGGAAGACCAGAGAGGGAAAGAACTGATGTGCTCCTTTCTCTTTGCTTGCTCTTTCTGATGTTATCATTCCAGGAACTGTCCTTCAGTCCTGGTAGTAGAACTTGGTTCCAGAAAGAGTTGGCTCTAGCCATTGTGATTCTCCCAGAATCTGCCTTATCACACCACCCTAAATGTATCAGCATCAGCTGGCAGCACCTTGCCATTAGCAGTCTGAGTCCCAGTTCCACAAGGCCATTCCTTTGTTCTCCTGCAGTAGCAGCAGCAGCTGGACACCTCTGTCTTCTCCATGTTTGGTTTCCGGTTCTGGGTTCCTGGGTTCTAAGATTCTAGCATCTGATAACACTCACTTCTTCCCTTGGTTCCCCCATCAAGAAGCATGGTGGCCACTTTTTGTGGTTATGACTTCTATGTTTCCTTAGTGCCTTCTTTCTGCCTTAGTATGTTCTCCTAACGCCTGTTGAACAATTGCATATATTTCAATCACTCTGCTAAAATAATTACTGTGGTTCTGCTTTCTGATCTTGATACATTGGAATATTATTTATATATCATACATAACATATGTATATAATAAGGATCAAATACATTTTCTTTCCAAAGTGCATATGAAAGTACATGTTATAGTCTACTATCTAGTTTCACTGCTTGAATCTTCTCTCTCCCTAACTCTACAGTCTACTCTCTGCAATGCAGCTAGAATGATATTTTTTTGAAATTTGCATAATAGTCCAATGGCATCCCTTCACAGAGTAAAATATAACTGCTGACCATGGTCCACAGGCATTACATGATCTGACTCCAGTGACCATATTTCCCTGTTTCCCTCTAAGCATCCATCAGCACTGGCCTCCAATTTTCTTGAACACACCAGTCATTCTCCAGCCTCAGGGGCTTTGCATTTGTTCTTTCCAGTTATTCACATGACTCTTCTTATCTCTTTCAGGTTTCTGTTTTAATGTCACCTTTTTTCATAGAGGACTTCCCTGAACACCCTACATACAATAGCTCTCCCAGTCTGTCACTGTTTTTTTTTGCTGCTCTACTTTGCTTTCCCCAATAGGATGTAAATGCCATGAAGGTAGAAACAGTGCTGCATTCACCTCTGTATCCCTAGTATCTAGAACACTGTCCAATACAAAAGACATGCTCAATGAATACTTAATGAGGGCATCAGTAAACGAATTCTGCTTCAGTGTAACTGTCATTGACAGACAAATGAATTAATCCACTCAAAATTTTTAATCCTTGCATTGCATGATTCCTTTCTTTTTAATAATTTCAACAAACAGGTATTCACACCCTCTTAGCTATCACCACTAAAACTTATTCTACAACAGTATTACCTGTTTAATATACATGAACTAGAGGAAATGAAAAACATAACATTAAACCTTAAATTCCAGCAATGTAAAATTTAAGTTGATTTTTCTAGATTCTGGGAGTTTACAAACTCAACCTTCCTCTTTTTGGTGCTACTTTAAATCTGTAGCACTCTTTTACATCGAATGAAGATTTTTTACCCTAGTATGAGAATTAGACACCCTTCTAAGGATCAACAAAATCCTCAAAGACAGCCTGATGCAGTAAAAAGATAATTGAACTTGTTCTGTCTTGGCTCCACACTCCCTTATGAAGTGATCTGGGGCAAATCTCTGACCCAATTGGGGTCTCAATTTCCTTATTGCTCAAGGAGATGAATGAAGAAAATATTTTCTAAGTCTGTTCCCCAACTCAGAGATCTTATGACTCTAAGAAAGATGAATTCACTTTCAAGTGCAACCCACAGTTAATTACCTCATGTTAATTTTTAAAAGAATAAAAAATAGGAATTACTCTTTATTGTCTCTGACCTTATATTTTTATCAATCCATTTTTCTACAGTTATTTATCTTTGAATACAAAATACTTGGAATAAGGAAAAATTGCAAAAAGATTTTAAACTTCAAGTCCAGTGGTACGCTGGGCCTGCTTGCACCAGCTCATGAAAGCAGATTGTTAAATTTTCAAGAATTTTGCATGCCTGTTATCAAGTACAACTAATATTAAAAATTAAATATTTACCATTAAATGGACTATATTTTTTAAAAAAATAATAAAATTCAAAGTTTGTCACTTTGTTATTATTTTGCAGTTTGCAATTGTCTATGCCCCTATTTTATCAATATGGTGAAATGGTTAGCCACTACACATCTTTTCCCAAATCCCCAAATCTGTGTTCAGTGACATGCGGGTAACTTGAAATCATTCATGGTATGGGAGTATTTATGCTATGGAAATAGGCAAATGCTACATATCAAGGTCTTTTTTTTTTTTTCTAGGAAGTCTGTTGTTAAACATGTACATCACGGACTCTCTTTAGGTGCCCTGCTTTAGAAATTAGAAATTAATGGACCATATGGGCCTGTATTTTTCAAACTCAAAGACAAAACATTCAGGTTTTTGTAATTCTGGGAAGCCTTTCCTAATCTTGCCAAATTGATCATCAATCTGTCCCTGTGAGGCAATGAAAGGAAATACCATGTCTAGCTGAGATTAGCTGATGGTACAACAACCAATCAGTTCTTTAAATCCAAAGGAAAAAAATCACTTCTCTAATTTCCCCCAAGTAATTGCAAGGAGGAAAAGATAACTGTAGAATCTGAAGTGTTGTGGAGTATAGTTATGATGGTCATATTTCAAAATTCCAGACCAAGGCTAGACAATATTTCTTTTTCTATAAAGAGCTAGATAGCAAATATTTTGGGCTTTACGGGCCATACAATCTCTGTTGTACTCAACTGTGCCATTGTATCATGAAAGCAGTCATGGACAATATGTAAAAAATTAGGTGTAGCAGTGTTCCAATAACATTTTATTTATAAGCCTAGCACGGTGGTATGTTCCTGTAGTTCCAACTGCTTAGAAAGTTGAGACAGAAGGATCACTTAAGGCCAGGAGTTGGAGGATGCAGTCTGCTCTGATCCTGCCTGTGAATAGCCAC